>NC_054386.1:99197072-99556238 GCF_017654675.1 Xenopus laevis | reverse complement strand
CGACTGCCTGTTTGCTAGAATAAACTGGACACTAGCAACCAGACAGCAGCTGGAATTCCAAACTAGATAGCAGAACAAAAAGGTAAAAATTAAAAGAAAATCAAGACCAACTGCAAATTGTCTCTATCTGTATCTTATTAAAAGTCCTCCCGCAATAAAAATAGGAGAGATAATTTACTGAACACCCACTAGAGCTTTAAGCTCAGTTCCCCTGTAATGGGAAAGTTGTAGTACCACACACATCTCTATGTAGCTGACCTTTCAGTGTAATTATAAAAATATACCCTAGTGGAAACAAGTTCTCAGATATCCCACTTCTGCTACCGGGGGGATTTCTTACAAGCCTTTCTTCTCTCTTTCTTCTGCTTCTCCCTATTGCTTCTGCTCGGAGGTGACATTTCTTGAAAACATGGAGCCCTGAAATATATTCAGTGGTCAAAATGGCAAAATAAGAATTTCAATTTAAGTAAGATTGTGTTATCGGGGTGGGGGGGAGAGTGGATTTGGGAATTGAACAACTTCTGAAAAAGTTGAATAGGCTCCTGCCTTTTGTACCTCTCCCCAATGCCACTTGAGAACTCCAGAATGTGGCACTACCAAATGCATATGGCATTTCCCAGGATGCCACCAACTCACATGACATTCAGAAGCATCAGAGGCCACCAGCTGGGGGCAGATTTATAAAGGTTCAAATTGTAATTCATAATCTTCATAATTTTTTTTCTGGTCAAAACTGTCAAATTCGACTAGGGAATTATCCAAACTCGATTGTAGTTTTTTAAAAAAATAAAGGGTCGAATTCAACTTCGCTTCCTTTCGTGACTTTGGGTCTTTGTGCCGCTTCAGGACTTCAATTTCGTCTGTTTTTGTGACTTCAGGTCTTTTCGCCGCTTCGGAACTTCGGCTGTTCGGCACTTCAGTATTTCGGCTGTTTGGGACTTCGGAAGGAGGCGGCACGGCTTCTGCACTGTCAAGGGGGGCCTGACTCTTTCAAAAAGTTCAGCACTGCTGGGCCCCCCTTCAGGCCTGGGCCCGGTACACTTGTACCCCCTGTGCCCCCTGATGACGGCCCTGCAGGTCTAAGGGCCCTGATTTTATGGCCCTTGATAGCCTTGAGGCTGAAACAAATGATTATCCTGCCTGCTGATTAACAAGGACTCAGAGGGGTCATTTATAAACTTTGCGCAGGGCAGATTGGTTCGCAAAGTGAATATATTTGCCCTGCGCATGGTTATATTTCTAAAGCTAAATAAGAGGGTTCAAACAGAATTGCAAATTTTTTTTTTTCACAATGCAAAAGTCTATAGCCCCTTTTTATATATGTACAATTCTCAAATTGCGAATATTTTTGCGCACACCTTCTTTGACTCAATTACGCCACAACTTTGGTGGCGGATAAAATATTCGCAAAACAGTTTCTGCGAATTTATGTTACTGTCAACGATATTTTCGGGCACATTGGGTGTGCTCGCGCAAACTCCCGTCTCATTTGCGCGCCATTTGCGAAAATTTATTCACACTGCGAATTCGCAAAAAACAGAAATACAGGCAGAGCTGTGCAATATATTAGCATTCAGGAAAAAACATGCGCAATACAACCATTTGCAAAAAATATGCGCTGCAAGAACTTTATAAATGACCCCCACAGAACGATCACAAAGTGCAGATCCCAAACCCATCAGACAGGAACAGGAAAGCCATTGACAAGCGTTTGCTTATACAGCACTTCATCATTGCACCTGTAGACTGATTGTCGTCATGTTTATGGGTAACCCTGTGCCCCTAGTGCAACTGGTTTCCTGTTTGACGCTGAGTGCGCTCATTTGTTGGTTTTCCTCTGCCATGAATGTGGCTCTTCTCTTGGCTTCTCATTCCACATCCTATCTGTCTGCGTTCAGGAAACCAAAAATTTGCTGACTGGACTCAGGTGCAGGCTCAGACGGGTCGGCCTGTTAACCCTAGTCTGCCATTGAAGTGTTTTTCAGGGGCAAAGCAAATAACATTTAGAGGGAGGCATAAAAAATGGCAGGAATAAAATACAGAGGGATAAAAATATTATTGTTCATTTGTCATAAAATATCCAGGGTAGATTTAGAAAAAAACTTACTTTTTGAAGATATGCTTACTCTTGAGCAGCAGTCCTGTCCTGCTTTATGGCAGCTGAGATTCTAGCTATCTGTATAACAGAACATTCTGTCCCAGTGGCTGCACAGATCCTATCTGATCCCCATTGTAAGCAGCAGTCCTGTCCTGCTTTATGGCAGCTGAGATTCTAGCTATCTGTATAACAGAACATTCTGTCCCAGTGGCTGCACAGATCCTATCTGATCCCCATTGTAAGCAGCAGTCCTGCCCTGCTTTATGGCAGCTGAGATTCTAGCTATCTGTATAACAGAACATTCTGTCTCCGTGACACAGGGCCCTAATTGTGTCACTTTACTTATTACAGCACATTCTCCAGCCAATAAAATGCACGGTTTGATCAATTTGATTGGCACTGAGGTAGGAGGGTTGTTATTCAATTAATACCATGGCAAGTGCCAATGCAGTATCTCAGATTTAGATATAGAATGTTGGGTTAAGTTTGCCTTTAGTCTAGGGGTCAGAGAATTTCCAAAGATCCTTGGGGTGTGCCTAAGGGTTGGTCCATATGCCTTATTATTCTAAGCGCCAATTGCAGCATCCCGTAGGTGTTCTTGTAACTCTTATTGAACCAACTATAGCAAAAGGAACCAGACACAAATCCCCTTAGTGACAGGCATCAGGTATTCTCTATTTAATTGTCACTGAGGAACGATAAACGAGCATAACGGCTGATGAGATCAGACAGGTTTTTACTAAAACCATTTTTTCCATGGCAGAAGCAGCCTGGGAGGCATTTCAGCAGTCGGGTCAGAGAGAATTCCATATTAAAGACCGTATCAGTATCAGTCGCCTTTCTTCTCTTCTGACTTGCTAAGTAGACTGACATTCTTGTCTATGCAGATCCACCGCAGGTGACACAAATCCCAGAGAAATGATGTACCTAAATGTATTCTGCATTCAGGGTTTGATCTGAGCTTTCAAGTTGGGATAACCATCCTGAAATTACAGTCAATCTGCCTCGCTGCACGACTGCCGCTCCAACCTGAGGGTAAAAGAAGAACAGGGGGGGGGGTAGTTTGTTTTTGTTTCCATTCCTGGCCTCTGCATAATCCTCTTTAACATCAACATTTTTCAATTATCATTTACCGTATATATCAGAGTATAAGCCGAGTTTTTCAGCCCTCAAAATATGCTGAAAAACTCAACCTCGGCTTATACTCGGGTTAAGCGCAAAAACGGTCGCCGGCGTCTAAGAATAGTCGCCGGCGCCTAAGAATAGTCGCAGGCTTCCAAGAATAGTCGCAGGCTTCCAAGAATAGTTGCAGGCTTCCAAGAATAGTCGCCGGCGTCCGAGAATAGTCTCCAAGAATATTCGCCGGCGTCCAAGAATGGTCGCCGGCATCCAAAAACGAGACGCCGGCACCTCCAATGGGAGCAGAAACCCTCAATTTTTTGATTGAAACTTACCAGAAGCTGCTGCATTTCTCACCCTAGGCTTATACACGAGTCAATAAGCTTTCCCAGTTTTTGGAGGTAAAATTAGGTACCTCGGCTTATACTCGGGACGGCTTATACTCGAGTATATACGGTATCTCAAAACGGTGTGAAGAAAATGTAAAAACATTTTAGACGTGTAAGGTTTATATTTAGTTCCTGAAAGGGGAAGCCTGTTAAATAACTTGTTTCAAGAGGCAGAACCAGCAGTGAACAGAGACTATAAGGGTATAACTACACAAACGTTTTCAGTGTCAAATCGGATGCAACGGAAATAAGGTAAGAGATAGAAATGTCGGATGAAGTCGCAGCGTTGATCTGTCGCGACACGACGTCTGCATTGAACAGCCGTGTTGGATCAATGCTGAGACACCATCAGACAATTCACTTACCTTATTTGCATTGCATGCGATTTGATGCATGCGTTTTTTGCGCATCGCGTCGGATCGCACAGAAAACACTTGTCTAGTCCTACCCTCAATAGTGATGGCCGAATTTATTCGCCAGGCATGGATTTGTGTTAAATTTCCGCATTCCGCCACCAAGTAATGTTTACACAAAACTGCAACGAAAATTTGCCACGAAAATAAAAATTTTTGCGCGTCAAAAGAATTCGGATGTACATTGACTTTGAATTTGGACAAAATAGTCGCATGTCAAGATTATATTGATGCCCATTGACTTCAAAGTGTTTCCCGAATTTTTCATTGTCTCACAAAATTTTTCACCGTTTCGCAAATTTTTCTCTAAGTGAAACGGGACAGATTCGCCCATGACTAACTATAAACAGCCGGGTAGACGCTGAGTTCAATTGTATTTACAAGCAGCAAAAATGTTAATATATATTGGAAAGTTGCTTCTTTCTATCATGCAAATATCAGTTTTTGGGAAAATATTCCCTTTATAGCAGGCAGGTGCAATGCCTGGACATAAACTGCTGTGTTTCTTTACCCATAATTAGGGTTGCCACCTGGCCAGTAAAATACCAGCCAAGGCTGGGGCCGGTATGACAAATTTACTGTCAATGTATTAGCCGGTAAATTTGTAATCCTTACTGTTCCGCCCCCGCCCGCCTCAGATCTGCCCCTGGTCTCCAGATCCGCCTCTCTCAGCTTCCCTACTCACCTAATGTAAGGAACTTACCTGGTGGTCTAGTGGGGGGACGGCAGGGACGATTGCCGCCCCCTCGGCGTGGACGCCCGCCGCAACGAACAGCTTCTGTTAGGCCGCAGGCGCCGGCGTCTTAAGGCGCGCGCGGCGCGCTCTTGGGTAATTTAAAGGCGCAGGCGGCTGACGTAGTGACGTCAGCGCGCAATGGCGTGTAATTCAAACATTTAAAGCCCATTAGGGCTGTGGGACCTTGCCCGTGACAGGTTTATACCTGTTGCTTTTGAGCTTCTTGCTATCTTGTATCCTGAACCTGTTTGATTCCTGTTGTGACCCCTGCCTGGCTTTTGACAATTCTGAACTCTGGATCCTGACCCCTGCCTGTATACCAACTACCCCTTCTGCTGAATCCCTTCTGATTGACTTCCTCCTTGCCTGCCTGATAACGTTTATTCTCTGCCTGCCTCGACCCGGCCTGATTTGACCTCTTTTGCTTAACACCTTGTACTACGATCTTCTGTCCAAAGACTTTGCTTTGCAGTCGTGCCCCTCTGCCTATCCAGAACTCTCATCTTGCACCTCTCATTTAAGACCAGGTGGCATCCAAGTAAGCCGAGGGCTCCTCCCGAGGCCCAAAGGCGGTCACACTACTGGTGAAGCACGAGCCGAGACCAGGGTGCCTGGTGTTTGTTCTGGTGTTGGGTGCCGACCGTGACACCTAATCCACATCGAAACTTCGTGATTCTGCCCCAGAAACAACCCAGCCTCTCTCTGGCCCGCCCCCACCCTCTACGTCATCAGCAGATGAGGCTTGATAAAGGGCCCTGCGTGGCCCGAAACGTTGCCAAACTTTATGTCTGCCGTGAGCCAATAAAAACACTTTTCTTCACAAGACAAGTTTGATCGGTGTGCTACAGTTTTCTTTGGATGTTCGAGTTATTTGGACCTTGAGCAGGAGGTCCTGTGGACTGTTTAGCACCCGGCACCCGAGAGGGTAATTACGTTCAGGTGAGCACTCTAATTCTGTGTGGATCAGCAGATGAGGGGGCATGCAATGGTGTGCAGCCAGCCTAGGGGCACGCCAAACAGAAATCTGCCATTGGGAAAATTACCAACATTACTGCCAACATTTGCACCTCACGAGATAATCCATTATACTGTATATCACAAAGCTAGTTTGTTAAGACTTGTCCTTTGGTGAAACAGATTTGAAAAACATCCAATTGAATCTGCTGGATTTCTATTACCATGATAGTTCCCCTTTAAAGCAATTGTATTTGGGGAATTCTTGACAAGGGAGTGACTGCTCCGTGGGCATAGAGAGATAATGGCATTGCCTTTAATATACAGTCAAGGGAATCCTCTTCCCCCTTTACGTTGGCATCTTCCCTGCAGAGCCTGGCGCTTTATTGGCGGCCCTGAGTGATTAGAATTGACGGCTAGCAGACATTAGTAGGCGGCATGATGGTTTCAAGGTGAGCCTCGCTCCACCTGCTTTCAAGGGTAATTAACTTTGAAGCTGAGAGAAGGAAGACGTGGGACGGACGAGGATTTTCATTAATCCTAAACATCATCTGGCAAGTAATAAACATCAGAGAAAGGAAGCGGTCGGCTGTAGTGAAAGCGCAGGGAGAAAAATGACTGATGAAACTGTCAAGACGGATCAATACATGACAACCTGGAAAAAGAAATTTGTCCCAAGAGCTTGTGATCTAAAATTCAGCATGAAAGAACCAAAGGGCAAGTAAAGTTGCTCAATGTCGGCAAGAGTTAGAAACTGGCAGACCTGGGAGGACTCTATTTCATAAATAATAATAATGACACTCCAAAATAAATGGCCACTCACAGATTTTACTTACTACCCCTTTGCAAGTCTCTTTCTTGACCATTCCTGCTTACCTGAATCACTGTGGTTACATTTCTTGACCTAAGTCTGTATCAGAAATAACCTCTTGAGACAACTCCATTCTTGACCATTCCTGCTTACCTGTATCACTGTGGTTACATCTCTTGACCTAAATCTGTATTTGAAATAACCTCTTGAGATATCTCCATTCTTGACCATTCCTGCTTACCTGAATCACTGTGGTTAAATTGTTTGACCTAAGTCTGCATCTGAGATAACCTCTTGAGACATCTCCATACTTGACCGTTTCTGCTTACATAAATCACTGTGGTTACATCCCTTGACCTGACTCTATACATGAAATTAGCTCTTGCAGGATCTCCATTCTTGAATATTCCTGATTAAATTAATAAATGTAGTTCACATCACTTGGCCTCAACCTGTATATAAAATTGCCTTTTGAGGGATTTGCATTGTTGACCATTCCCACTTGGCGGTACTGTATGTACTGTACATCATTGACCTCAGCCTAAAGATAAAATATTTTTAGGCTCTTTTTTTTCAAAAGAGCCCAACTGAAAAGCAGTATGAATGGCAGCCAATGTCGGGAATGTATTTAAACAGAAAGATGCTTTGCTACCTGTTCCATGAAAATGTCTTAACCTATAATTCATGGCTCCAAAAACATGGTTACAATGTAATTCTCCTACGGCACACCTGTAGTTCACCAATCCTGCAAGCTGGTGGTGCGTTCCTTCCGTTGACCCGGCCGGGTCCCTTAGCAACCAACGTGTAAAAGAAATGGATCTGCACACACACTGATTAGTGCAGTCGGGCTGTCACCCCTCCATAAGCTCTACATGCAAAGTGGGAAAAGGCCAATGAAAACCTTAACTGTTCTATTTTACAAACTTTAATAGATCAGTGGGAGAAGAGAAGAATGATAAGGTTCCTTTTAAACTACCTATCTAACCTTCACAAGATTCTAGGGGCTAGGAGGCCACAAGGTGACAACATTCACAAACTACTAAATAATAGTTTTAGTCAAGTCTGCTTGAAATTCCCACGTTGTCTCTGAAACGTTCAGGAAAATATTTTTTTGTGGAAGTCCAGGAGATGAAATCAAATGCACGGGTCTGTCAGGTTAAGCTTTAGCTTTAGAACAGATGTTGGATATAATGGTTAGACTAGTACAGAGACTAGTATAGAGATATATTATTAACTCTATGTGCACTTAATTAGCCTAGGGAACTTGATGTGAAGCTGGATCAAACAAGTACAGCAAATGGACTCATATGGACAATAGCCATGTGAAAAACCCTTGTGTAAGAGGTTTAATGGTATCTGAGGCACATTCAGCCTGCCCTCCTTTACTATTGAAGATGAGGGAAGCCATGTTGGCAATTAAGGGTAAAGTAGGCTATGAAAACTCTCTGTGTGACTTTAGCCTAAATACTTCTAGTCTTTATAAGGGATTCACACACATGCACACATTCATTTCTCATCAAAGCCATGCATGCTCGACTCTTTTCCTTTGTTTTTTTATGTTGTTGCCTTTCCGTATTTTGAGTTTGCAATTTAACATGCTTCTCTTATAAATGCCCAAGCCCTGACCATCAAACCTTATAAAGCAAAGCCCCGTGACTGAGGGAAGCGACTTCAAACCTTATTTACTTGGGAAATAAAGGACTCATTATCCTTTGTGCAAATGAAAACATATGTCAACTCATTTGTGGCTTTTGGATACATCCTGAACACTCATTTTAAAAGCTTCTCTCTCTCGTTTGTTTTACATTTTCTCTTCCCTTTAAAATATTGAAGATCTGAAGTCCAAAATAATTCCTTCTTTCCCCAAGAAAACTGTGGCTTGTTACAGTTATAATGAAAAATTCCTGAATGGAGGACATTTTTTCTTTGGTCGTTACACTGGTTCTTCTTTGGGAGTCCGCACACAGGCGTTCATTTTAAAAAAATGTAAAAATAAATTTGGGATACAGGATGGTTGTACTGTGTCCCACAGAAGCACAGCCTTAGGCCCCTAAGGTAAGTCTGGGGATCATTTATGAAACTACCACAAAAGACAGGTGCACTGGGCTCCCAACTATTTAGGGGTTCTATGGGGCAGATTTACTAAAGGGCGAAGTGGCCGTCACTAGCGAAAATTTGCCAAGGACATCAGCAATTTACTTACAGGCGTAGAGGACAATTCGCTAACAAAAGAGACCATTGCTAGCCCAGTTGCAAGCCCTTTCGCCAGACGCATTTTCTCTCAGGTGGTTTGAACCCCGCCAGGCTAGTTGCCTATAAAAACATAAAAAAAAGTTGCCCTCAGGTTTACAGTTTCCCTGATTTAGTTAATTCCAACAGTCCTGGCTATACCCTTGCTCTGTATAATTTCTGTGCTGTTAAATTCAGATGTTAAATTGCTAAGATTAACATAGAAACAAGGAGGCTATATTTGGGAGCCTATTTTTGTTTAAAAAAAAAATCAGCAGACGCCAAGTATAGACAGAATGAAGGAAGGCAAATGAAAACAGGCACTTTTAGGTGCGAGATGACGTCACAGTTAATTATAGGCGGCAGTTACCGCACCCCGCAGGTCTATGTATAGAACAGGGCAACAGCTCAAGCCTTTGGCTTCAGGGTTATCTCTTAGGGGCACATTTACCTAGGGTCGAATATCGAGGGTTAATTAGTTGAATAGTCGAATGATTTTTAGTTAGAATCGTTCGATTCGAAGTCGAAGTAGCCAATTCGATGGTCGAAGTAGCCAAAAAAAACGTTCGAAATTCGAAGTATTTTTTTATTCTATTCCTTCGCTCCAGCTAAGTAATTGTGCCCCTTAGTGTGATACAGAACCTTGTATTCTAAAAGGATTTGAAATTGGGCTTTGTTTGTGGTTATTTACTTTTTTTTTAGCCATTAAAAGGACAGTAACACCAAAAAATTAAAGTATCTTAAATAAATGATACTATAATATAGTGTTGCCTTGCAATGGTAAAACTGGTGTGTTGTCTTTAAAAACACAACTATAGTTTATATCAACAAACTGCTGTGTAGCCAGGGGCGATCCTGCCCCCCCTCCCCCGGAAATTCGCTCTTAAAGTACCAGGAGCAGGGGCGTGGCTGGCCTGGTCTGCTGGCAAGACGCATCTCGTGGCGCTCCTGGGGCTCCAACCACCCCGGCGCCCCATCCACCCACACAGGCTCAAATCCCCAACTGCTAAGTAAGCCCACGAGGGCTGGAACGCTGTCCGCCACCTGTTGCAGCAATCCCCGGTCTCCCAGCACGTCGCCGGCCTGAGTTCCTACTGCGGCCTAGTACAACGTGCGGAGCCGCGGCCTCGCGTACTTGCGACTCCCGCCTGCGTGATACCTTTGGCGCGGTTCCCTACAAGAACACACGGAAGGCACAGAGGACTTTGCTGCTGATCCGGCAGGGGACACCAGAAGAGGGGTGAGTGGAGTTGGAGCCCTGGGACCCCTTTTGCAGCCCATACCACGGCCACGGTGCTGTGCCCAGGGCCCTATATACTAATCAGCCACAGGCCTGTGCTAGAGACTTTGACCCACTGCTAATGTGGATGTGCACCCAGGTGATTCCTGAACTCAGCATCCATACCTGACCCCTGTTTTACCACATATGGCAAACAGTTTTGCACCTGATCCACCTTTACCCACAAGTCTGGCCGCAAATTAACCCTTTAGCTGGATCGACTGCCTATTGGCCCACTGTGTTGGCGCGGCGGCAGTATAGGGGCAGCACAGACAGGGTCTTTCGGATCTTGCATGCTCAACCCAATTTCAAGACTTCCATCTAAGCAATGGCCTAAGTAATATGGCGGTGCTGTAGCCTGACTTAGTGCCCGTGCCCTCATTATCCTGCTTATCATCCTGCACTCTACCGGGAACATTGTTTCCTGTCTCCTTTATTTACAAGGCCCCACCTGCATCCATCTTCATAGGGGTAGACATGAAAAGAAACAAAGCTCCGACCCACAAACCAAGTGCGGGGTCCTCTTCCACATTCTCCAAGAAAAGTGCGGAAACAACCTCCCCACTCACATCATCCAGAAACCCCGACCCGCATCACGTCACTACCAACTCTGCGGACAGGCAGAAAGCGGGCTCAGACGTGGCAAAAAAACTGCAACGTTACGCCAGGGGCCAAAGTGAGACTACGGAGAGTCAGGGCGCACAGATGGCAGCTTCTCCGGGATGCTCCTCAAATACCTCCCCTGTGCCTCCCCTGCAATATGCACCAGAAGACACACAGGAGGCCTCTCCTCCTCAGCCCACACTTGCTGAAATTATGCAGCTAATAGCCAGCAACCACACAGTTACCATAAGCAAGTTCGATGATCTGAAGTCTGACCTGGCACTCCTAAAACATGATGTGCAAAATGTCAGGGACAGCACTACTGAAGCAGAGCGTCGTATCAGCGAGCTGGAAGATCTAACTGCACCTATTCCTGAGAGTATAACCTCTATGACGCGTAAGATCCAAGCTCTAGAATCCAAGGCAGATGATCTAGAGAACAGATTACGCAGAAATAACATCAGACTTGTTGGTCTTCCCGAAAGGGCAGAAGGAAACAACCCAGAACTCTTTCTTGAACAATGGCTACGCAACCAATTTGGCAACGACAACTTTTCCCCTTCATTTGTCGTGGAGAGAGCTCATCGCATACCAAGCAGACCTCCACCTCCAGGAGCTCCCCCAAGATCCTTTATTGCCAGGCTCCTTAACTACAGGGATAGAGATAAGATACTATCGGAAGCCCGGAAAAAACAGCAAATTCTTCATGAAAATGTGAGAATTTCCATCTATCCTGATTTTTCTGAAGAAGTTAGGAAATTACGCTCGAAATTCTCCGAAGCCAAGCAGAGTCTCCGCCAACAAAATGTGCCCTACGCCATGCTCTTCCCCGCCAAGTTGAGAGTCCTAGAGGGAGGGAGAGCACACTTTTTTGAAAGACCAGAAGAGGTTTTTTCATGGCTTGAGTTGAGGAGGAGAAATTCTCCCAGAAGAGAAATATAACAGATATTGTTTGTTAATCCAAATTCCATTTTTCCCGACAGGTGTTGTTCTAATAGGCACGGGACACCTACAGGCAGGCACTGCCGGACTTTTATCTCCCAGATATTCGGAGATTCCTACCTAAATTTTTGAAAGTGGTCTTATCCACGCCCTGATTGCAAAATGTTTGGTTTGGGAAATATGTATCTCCAGGTTGGGGGGGGATACGGGGTGGGGGGGAACTTTGACGGGGAATTGTATTTCTGGCTTTTTCTCTTTTTTCTTACCTGCATCTTTCTCTTTTTGGAGCTTAGGGAGAGGGGGTCTTTAGCACTCTACTACTGTACAAAAGAACATGCCAAGGTACTACTGACACGCGCTGCTCCGGGCCTGAAACCCATACATGTCCGATCTTTGCGGGAGGCGGCTCCGGGGCGGCTATTCTCACCACCAAGGTAAACATGTTTTGTCTTTCAAAATGATTGACGGGAAAATTGTTTTATTATCCTGGAATGTCCGGGGATTAAATGACAAAATCAAAAGGTCAATTGTAATGGGACAGTTAAGGAAATCAGGGGCTGACCTGATTATGCTTCAAGAAACCCATCTAGTAGGTCTGAAGGTTAGAGCTTTGAATAGATACTGGGTAGCCAAGCATTACCACTCTGAATTCTCTACATACTCTAGGGGAGTGGCCATTCTAGTTAGGAAAACCTTGAACTTTCACTTTGAACAAATCTTTACTGACAGAAATGGAAGATACATAATCCTTAAATGCAGAATTAATGACACTCCCCTCATCTTGGTTAATGTTTACCTACCTCCTCCCGCCGATATCCATTTTCTCAGTGAGGTGTTTCAAAAAGTAGCTTCTCTAGGACCTCTCCCCACAGTGTGGGGCGGAGATTTTAACATGGTCCCGGACCCATCCAAGGATAGGTTAAAACCTAACGATAATGACACCAGAATATTCCAAAACTGGTTAGACTCCACTAGCTACACGGATGTATGGCGGTGGAAACATCCTGACCTCAGGCATTTTTCCTGTTACACAACTGCTACGTCGGCCTTATCCAGAATAGATATATTCCTGACCACCTCGGATTTGCTCAAGGTAGTTTCCAATATATACTTTGGCTCCCGTATCTGTTCCGATCATGCCCCCCTTTTGATGACCCTAGAAGGCGAGGGCCCCAACCCCCCTAACAATTGGAGACTTTCCCCTAAATGGATTTTCAACCCTAAGGTAGCGAATCCCTATGCCACGCAATTGGGAGATTACTGGGAACTGAACGCAAATTCTGCCCCTGAACAAGTAGTCTGGGATGCCTGCAAGGCTCACACCAGAGGTCTTTATACTTCCCTTATCGCAGCAGCCAGGAAAGAGACAGAGGCCGCCCTTGCCAATGCTAAAGCAACCCTCAGTGTGGCTGAGCAGGCACTTATTAACGACCCCAATGACACAACAAAGGATGACATGAAGAATGCCCAAATAAATATAGACCTACTAACTGTAGAAAAATTTTCCCAAAAGGAACTCTATCGCTCAGCGAATTGGTTTGACAAAGGCAATAAAAATGGCAAACTATTGGCAATACTTGCAAAAGCAGACACCCCTCGTACGGCAGTGGCCAACATTGTTGGGGTAAATGGGGATACAATATCAGATAGAATAGGGATCGCTGAATGTTTCAAGGAACATTTTTGTGATACATATGCAGCCCGCCCCTCACCCCCGCAAGCTGAGCTCTTAGACTACCTAGGTAATATTGATCTCCCAACTATTCCACAAGACATGTTGGAATACCTAGACAGTGATATCACTGAGGAAGAGATCGGTGGAGCAATAGCAGAGATGCCCACTGGCCGTACTCCAGGCCCAGACGGTCTCCCCTCCGAGTGGTACAAAGCTAACTCCCCAACACTAACACCCAAACTCAAATCTCTGTTCAATAACATTTCAGAGGACTTCTTACTACCCGAATCATGCTTCATGGCGCATATTACTTTAATTCACAAAGATGGTAAACCTCCCCACAGTTGCGACTCTTACCGCCCCATATCCCTCCTAAACTGTGATATTAAATTATTTGCAAAAATACTTGCAAACAGACTGAAGCGGACTGTGAGGGGAGTAGTTCACCCAGATCAAACGGGCTTCATGCCTAATAATGCCACTGATATAAATATCAGACGGCTATTCAATAATCTTGAGACTAATCACGAAAATAAAGGTAACAGAATTATAGTATCACTCGACACTGCCAAAGCCTTTGATACTGTCTCATGGCCTTATCTCTGGGAAGTTCTTCGATTGTTTGGCTTTGGGTATCGCTTTGTCACTTGGGTTAAGGCTTTGTACCGACACCCCACAGCTAGAATATCGGTGAATGGTGTGCTCTCTGACCCCTTTACACTTCATCGGGGCACAAGGCAAGGTTGCCCTTTATCTACCCTTCTCTTCTCCCTAGCTATTGAACCGTTGGCTATCCTAATCCGTAACTCACCCACCATAGTAGGATTTCAGGTTGGTAACTTGAGGGAAAAAGTATCACTATATGCCGACGACATGTTACTGTACCTGGCCAACTCCAGGGGGGAACTAGACTCTGCGCTTAACTTGGTGGAAGCATTTGGGAATTACTCTGGATTGAGAATCAATCAAACTAAGTCGGTAATTTTCCCTGTTGACCAACTCCCTGTTGATCAGACACTTAATGTAGGCCAACTAAAAGTGGTGCACTCCTTCAAATACTTGGGGGTTATAGTTACACGAAACTGCAAAGATTATGAGGAAACTAATCTTAAACCCATAGTTAGAGCTTTATCCACAAAGATTGATATCTGGGAACAACTTCCCCTCACCTTACCTGGTAGAGTAAATCTCTTTAAAATGGTATTTCTCCCCAAGTTTCTATACGCCCTGCACAACTCTCCGATAACCCCGCGATCCCACTGGTTCAATTACCTTGATAGAATAATTAGAAGATTCCTTTGGGCTGGGGAACACCCCCGTCTCAATTTCAGGATTCTACAGGCCCCAGTTACACGTGGGGGTTTGGCCCTACCTAACCTAAAAATGTATTTTCTCGCTAGTCAATTGACATACGCACACTGGTGGTTATCCCCCCACCTTGACAATACCTCCATTATTCTAGAGGCAAATATAATGGGATCCCTAGAAGCCTTGGCCAACCTCCCATACCGGGGACCTCCACCACTCCAAGCCTGTACTACTCCAATGTTAACTGTGATCGCAGCCTTTCAAAAGGCTCTTAAACTAGCACAAGGGCGGGCTTTGGTATGGTCCAAATGGGAACCCTTATGGGGTAACAAGTCTCTGCCCCATTTTTCCTCCCTCCCTGACATTAATGTATGGGCCTCGCGAGGTATCAAAATGTTGGGTGATATTGTATGGGAAGGGGAGATAAAACAATTTCAGGCCCTCAAAGAGACCTACCATTTACCCCAATCCATGTTCTTCAGATACCTCCAGTTATCTCATGCCTTCCGAGCACAATTCCCGACCAGGCCGTTAGTTACTCTAGAGACAACTCTAGAAAAGTACCTCAGGAGAGAAGACCTCACCAAACCTCTATCCCGCCTATATACTATCCTAGGGCAGACCTCCCAAGACCCCCTGGCAAAAACTTTTGCGAAATGGAAAAGAGATATTCCAAACCTGACTGAGGATTTATGGGAGGAGGCTCTGAAACAAGTACCTGACTTAACAATATCCTTGAATGACAGGTATGTTCAAATAAAATTCCTCAATCGGGTGTACCTTACCCCATATAGACTCTCGAAAATATTCCCCCAGACATCTGATATTTGTATTAAGTGTGAACAAGAAATTGGTTCCTACATGCATGTGTTTTGGCATTGCCCACTAATCCAGTCATTTTGGAGAACTGTTGTACACTATATATCTGATGTCCTTGATTTACCAAGAATTCTATCGCCCCTGATATGCCTTCTCGGAGTTGAAGAGGACATGGACATCAATAACCACATTAGACTGTGTTATCTTCAACTTCTTTATTACGCAAAGAAGGCCATTCTCCTAAACTGGAAAGCTACTGGCCCACCATCGCTAAACTTCTGGCGAAGTCTTATAAATAACTCTTTGTCTAACCAAAAACTGACATATCTTGCCAGAGGTTGCCCGCAGAAGTTTGATGCAGTTTGGGGCACTTGGGTATCATTTCATGACGAGAACAATACGACTATTGTCATTTAACATAATCAACTTTGACATGTGATGTATAACTGTATGAACATCCTTCTCCTCTCCCTGCTCCACTTCTTCTTCCTTCTTTCTTTTCCTGCTTTCTTCTCTTTAATTCGCTGTTTTGTGTTAATCTAAAATGCAAAAATAAAAACTTTAAAAAAAAAAAAAAGTACCAGGAGCAGCATTTTTGCTGCCCCTGGTACCTAGTGGGGCGATGCCGCCTGAGGCGACAGCCTCAACTTGCCTCATTGGCGAAGCACCCCTGTGTGTAGCCATGGCTACACAGCAGCTTGTTTATATAAACTATAGTAGTACTTATCTGTTATCTACTGTGTATCCTGTGCTTGAATGGCTGCCCCCATGGCTACACAGCAGCTTGTTTATATAAACTATAGTAGTACTTATCTGTTATCTACTGTGTATCCTGTGCTTGAATGGCTGCCCCCATGGCTACACAGCAGCTTGTTTATGTAAACTATAGTAGTACTTATCTGTTATCTACTGTGTATCCTGTGCTTGAATGGCTGCCCCCATGGCTACACAGCAGCTTGTTTATATAAACTATAGTAGTACTTATCTGTTATCTACTGTGTATCCTGTGCTTGAATGGCTGCCCCCATGGCTACACAGCAGCTTGTTTATATATAAACTATAGTAGTACTTATCTGTTATCTACTGTGTATCATGTGCTTGAATGGCTGCCCCCATGGCTACACAGCAGCTTGTTTATATAAACTATAGTAGTACTTATCTGTTATCTACTGTGTATCCTGTGCTTGAATGGCTGCCCCCATGGCTACACAGCAGCTTGTTTATATAAACTATAGTAGTACTTATCTTCTGAAGCAAACACACCAGTTTTACAAGTGCAGTGCAACACTATATTATATTTTCATTACTTTAAAACACTTTAATTTTTTGGTGTTACTATTCCTTTAAGTGTAAAATTTAAAAGGCTCTCTGGTTACTAGAACAAATGGATGTGGGTTACTTTAGAAGTTAACTTTCCTTATAATTTTTAAAGGATAAGTCAACTTTTTACTTTAAAATCCCCTAAAATTACTCTCAAAATCCCCCAGAATAACCTTTTCCCCCTGCATTTAGATTTTTTTTCTCTGTTACAGGCAGTTAAACTACAGCTCTTTTAGTTACTTCCTCCTTGAGTGTGAAGTTCCACCCCCTTTTACTTTCTGAGAAGACTTAAGGTGGCCATACATGGATAGATCCGCTCGTTCGGCGATGTCGCCAAACGAGCGGATCTCCCTCCGATATGCCCACCTTGAGGTGGGCAATATCGGGCTGATCCGATCGTGGGCCCTAGGGCCCAACGATCGGATCCTAGCGTTCGCAAACGGGCGGTCGGATCGCGGGGCCACATCAACAAACAGATGCAGCCGCGATCCGACGGGAGTTTTAACCCCATCCGATCGAGATCTGTCCGACTTTCGGCCAGATCTCGATCGGGGAAGCCTGTCGGGGGCCCCCATACACAGGCCAATAAGCTGCCGACTCGGTCTGTCGGCAGCTTTTATCGGCCCGTGTATGGCCACCTTTAGAGAATGCCTTGTAGCTGTGCTCACTGCCTCTGCTCCAATGGAAATCAATCAGCATGTGCAATAGGCTTGTGTTCTGGGGTATTATACATGGAATTGGCACTGTATTTATCTGCTGTGTGTTCTGGGGTATTATACATGGAATTGGCTCTGTATTTATCTGCTGTGTGTTCTGGGGTATTATACATGGAATTGGCCCTGTATTTATCTGCTGTGTGTTCTGGGTATTATACATGGAATTGACACTGTATTTATCTGCTGTGTGTTCTGGGGTATTATACATGGAATTGACACTGTATTTATCCTGCTGTGTGTTCTGGGGTATTATACATGGAATTGGCACTGTATTTATCTGCTGTGTGTTCTGGGGTATTATACATGGAATTGGCCCTGTATTTATCTGCTGTGTGTTCTGGGGTATTATACATGGAATTGGCACTGTATTTATCTGCTGTGTGTTCTGGGTATTATACATGGAACTGCCACTGTATTTATCTGCTGTGTGTTCTGGGGTATTATACATGGAATTGGCCCTGTATTTATCCTGCTGTGTGTTCTGGGGTATTATACATGGAATTGGCACTGTATTTATCTGCTGTGTGTTCTGGGGTATTATACATGGAATTGGCACTGTATTTATCCTGCTGTGTGTTCTGGGCTATTATACATCGAATTGGCCCTGTATTTATCCTGCTGTGTGTTCTGGGGTATTATACATGGAATTGGCACTGTATTTATCCTGCTGTGTGTTCTGGGGTATTATACATGGAATTGACACTGTATTTATCTGCTGTGTGTTCTGGGGTATTATACATGGAATTGGCTCTGTATTTATCTGCTGTGTGTTCTGGGGTATTATACATGGAATTGGCCCTGTATTTATCTGCTGTGTGTTCTGGGTATTATACATGGAATTGACACTGTATTTATCTGCTGTGTGTTCTGGGGTATTATACATGGAATTGGCACTGTATTTATCTGCTGTGTGTTCTGGGGTATTATACATTGAACTGCCACTGTATTTATCTGCTGTGTGTTCTGGGGTATTATACATGGAATTGGCCCTGTATTTATCCTGCTGTGTGTTCTGGGGTATTATACATGGAATTGGCACTGTATTTATCCTACTGTGTGTTCTGGGGTATTATATATGGAATTGGCACTGTATTTATCCTGATGTATGTTCTGGGTATTATACATGGATTTGGCACTGTATTTATGCTGCGGTGTATTCTGGGTATTATACATGGAATTGAATCTGACATACTAAGAAGGATTTTGTGTAGAAAATGCCTTCAATTAGCCCCCAAACACAAAAAGCATCCTCTGCCTTTATGTGACTGTAAATATCAAGTGCAGTCTGTCGAGAACTTGACCCAAGGGGATTGTCTATTGCTTGCCCAATTATAGTCAGCCTTTTATTTCGGTAGTTATCTTATTTTCTCCATAAAATTGGATTCTGCAGCAGTTTACAGGAAGGTTTCAGAATCCTAATGAGGGCAAGTGATGTTAATTTAAAATAACTAGCTCTAAATTTTGACTGCCATCATTGCTCCCTTGTTTGCACCTTTAATTTGAGCACAAAAAAAGGCTCAACTACAATGCAAATATATATATATATAAAGCTGGCTACTTTTTTTTGTTAATGACTTGCACAATTTCCCCACAACTCCCCCTTGCCGGCACAGTGTCCATGCTAAGCAAAGACAAAGCTGCTTGGAATGGAACAAAATGGCTGACCGAGCCATTTTTTTGTGCTGCGTTAGCACTCAACCCCTGTGTTCTCTAGGCATGAACTCTTCAGCCGAGGCCTTGCCAATGACAGAAATCGCTGTTTCATTTCAAAAGCACGCACTTCTGCTGCTCTCCCTCTACCCATTGGCACACGGGGAGCCATTCTTATCCCAAGGCTGATCTCTGAAGCTATAAAACGACGGCACTTCTGGTGAGCCCTCGGCCCGTTGTTTGTTGGAGGATTGAAAAGTTAACACAGCCATCCCAGGTATAAAATCCAGAATAGCAATATATCGTTGCTTTCCCACAGCAAGAGGAACGCCGATTCCCAGTCGGTTTCAGCCTTTTATATTGCGGCCATTTCACACAGTGTCACAGAGAAATGAGAAGAAAGAATGCGAGAAGAAAAAGAAAAAAATGCGAGTAACTTTATCAAGGAGGTTGGAAATTTACACGACTGCATTCCACTGCCCACTCAATACAGTTTGCATAATATCCTGTCCTGGAACAACTCCTAAATATGCTCTTTAACTATGGTCAATAGGACGTATGTTCTTCAGCACAAATACTTGAGGGTTCATAGTTGATATCATTCTACCCAGGCTGATATTAATATAAGACACTCACTAACTATCTAATAACTCAGGCTCTTCTACAATAGAATTCAAAAATTTGAATGTTTTAGTATTAATATAGCACACCTTGAAATTGGACTTTGACCTCAGCAGCCATCTCTTGATATTAATGCCTTCACTAATGATGCCACCGGCAAGGTTGTTGATGTCCTGATGGAGTCACTAACTTGAGGAGGTAATTTATGTGCAATAACAAGAGATCTAAGATTGGGTTAAAATTACACATTATTAAGGCCACTAGGCGTAATGGAACCAGGAAGAAAGGAGAAAAACTAGGTATTAAGGATTGCAGAAGTCCAGTATAAAGAGGTATAAAGGTGTCAGGCACAAGTCAAGGGATGCAGCAAATGAGCATAATGTAATGAAAATACCTATGCCGCGGGGCCTCCCACGGCATGTTGCTCTAGGGCGTGCCTCTTAAAGGCGCAGGCACGCTGGCGTGGTTGCACCAGCATGTTTTGGCGCAAATTTTGAATAATATTTAAGGGGCATTCAGTGTACAGCCCTTTGCCCGTGATAGAACTTTGTTCTTGTGGTTTCCTGAGCCTTGAGCGTCTGTTTTGTATTCTGATCTGATTATCCGTGTTTGACCCAGCCTGCTTTTTGACAATCCGACAATCTGTATCCTGACCTTTGCCTGCCTACGACAACTCTCCTGCTTAACCCCTCGATTGATCACCCAGTTTGACCCTTTGCCTGCCTGACGATTCTTGCTATCTGCCTGCCTCGACCCAGTCTGCCTGACTCAATTCTGTCTAATCCTTTTGTACCGTGACCTTTGACCCAAAAGACTCTGCTAACAGCCGTGCCCCTTTGCCAGCCAGAACATCTCGCCTTGTACCTCTCGTTAAATCCAGGTGGCACCCAAGTAAGCTGAGGGCTCCTCCTGAAGCCCAAAGGTGGTCACACTACTGGTGAAGCCGAGCAGAGACCAAGGTACTTGCCACTTGTTCTGTTATTGGGTGCCGGTCGTGACACATAACCAGGAATAAAGTCAATATACCAGATTGTCAAAAAGATCAAGACCAAAACTCAGAAATATGAAACCAACAACTAGGGACTGAACCAGTTGACAAGGATTGGCTTCTAAATGTAATTTGTAATGTATGTGCTGTATCCTCGTCTCACTGAAGTTATTATGCAACAACAGAGGACTATGGCATTAGCACATGAATCAGGTGAACTTAAGTGCACCCTAAGAAGGCTACAGGAAACAAATACACCAAACAGAGTACTTGTACAGGTGGAGGAGGGTTGTCTATGAGTAACATGCTCCAGAAAGATCTCATTAAAAAAAAGAACTGATGGCTATTGACCTGTGCTGGTGGCCACTAGTCTTACAATGGGCCTATGGTCAACATAATCCATGTTTATAATCCATGTCAGCTCTTAGATTTAGCATTGTCACACATTATAGATTATGTAGTGCAAGCAGATAAATACTTATAGAGGAGTGGATTTAGGATTGATTTGAGGGCTCATTTAAATCTTAAAAAGTTTTGTAGTATTGGTCTCCAATATATGAAAAAGCCTTAACCACCCAGAATTCTTTTCCCTTCCCTAAATGACTCAGAAGACTACAGAAGGTTCACTGTTGAGATGTCACAACTTCCAGAAGATAATTACAATAAAGAAAGTCCACCATGGCATTTTATGTTTTATAATCTCTTTCCTGTATTACCTAATGTTAATGGAGAACAAGAAGAGTACAACTGCAAATGTTATATTTAATATACCAAACTAACTTTACTTTACTGAGGTTCAACAGCCCTATCTCAGTAATAATCCAGGCCTTCAAATCTGTCCACAGGAACTCCCCATCTTGGATCTTGTTAGGTCCTCTTTTATATGCCATTGGTACCTCATATGCTCAGTGTGCTATGGGCAGCTGCTGAGAAGCCAAGTTCAAAAGTGAGGCTACATCTGCCATACATGCTATGGGACTGATTATAATAGTGATGGGCTAATTTATTCACCAGGAGCGAATTCGTGGAGAATTTCCACATTTTGGCGCCGAATAAATTTGTGAAATTGCCTCGAAAATTCACAATAATACTGACGTCGGGCGAGAATTGTGACGCCATCGAAAATTTAACGCGCACCAATTGACTTTAAAGTGGACCCGTCACCCAGACATAAAAATCTGTATAATAAAAGTCCTTCTTAAATTAAATATGAAATCCAATTTCTTTTTTTTATTAAAGCATTCATAGCTGTTGTAAACTTATTTAAAAATATCAGCTGTCAATCAAGTATTGCCTACCCCGCAATTACTTTCACTTTCCTTTCAGCACTTCCTAGATGTCGCCAGTCTCTCCCCACATTCCCCCAGCTCCCTTAACGATTTAATTGTGTAACCAGGACATGGGGATGGACATCAGGTCCCCCATTCTGGTGCACAAACAAGATTCTGAGATGATACAAGACTTGTCTTAATAACAGTGTCCACAAAATGGCTCCTGCCTGCTTGTTATAATTATGAGTCCCCAGACTGATGGAAACAAGATTCAAATAATTTATACAGTGTAATTAAAGTTCATTTTGCTTGACTAACATGATAAAATTTTGGATCATTTTGTTTGGGTGACGGGTCCCCTTTAATACAATTGGATAAAATAGGCACGCGTCGATTTTGACACCCGTGAAATTGAAGTGGGCATCAAAACTTTCGCAGATTCGCGAGTTTTGCTGGAAATTCGCTCATTTTTTCACGAACCGAAGCAGGACAAATTCGCCCATCACTAATTATGAATTAATTCTGATACTGTAATTGATGTAATTTGGTTGGCCCCTTAGCTCAGGAAATAACAGGATCCCAGAAACTAGATGAAGAAGATGGGAAACTATTAGGGGTATATTCAGAGGCACAGATCTTCTCTGCTAAAGTCTGGTGGCCTTGGGCTGGTAAGAAGCCCCAAAACATGAGGTACATCATTTCTAGACTAATTCTTTCTTCAGTTCTTTTTTTTAAAACATTACACAGAAGCTGAAACTCATTTAGTTGACATCCCTAAGCCTGGTGTCAATATTTTATTGGAGCACAGTCCAAAGACACAAAGAACATTGTGCAAAAAGAGGATTCTCTTCAATAGGAAAGAGATAAGAGTACACTGACAATTACCTCCCCAGAGAGAGGACAAGAGAAGAACAGCCGTCCCAATCGCTGGGGTTTCACAGCCCTCCAAGTGGCAACCTCGATTCCTTTGTCGGCGTCCAGTGTGTGTTTATTGACTCAACAGAACCAAGTTTGGATTAATGGCCACAGGGACCAAAAGCTTCTCTGTCCTTCTGTCCTTGCCATTTGAATGACCTTGTTGGTTTGAGGTTTTCTGGGAGGGAGTGAAGAGACGTAAGTTTAGTATTCTTCTGATGGCAACGTCTTCCTGCCAGTGCAAAGCAATAATATTTAATGCTACCCTTATTACCTATTCAGCTGCATAGATAGCTGCTATGGATTATCCAGGCTTAGGACTGTAGGATATAGAAATCGAAAGAACTCTACACTCTTTTAAATGAGATATTTTTTATTTAAAGGGGAAATGTGCCCCTTTTGATTTTCAGATGGATTATTGTCATTTATTTTTCCTTACGTAGATAGCCACCCAGTGGAATCAATCATAATTCTGTCCAATACTAGTGCTGATCTGAGTATTTAAAAAACATAAACTCTTATTGTGTGCAACAGAGCACTCCATTTAATTGTGAATAAATTGTGCTTTATTTAATCTATATACATTTCGGCCCCCGTTCGGACCTTTCTCCTTGCACCCACGAATATTTATAATCTGGTAAGGGTGCATACACTGGACTTTAAGGGGCATATTTATCAAGGGTCGAATTTCGAATTGAAAAAACTTCGAAATTCGAATTCAAAAAAACCAACCGAAATCAGGTCGAAGGTTTTTTTTGGTTGAATAGGTCTGTTTTCGATCGAATAGGTCTGTATTTGGTCGAATTCTAAACGAAGGAATAGCGCATTCGATCAAATTCGATTCAAAGTTTTTTCCAAAGAAAACTTTGATTTTTCAAAGTCCACCAATTGACTCCAAATAGGTTCTAGGAGGTTCCCCATAGGCTAAAACAGCAATTGGACAGGTTTTAGAAGGCGAATGGTTGAAGTCGAATTTTTAAAGAGACAGTACATGATAAATTTCGAATTTTTGAATTTATTTCAAAATCGAATCAAATTTGGACTATTCCCTAGGTGAAGTACACAAAAAATAGCTTGAAATTCGATTTTTTTCACCTTGACCTTTGATAAATCTGCCCCTAAGAGAGAGAGTGTGTGTGTGTGTGTGTATATACAATATATTGGACAAAAAGCTTTACCCTTATACTTTCTGTTGCTCACTGACCCCTTGGATGTTGCTCCCAGAGTTCTCAAAGTAGGTTCTTATTTCTGACTTCTTGACTTGGAGGCAAGTTTCGGTTGCATAAAAACCAGGTCTGCTTCTAAACAGCTTCCTATAGGCTACCAATTCACATAGGGGCTATCAAATAGCAAGTTAAAGGCCTAAATTGGCACCCCTAAGAACTTTTTTCATTCTTGTGTTACTCTCCAATATTTGAATGTAGCTCATGAAAAAAAAAAGTTTGGAGACCTCTGGTCGAAGGGAAACAATATGGCAGACCCTACTCATATGTATAAATACAAATATACAAAGAATGTTCTGCACATACAATATATATATACAATGTCTAGGTATCTCTGACTTGCTAGCAATATGTGCAGCCCTGGTAGTTTCTAGATCACAATCAGTTATAATTATATTCCTGGCCAGTGCCGCGGACGGTTAGCAATCTCATCCGAATCTCACAGCCTCTCACTTTGATCCATGCCTGAGATTCTCGGATGTTGCAAATATCTTATTTCCCCCTCTCCATACCATTTAAGACCTTCAGGCCTGGATGCCTTTGGTTTATGGGATTTTAATGCTGTCGTGTAGCTCTGTAATTACCAACTCTCCCTGCAAACAGGGACCTTTTTATTCCTTATCTAACTGTTAAAATTAAACCTCCGACATCCAATTAAAACCCCATCGCTCATTCACAACAACCAAGGGTTAAGTTAATGGCTGACCATTAAATGTTTGATGCTGTGGAGCATAAATGTGTTTGTAAAGGGATGATTTAAAAAGGGTGTAAACCTAGAAATAGCATTTTGCCAAATGAAAGAAAATATATTTCTAAGTTACTTTCCAATATATATTCATTACACTTCGTCCTTGGTTTAAAAAATATTTATACCTATAACTGCTATTGAAGGTTGTATGTGTGTGTCCATTTTTATTCTTTGCCCAGGTGGTTTTGAGTTGTGAAACATTGTAACAGAATCCAGCTGAGTAACAGGAGTATGCAAGTCTGATACTTGTTACATTGTTTCAAGAAATACAAATGGCTGTGCAGAAATGAACAGACACATACAGCTTTCAATAGCAATTCCAATTCCAATTAACTTCAAAACCAGTGAAAATGTATCATGAATGTATATTGGGAAGTTGCTCAGAGTTACATTTTCTTGCATTGAGCCACATTTTAGTTTTGGTTTTACATTCCCTTTAAGCTTATATAGAACCTTGTCACATCCTTCACACAGGAACATATTCTCCGATGTGAGAGTGTGTGTTGCACAGCCACAGTGAATGCAGATTTCTCTGAATGGGCACAATGTATGAGTTGGCACTGGCTGGGTATTGAAACGAGAAGGCCCTTTTGTGAAGTGGAATTCTGCAGAAATCAGAGTTAGACAAATACTTCAGTCCGTAGGCTGTGCAGAAATTCTTATCTACGAGAGGGAAGGTGATAAGAACCTGAAGCCGATTCCAGATCTCTGCTTACTTGGTGGCATCATTTTATAGACCACCTGGGATAACATAAATGAAATACTATACTGAATACTCAAGCTTTAATTGCACTGGTATTAACAGCAAGGATACTCATTTGAGCCGGAGACTTAGAAATGTGCAGGACGGCAAATACTTGAGAGTGTAGGCAGCTGAATTCTTCCTTTTTAACAAGCATGGGTACAATATTTTGGGGTGGAATTAGGAATGGCTCTTATGCGTACTTTTCTGAGATACTCCAAAGTCAGGATGGCATTATAACGAGTACACACCATTCCTAATAATCATAAGCAAATTAGCTAAAGGCAGAGGAGTAAACAATATATAACAAAATATAACAATAACAGTATATAACCTAATTTTTGTCTAGATTTAAGGCTCCAGTCATGGAAACTTAATTGACTTTTTGGCAGTACACACACATACAGTGGAAGAAATCAGTACAGAACTTGTAACATAGGGTATCCCAAAACCCAGAACTAACACCAAGGTCCTGGTCACGGCTCATGCTTCCACCTATAACAGCCACCTTTCGCTTCGGGAGGATCCCTCCACTACTCGGATGCCGCCACGTCTTAACGTAAGAGGACCAAAGGGAAAATTCTGAGCAGCCAAGGGAACAGAACATGTACAAGAAGGACGGGGAACCAGAAGCGTAGTCAATGGTCAGGCTGGTTCGGTACCAATCAGGCAGAGCAATACAGAATCAGGATACAGAAACGTAGTAGGGGTCACAGGCCGGGGTCATACAGCAGCAAAGTACAGAATCAGAATCCGAAGAATAGTCAGTAAATGGGCAGAGGTTGGAAAGGGCAGAGAAGTAGCAGTAGCCAGAGACAGGCAAAGGTCAAGGAACATCTAAACATACCCAGGAACTATGGAAATAGACCTACATTTATCAATGTGCATTTGGCCGCGGCCCCTTTAAATATTATTTTATTACCAATGCACGATGGCGTCAAACACAGCACTCGCGTCAAACCTGGAAGCAGTGCAGTTACGGATCGACGCGCGAGTGGAGCGGATGCGGAATCAACCCTTCCTTGAATGGGATTTATAATTTGTTTTGAGAAAGACTGAATCTATGACAGCAAAGGTATTCACTTGTACTAAGCACAATTCAGCAGGAACAGTCCCCTAAAATTGCTCATAGTCTGTACCATTAAACTATGGCAGCATAGATATTCCTCTGTTCTATGCACAATTCAGCAGGAACAGCCCCTAAGTTTTCTCATAGTCGTACAGAAAGATCCCATAAAACTATGGCAGCATAGGTATTCCCTGTACTAAGCACAATTCAGCAGGAACAGCCCCTAAGTTTGCTCATAGTCTGTACAGAGAGATCCCATAACACTATGGCAGCACCCTGTACTAAGCACAATTCAGCAGGAACAGCCGCCTACATTTATTTATAACCGGTACAGAGAGATACCATAAAACTATGACAACATAGGAATTTCAGTGCACTAAACACAATTCAGCAAGAATTATATAACCCAGTGCTCAGTAGCAACTGTCAGCCATGATCAGGAGGGCCGTAGGGAAGTAGAAGAGCAGCACTGTGCCATACTGCAGGAGCTTAGTGTTTAGCATTGCTGCCTTACATTGTGCGCATTATCATGCCAGAGATATGGTGTTCTTCTGACAGCAGTTAAACACAATGCTGCGCTGATAATATCATTTAGCAATAATAAAATGCTATCTGACTTGCAGAAGATCGTCGACGCCTCGCCACCTTTCTGATGGGTGTCGGAGGGTGGCACCGAACCGTGCCCTGTGCTTTGTATCTCACATTTCAGATCACTGACAAGTCCTGAGCTCTCTGAGCTGATAAGAAGACTAACACTGAAGGCAGTGCTGCTTATTTATTGAATAGAATATCCAATGCACAAGTTAGTAGGCTGGATCACTTACATCCTATTGTATCTAGTGGCAGATATAGATGAACTGCAATGTTGAAGAAACCTATCGTTCGTTATCATTGCTACTTTGCTGCCATCATTAAATGTGAATTCCTCCATAAATGCCCTCCATTAGTTCCCCTTAAGTGGCTTCCTCGTATCTTTACGGTATCAACGCGCCTTTCTCCAAAAACCTCCCCCCATTAGATCCCCTTTTTGTGGCTTCCTCGTATCTTTACAGTAACAAGTAAAAGTCTTACTGTTCCCTGTTTCCCCCGATACTTCCCTATCTTCTAAATATATCCTCCCTTGGTTATTCCCCGTAGCCTGTCTACAAACTGCTGTTCTTGACCTCAAAATCACTAAATTTCTTTTTTTAATTGTCTCCGGTCAAGAAACTTCCCTGTTCCTGAGACTGGATATTCACCTTTATATAACCTACTCAAAGACTAAATAAGAAGAGTAAGTTAACTTTTAGTATGTTATAGAATGGCTAATTCTAAGCAACTTTTCAATGGGCCTTTGTGTTTTCTTTTTTATAGTTTTTGAATTATTTGCCTTCTTCTTCTGACTCTTTACAGTTTTCAAATGGGGGTCACTGACCCCATCTAAAAACAAATGCTCTGTAAGGCTACAAATGTATTGTTATTGCTAATTTTCATTGCTCCTCTTTCTATTCAGGCCTCTTCTATTCATATTCCAGTCTCTTATTCAAATCGGTGCATGGTTGCTAGGGCAATTTGGACCCTAGTAGCCAGATGGCTGAAATTGCAAACTGGAGAGCTGCTGAATAACTCTAAACTCTAAACTCTAAATAACTCAAAAAACACAAATACTAAAAAATTCAAGTAAATTACAAATTGTCTCCGACTATCACTCTCTACATCTTACTAAAAGTTCATTTAAAGGGGGACCCATCACCCAAAAAAATTATTCAAATTCCTATTTTATTACATTGGTCAAGCAAAATGAACTTTAATTACACTGTATAAATTATTTGAATCTTGTTTCCATCAGTCTGGGAAGTCATAATTATAACAAGCAGGCAGGAGCCATTTTGTGGACACTGTTATTAAGACAAGTCTTGTATCATCTCAGAATCTTGTTTGTGCACCAGAATGGGGGACCTGATGTCCATCCCCATGTCCTGGTTACACAATTAAATGGTGAAGAGAACTGGGGAATGTGGGGAGAGCAGTGACCTCTAGAAAGTGCTGAATGGAAAGTGAAAGTAATTGCCTGCCCCGCCTCTATGTCTAAGGTATAGAGGAGGGGCAGACATTATTTGATTGACAGCTGAGCTTTTTACATGAGCTTAAAACAGCTATGAATTCTTTAATAAAAAATAAAAATTGGATTTCATGTTTCATTTGGAAAGGACTTTTATTATACAGCTTTTTGTGTCTGGGTGACAGGTCCACTTTAAAGGTGAAGAACCCCTTTAATGGAAATTGTCTTATGAAATTGCTGCCTCCATGAAACTAAAAACTCATTGTAAGGTGAAACAGCCCTTTTGCTTTCTCAAGGTTCTATGTAAATGCCATATTAACCGTACAGATGATATAGATGCTAAAGGCCCCCATACATGGGCCGATAAAAGATGCTGATAGGCCGAGTCGGCAGTTTATTGGCCCGTGTGTTGGGGCATCTGATGGGCGTCCCCGATCGATATCTGGCTGAAAGTCGGGCAGGTTAAAAAATCCAGACGCTTCTTTTCGTTGATGTGGTCCTGCGATCCGACCACCCGTTTGACCTCCATTCTGATCCGATCATTGGGCCCTAGGGCTCACGATCGGATCAGCCTGATATCGCCCATTTCAATGTGGGCATATCGGGGAGAGATCCGCTCATTTGGCGACATCGCAAAACAAGCGTATCTCCCTGTGTATGGCCACCTTCATTCTTGCTTATTATTCTGCACACCTACAAACAATAACAGCTCGGTTCCCACATCCCTCTCACCTAATCTATATAATCATGTTTACTAAGCTCCAATTTCACAGCGATTTTACCGAATAAAAGGCAGCGTTCGCTCCAATAATGAGAAAGACGTTTCGCCTAAAGAAAGCACCAACTTTATACATTACAAACGTTCAATGGGGTTTAACGTTGTGTGTAATTGCTATGAAAGCCATGTCTGCGTTGTCTTTCTCTCCACTGCTGGTTCTGACTGCGTGGAGCATGAAAACAACGCAGCCGTAGTCAGCTCTCCAATACTTTCAGCGGCCGATGAAACGGTTTCTGGTTCTTATTTGCAGACCTTTGCGTGACCTGGCACAGCGTGGGGAATGTGAGTTTCCAGAACTCGGCAGCAAAAAACGAGATTACTGGAAAAATACAGTGAAACACAGCAGAGGATTTAAGAGAGCTGGGAATAACTCTAGAATAACATCCAGAAACACAAATGCGCTGCTGAGTTTTATTCTAAAAGACCCAGAGACTTGGCGCGGGAATGATTTTGGAGTATGGCACTTCATTCCTGGGTTTTCCAATAACAAAAAGATCTGGAGTGTTGATAAATAAAACTGAATGCATGAAACACGATGCTTCATTATGGCAGCACCACCATTAGGTACAAATAAATTGTACAGAGAAATGTTTTTTTTTTAAGGTACTGGTGGCAATGCAATAGTTCCTAGTCTATAGACTTATGCTTGAAAAAATTGGAAAATAATCTTGGGCCCCCCAGAGAGACTCACCTTTATGTTCACTTTTAGTACGTTATTGAATGACCAATTCTAAGCAACTTTTCAATTGGTCTTCATTATTTATTATGTTTAGTTTTTTTTAATTATTTGCCTTCTTCTTCTGATTCTTTTCAGCTTTCAAATGGGGGTCACTATTCAGTCCCTCTCGTATTCATATTCCAGTCTCTTATTCAAATCAGTGCCTGGTTGCTAGGAGGTATTTGGACCCTAGCAACCAGATGCTGAAACTTCAAACTGTAGAGCTGCTGAATAAAAAGCTAAATAACTCAAAAATGTCAATTAATACAAAATGGAAACTAGTTGCAAAATGTCTCAGAATATCACTCACTACATCATACTATAAGTTAATGTAAAGGTGAACAACCCCTTTAAGGACAAAGCTGAACAAGATGCAACATGGCTGAGCATTAGGAAATTCTCATGTTTTCGCCCCCCCAGCAGCAAATATAGTAAATAAAGTTCAGCATTCAGGAAAAGTAAGGCATAAGGAGCATACCTGTATCCATGCACTTCTCTGTACCCCCTACTGTAAATTATAAGGATATTACACATAACTGAGAGGTTATACAGGGAAACTCTGAGTATCACTCGTGTATTATAAGGGATAATGTACCCCCTACTGTAAATGATAAGGATATTAGAAGTCACTGAGGGGTTGTTCTGTGACCATATAAAGGCACAAGGCTGCAGGCTGAGTTATACAGGGAACTGTATCACTCATATATTATAAGGGATAATTTACCCCCTACTGTAAATGATAAGGATATTAGAAGTCACTGAGGGGTTGTTCTGTGGCCATATAAAGGCACAAGGCTGCAGGCTGAGTTATACAGGGAACTCTGAGTATCACTCATGTATTATAAGGGATAATGTACCCCCTACTGTAAATGATAAGGATATTAGAAGTTACTGAGGGGTTGTTCTGTGACCATATAAAGGCACAAGGCTGCAGGCTGAGTTATACAGGGAACTCTGAGTATCACTCATGTATTATAAGGGATAATGTACCCCCTACTGTAAATGATAAGGATATTAGAAGTCACTGAGGGGTTGTTCTGTGACCATATAAAGGCACAAGGCTGCAGGCTGAGTTATACAGGTAACTCTGAGTATCACTCATGTATTATAAGGGATAATGTACCCCCTACTGTAAATGATAAGGATATTAGAAGTCACTGAGGGGTTCTGTGACCATATAAAGGCACAAGGCTGCAGGCTGAGTTACACAGGGAACTCTGAGTATCACTCATGTATTATAAGGGATAATGTACCCCCTACTGTAAATGATAAGGATATTAGAAGTCACTGAGGGGTTGTTCTGTGACCATATAAAGGCACAAGGCTGCAGGCTGAGTTATACAGGGAACTCTGAGTATCACTCATGTATTATAAGGGATAATGCTCTATCATCCTGTTTTTCCAGGCCCCCCTACATTTTCTCCAGAGATCTCTGATACTGTTTCCCCTGAATGATGTCTCTTAGTTAGCAGGCTCCTCTCTCTGCATCCCAAACAGGTTTTCCTGCGGCACAAAAGATTCACTTTGCACGTTGCTCTATGAATCTGGAAACAGTATGTGTCTGCCTATAAATAGATTGCAATAAACATTCTCACATACAGTCGGTGCTGAGCCTCAAACGGAGCCGCTGGCTACAGATTCATCTGGCAGAGCGCGGCGCCTTCCCAATCCGCATGGTTTTCACTTAGCATCTATCAATAATATGTAAAATACAATTTGCAGGAAAGCTTGTATCCAATCTTGTTGTGAGTTGTACAGCCTGCTGCAGACCCAGAACCATCAACTTCTTGAAAAAAATGTACTTTTGTCGTCTGACAGATGTTTGGGTTTATGGCATGCAAGGGGTCAGCGGTTTAAATATTGGGAGTTTCATCATCTGGGAGGCTGGAGGAACTGAGGTTGGACTCTCCATGCATGGGGAGGAGGGCATGGATGGTCTGGTTACAGAAGAGATTGTAAGTGTCTAGTTATGGCAATGGATATGGTGCACTTGGGTAGAAGCATGGTGATCAAAATTCCCTTTTAGGCACATGGAATGGGCTCTTTCTTTTCTTTTCTCGCTGGTGTTTCTGAGCCACCCCCCAACTGACATTGCCAGTGTTTGTCATTAGTTTAACTACCGATGGAGAAGGGTGGTCTCACCCCCACTATGGTACCTGAGAGCACCGTGGTGGCTTTGGACCTTCTGCTGTGGCTCAAGGATGGTAGGTCAGGTCACTGTGCAGCAGGGCTTTCTATAACACACTCCTGGGAATGATAATGTAAATATAACTGACACACCAATGTGCTTACTCTGAGAACATGGATGGAAGGCAACCCTAGAACATAATTTCCAGGATTGCCATGCGTCCATGTGCCCAATGCAGGCTGAGTGGGCCCATTGAGCACTATTATTCTTCCATGAGTGGAATGTGTCTGATTACAAATGAGCCCTAATACCCACTACCAGGGCCGCCATCAGGGGGGAAACAAATGAATGGAGGGCACACCAATCAGAATAAAGTTTTAAAGGATTAGGGAGGTGCAAGAAAAGTCCGCCATCAGGGGGGCACAGGGGGTACTGTTGTACCTGGCTCGGGCCTAATGGGGGACCCGGCTGTGCTGCACTTTTTGAAATAGCCGGGCCCGCCGTTGAAACCGTGCCGCACCTACCAAAGTCCCGAACCTCGAAAGAACTGAAGTCACAAAGAGCTGAAGTCCCAGGGAGTCGAAGTCCCGAACAGCCAAAGAGCCAAAGTCTGAAGAGCCAAAGTCTCGAAGAGCCAAAGTCCTGAAGAGCCTAAGTTCTGAAGGGCCGAAGTCTCGAAGAGCCAAAGTCCCGTAGACCAAAGTCCCGAAGAGCCTAAGTCCCGAAGAGCCTAAGTCCCGAAGAGCCAAAGTCCCGAAGAGACGAAGTCCCAAAGAGCCAAAGTCCTGAAGCCGCAAAAAGACCTGAAGCCACAAAAGGAACCAAAGTTGAAGTCCTTAAGCCGTAAAAAAAAACCTGAAGCAATGAAAGGAGCTGAAGTTGAAGTCCTGAAGCTACGAGTTTAGTTCTACTGAACACCAATTTTTATTTTATTAAATCCCTGGCCACTAATGTATTATTTTAATACTCTGTAGGCCCCTGCCACCAATTTTTTTTTTTTTTTAAATATTCTCTGGGGCCCCAATGTTTCTTTTTAATTTGTAAAGGGGCCCTGGCGCCAATGTTTTTTTAAAAAATACTTCTATGGGGGGCCCTGGTGCCAATGTTTTTTTTTATGGGAGGGCCCTGGCATCAACCACTATTTTAGATTTGGCCGAATCCTTCGAAAAAGATTTGGCCGAATACAGAACGGAATCAGGATCCTCATTTGCATGTGCAAATTAGGGGTGGGAAAAGGAAAACACTGATAGGCTGTGCAAAAAAACTATATCTAATATAGTTAGTTAGGCAAAAATGTAATGTATAAAGGCTGGAGTGACTGGATATGTAACATAATAGCCAGAACACTACTTCCTGCTTTTCAGCTCTCTAACTCTGAGTTAGTCAGTGACTATAAGGGGGGCCACATGGGACATATCTGTTCAGTGAGTGAACCATGTGGCCCCCCTTCAAGTCTCCGATTGGTTACTGCCTGGTAACCAGGATAACCAGTCAGTGTAAACAAAGAGAGCTGAAAAGCAGGAAGTAGTGTTCTAACATTTTTTATTTTGCACAGTCTATCTATTTACCCAGTTTTTATTTTTACACTGAACAATTCCTTTAAAAAATTATTCCTTTTTCTCTTTAATAATAAAATAGTACCTTGTACATGATCCCGAGGCAATCCAATGCTATTGGGGTTCATTGATATTTAAAGGATTGTTTAGTAGACTTCAAGCATGGAGATCCAAATTACAGATTAACCCAGGTCCTGAGCGTTCTGGATAACAGGTCCCACACCCGTACAGGAGTTCATGAACTGAATGAACCGTCAAGGGGGAAAATAACTGAACTTCATTCACAAACTAACCTTTCTGCTTCTTATCCCACAATAGCCCCTGTTATTTCGCCAAAGAGTAGACACTCGGGGGCAAATTCACTAAAGGACGAAGCGCCTAACGCTAGCGTTAATTCGCTAGCGTAGCACATTTTCGTTAATTTGCCGATTCACTAACGGACACTGGCGTAAATTCGCTAGTGTTACTTCGCACCCTTACGCCTGGCGAATTTGCGCAATGGACGTAACTACGCAAATTCACTGGCGCGCGAATTTTTCTGAACGCTACCTTTTACGCCAGACTTCCTTCGCCACCTCAGACCAGGCGAAGTGCAATAGAGTAGATAGGGATTGCTTCAAAAAAAGTTGAAATGTTTTTGAAGTCCCAAAAAACGCTGGCGTTTTTTTATGGGTGATAGGCTGAAAAAGATCGAAATTTTTTTTGGGGCTCCCCTCCTTCCCCCCTACATTTCCTAACTCATGGCACCTTAACTATACAGTGGGCACATGTGTAGGGCAAAAAAAACATTTTATTTGATGATTTGAAGGTTTCCCAGGCTTCTGTAGTGATTCTACGTATTCCTCCATTGTAAATAGGGATGCACCGAATCCAGGATTCGGTTCATGATTCGGCCAGGATTCGGCCTTTTTCAGCAGGATTCGGATTCGGCCGAATCCTTCTGTACGGCCGAACCGAATCCGAATCCTAATTTGCATATGCAAATTAGGGTCGGGGAGGGAAATTGCGTGACTTTTTGTCAGAAAACAAGGAAGTAAAAAATGTTTTCCCCTTCCCACCCCTAATTGCATATGCAAATTAGGGTTCGGATTCGGTTCGGTATTCGGCCGAATCCTTCGTGAAGGATTCGGGGGTTGGGCCGAATCCAAAAAAGTGGATTCGGTGCATCCCTAATTGTAAATTCAATTTGGCGCTGTATGCATATTAAGCATCGCTGGCGTAACTTCGCTTTGCCTGGCGCATTAACGCTAGTGCAGCTTCGCAACCTTTCGTTTCCCCTGAGAGCAACTTCGGATTTTAGTGAATTAGCGTAGCACTGGCGAAAATTCACCTGGCGAAGTGCGGTGAAGCAACTACGAATCTTAGTGAATTTGCCCCACGGCCTCTGCTAAAAAGGGTTAATAGTCCATAGGAAAGACAGAACCTGGCAGCCATAGGACACAACAGTTACTGCTCCTTTCTGCTAAATCCATTGCCTGTTTGAACTAACCCCCTCATTTCCCAGCCTGCTCACCTTCCAAGAAAACTTGGTTCTACTCAAACAGATCCCCCTCCACCCGCCTTCCCCTTTCGCTCTCAGGTTTGGAGGGGGACTACGTTCGCCCCTCGGTGACACAGCTGTTCAATTATTGCAGTTCCTCCTCAGCAATTCCCCGCAGTGTTTGCTCTGCAGAACAATATATAAATTTACTGCACAGGGCTCCTGAGTCGCAGAAAGCCTGAGAGAGAGGCTGTGGTTAAAGAGGAAGGAACAAAAGTACCTCTCGCCTTCCCCGGAACCCCAACGGGTGTATCCATCAGCTGACTTTGTTTGCTGTCAAGGGAGCAGCAAAGCAGAAACCTGCATGTGTCTGAAATGCTGCGGAAGTGTATAGATTTGCCAAAGCGTTTTACAGGTGCCCCCTTCCCAGCATGCACCTGAGTCATATATGAAAACCGACTGGGTGGTAAAGAAGGACAAAGTATAAACCACCCCCTACATAAATACATGAGTGAGAAAAATTGTCAAGTGTGCGTAGTTGACATCTAGGGTCATAGTTATAAATTCATCAACGTCTATCTACCATGCTGATATGGCTCACTTTCTATCAGCCTCTGACATTAGCATTTTGTGATCATATTTCTCTTGGTAAACTTGGGTTGAGAAACTCTGTGACTGCTTCTCTTCAAGGAAACTTTGGGTCATTCAAGAACGTAAGTGCAGTTTGCAAAGCGAAGTTCCGATGAGAATTCCTTTGTAGCTTGGGCTACTTTTTAAGTTTCATCCACTACAATTGCACCCAATGTGGCAAAACAAACACAATTGAGATTACATTTGGATGCAAATGGGGTGGAAATTGCCTTTAGCATTTTCAAAGCAGGAGTTGTCTCATTTCGGGAACCATCATCCAATTCACAGGTTTGGTTCATTTAATATCCTCAATAACATGCTAGTGCCTTTTTCATGTATAATATCCCAGGATTTATAACAGTACAATGCAGAGACAATTTCATGTACAACAACTGTAGAACACATAGGATGCAGTTTCACTTTCATATGCAATGCCCCAGAACACACAGCAGATAAATACAGTGCCAATTCCATGTATAATATCCCAGAACACACAGCAGATAAATACAGTGCCAATTCCATGTATAATGAACACACAGCAGATATACATGCCAATTCCATGTATAATACCCCAGAACACACAGCAGATAAATCAGGGCAATTCCATGTATAAATACCCCAGAAGCACACAGCAGATAATACAGGGCCATTCCATGTATTATACCAGGCAGAACACACACAGATAAATACAGGAATTCCATGTATAATACCCCAGAACACACGAGCAGGATAAGGTCACGATGCCATTCATGTTTAAAATGGCAACGCAGGAAAACAGCAGTCACTAAATACATAGGGCCAATTCCATGTATATACCGACATCACTCCAGTGGATACAACACCACGCACAGCATAATAATTAACAGGGCCATATTCCCGTGTTAATACCCCAAGTACACTCGATCTCAGGCAGATAATAAAGGACATACGAGAGTGTGCGAGTGTGTATAATACCCAGAAACACACAGCAGGATATAATACCCAGTGCGCGAATTCCGTGATATTAATCAATCCACCGAACAGCACAAGGGCAGATAGATACAGTGGTTCTAAGTCGCAATGTAGCAGAGTTCATTCAGAGATACCCAGGGCAACGCGACCACACCAGCAGCATAAACACTCAGTGGTTCAATTCCATGTAAAGATACCCCAGCAACACACAGCAGAATAAATACACGCTGTCAATCTCTCATGGTGAATATACGGGCCCTCCACTATCGAGGACACAGCACACGCCAGATAAATACACTGAGGCCTGTCAATTCCATGTATCACATACCAGAAACACAGCAGATAAATACAGGACTAATCCGCTCCATGTATATGTAACCCAGAACCCACAGCAGGTAGATCAAGATACAGCAATCACTGTGCGGCATAATCTACATGTATAACCCCCCTAATACCAGAACACACGCGCAGGATTAAAATGAGCAGGGCAATTCCATGTATAATACCCCAGAATCCACGATGGCAGCGATAATATAAGTGCCACTTCCATTTATAATCGTACCAGACCAGCACAAGTTTGTGATAATTAATATACAGTGCCAAGTCATGTATACTTATACCCTTCGAATCACAGCAGGATTGCAATGTACTTACTGTGGCCAATTCGTATGTATAATATACCGGCAGAACACACAGCAGAATAGAAAATAAGTGTCATATTCCATGATGAATAAATACTCGAGGGGAGCGGGCCAGAACACACAGCAGACTCAGTACTAGTGTCAAATTCTGACATGTATAAATTGTTGATATACCCTCGTGCTGGCTCGGCGAGCCAGAATAACTAGCAGGCAACAAACTCAGGTGTCTAATTGCATGTATTAATGACTGGCATACATTATCATGAACCCACAGCAGGATATAAAGTGCCCAATTCCCATGTATAATACCCCAGAACACACAGCAGATAAATTAACAGTGCCAATTCCATGGTAATAAATACCCCAGAACACACAGCAGATATAATATCAGTGGTCCAATTCCATGTATAATACCGCCAGAACCACAGCAGGTAAATACAGTGGCCAATTCCATGTAGTAATCCCAGACACACAGCAGATAAATAAGTTGCCAATTCCATGTATAATACCCAGAACCGCATCAGTCAGGATATTTTGTAAATACCATGTGCCTATATTGCGTCACATGTATATTTTATCTTGTTTACGCAGAACACACAGCAGCCGCGATAAATACAGTGCCAATTACGTAGAGATAATTAGCTTTGCGCAGATTCTTCAGCAGGATAGACGGTGCACAGTTGTCATTCCATGGTATATGGTATACCCCACGAAACACACAAAGCAGGATAAGTTTTGCAGTGTGTGCATATTCCATGTATAATATATAATACGCCCAGAATACAACAGTGGGATAAATACAGGGCAAGTTCCATGGTATAATATATACCCAGGAACACACAGCAGATAAATTACTGCCAGAGCGCTAAGTCATGGTAATTAATTTGGCACCTCGCAGAAAATACAGCAGATACTATAGCCAGATCGGTCAAGTCCATGTATAATTACCACAGAACACACAGCAGGTATGAAATAAAGTGTAAATTTCATGTATATATTGCATAAGCATTCTACGCAGAGATCAGAACACAGCAGGAATATAAATTACAGCTCGTCTATTGCATCGATGCTACTCACTACAGAGTGTTATACACAGCAGAAATTAAGTTGATAAGTGCCAATTTCCGCTGTAATATTGATACCAGAACACACCAGCAGATAAATACAGTGCAATTTCCATGTATTAGAGCGATTATCATTGCATCTCTCTCGGAGAAAACACAACAGGATACAGATCATCAAGTTTGCCAATGTTTCCATAATGGTATTAATGTATCCTCCAGAACAGCAACAGCTCATAGATAAATACAGTGCCAATTCCATGTATAGCCACAATAGCTAAATTAGGCAATCCAGAACACACACACGCAAGTAAAAAATAAATTACAAGGGCTCACACATTCCATGTATAATACCGCCAGAAAACACACAACTGTTCTTGGTGGGCATAAATACAGTGCCAATTCCAAGCACATGGTATTAAAGAGATAGCCCAGAGAATAACACAAGCGAATTAATATACAGTGCCGCAATATTCAGCGAATGCTAGAATACCGATGCCAGAACAAATTCATCTCAGCAGTATGCAAATAAGAGTGATCAATTTCAAATGTATAATACCCAAAACTCTCATTGACACACAGCAGGGTATTCTTATAATGTTCTACAGAGAGCCAAGTGGCGCCGGACTGTAATATTCTTATACCTGATGTAAGAGCTTAACAGCAGATAAATAACAAGTGCCAAAATTCCAGAATGCTATATATCCCAAGAACACACAGCAGATAAATAAACAGTGCCATTCTGTATATACCTCCAGGGAACTCAGAACACACAGCAGATAAAATAGCATGTGCGCACAATTTTCGCACATGTTAGTATATTACCAGAATTTGAAAAACCAGAAAATCTACACAGAAGGATAAAATACAGTGAACCAATTCCATGTTATAGATATCGAATATTGAACCAGGAACACACAAGCAGGATAAATTACAGGGCCAATTCCATGTATAATACCCAGAACACCAGCAGATAAATCCAGTGCAATTGCAATGTATAATACCCCCAGAACACACAGCAGGATAATCAGGGCCAATTCAATGTTAATACCAGAACACACAGCAGATAATAAGTGAATTCCATGTATAATTACCCCAGAACACACAGCAGGTATTAAATACAGGCCAATTCCATGTATAATACCAGACACACAGCAGATAATACAGGGCATTCCATGTAATAATACCCCAGAACACACAGCAGATAAATACCGTGAATTCATGTTAAATACCCCAGAAAACACAGCAGATAAATACATGTGCTAATTCCCATGTATAATACCCCAGAACACACAGCAGATAAATACAGTGTCAACTTCCATGTTAATACCCCAGAACACAGCAGGATAATACAGTGTAATTCATGTATAATACCCCAGAACACACAGCAGGATAAATACAGTGTCAATTCCATGTATGATGACCCAGAATATCCCCATCTTGTTCTTTGTAGGAAATTTGTTGATGAGCCGTTATTAAAATGCTCACTGCTGTAATTATAAAATAGGGTAATAAATGATAGTGTTTGAATCATGTATGTTATAAAATTGTACCTGAGCAGATATCTAATGTGAATGAGGGATTCGTGTGCTCATGAAATGAACTTCGCTGTATCTTATTGTCATCCTTGGGATAAAGTGTGCTACACAGTGACTGGAATTGTAAACATTGAGCGCCAACAGCTTCTGTACCAAGAGTGTCTTCATAATATAACTCTGGCCACTTTATTTCCCCCACAGAGAGAAATAACACCTTTACATCATGTGCTCCCTCCTACCGCCGGGCATGCCGACCCTGTAAGCCAGGACAACCAAGGACAAGCGGTGGGTGAGAGGCAGGGGATGCTGAGTTAATGCATCTTGTAGCCAACCTGTTATTTCACAGGCTAGTATTCTCTGGCAAAGTACGACCATAAGATGTTCTATGAATAGCCTTGTAAGCATTTTAGAAAAATACACTTTTTAAGGTATAATAATAAAAAGACACTCATAGAAGAATAAAAATGTAATTAACACTGGACATGCCAGAACCCTGCCTCTAGAAACCTTTCGAAGAACCAAATGCATGAATGTCTATAACCACCTACCCAAAGTGTGATCATGATGGCTAATAAGCTCACGTGGCACCAATATTCCCTCTAATTCTCGACTACACCTAAGAGGGAACATTGTGTGGCACTTCTACAAAGAGTCCTTTAATAACCATGGGGAGCTGTAGAACTCTTTTTTCACTCAAACTTGCCTTCAGCTCCAAGAGCTTGAGGAGGATTGGTCATTGGTATTAGTTTGAAGGAGCTTCACCCTTGGTAAAGGACGTTTGTCCAGTTTACTGAGGCTTCAGCAAGGTTGACTCCATCTGGGAGGTGTCCACACAATAAAACACTGATGCTGAGAGAGAGCTGATATCTTTCTGGAAAAGTAAAAACTCAAAATAACTTGACCATTACCCTACACCTACATCATTCATTGCCTCAGTCCACCTCCTCACCAAAAATGTATACGTTTCTGTATTTGGTGGCCTAATGATGGACCTTTGGTGTCATTAGTGCTGTTTTTGCAACTGCCCCCCCACCTGCAGCCTCTGATATTTACTCTACTGTTTGGCCCCATGTCATATCACCAGCAGATTCATATCTCCACTTGTAGCTCTTGACCCTGTTTGTAGAATTGCTGACCAGCCTTTGTCCCCATAGATACCCATTCAGTCTCTGGATCTAGTTGAAGTTGCATCTTGTATGTGTCCATTCCTTCTTCCTCCCATCCCCTTCCCAATTTCAGTGCCCCCTCTGCCACTTCATTTATATACCCAACTCTTTGCCCTTTGCCTGCTTCTTTTAGGATATCCACATCCTTTCTGCCTCTTCTCTGCTCCTTACCCCTTGGTTGATGTTCTTTCACCAAATAATCAGTTCATTCATCTATCTTGATGACCTCTCAATCTCCTTCCTTCTTCTTCCCCAACGTGTGTGCTCTTTCACCAACTACTCTGTACCTTATTTTGGTGCCCTCTCAATCTCCTCCCTGCTGCTTGCCCAATGTGTGTATGTTATTTCAGCAACTACCCTGTTCATTCCTCTATCTTGGGGCCCTCTCCATCTCCTCCCTGCTTCTCCCCCAATGTGTGTGCTCTTTCTCCAGCCTTCCTGCTCATTCCTCTCATGCCCTCTCTTATTCAACCCTGCTGCTTGCCCAGTTTATGCATCTTCACTATCTTGCCTTTTCATTGTTCATCTCCAGGTACCTCTTTGGGAAAGGAGAATACTACATCCATCTAGTGAATGGTCACTAATTGCTAGTATTTATAATGAAACAGAAATCCGGATACAGCGCAGCATATACAGTTGGAAACCCTACTGACAAGCCATCATCTTAACAAAGGCACTCACTGATTAGCGTCTCCCCATCAAGCTCCTGCCTGCAAGGAACAAAATCGACCTTGTTCTTTGGAAAGTATTCCTGACTTTTTCCTCAGCCTGAAAATTCAGCTCATCTAATTGAAATCATCCTTGTGGAAATAACACCCATGAAGTGACACTGCTGTGTTGGCCATAGTCTTGCCTGTCTGGCTGGGGAAGGAGCCGGGTGCTACCTGGCTATACCTGGCCTCCGCCTCTGCTTTCTGCTCACTGTAACCACTTCTAGCACCAGTAAATTTGACTATGGGCATCTTTTGCCAATTAGTGCCTGTGCGGTGGCACCAGCCTTAGTGTTATTAGTACAACCTAATCCTGAATATGGAGCTTGCTGCCAGACATCTGATGGGAGGATTAATTTAAAGGGCAGATGATTAATGGAAAGGAAAGAGTAATTCTCTTGTGGTTACCCACATGTTGATTATGGGATTATGGGACCAAAAGAAGAGTATTGAAGGGTTAAGATGGATAGACAGGCTCAGTGCGTTGGCTTTGCTTGCAAGACACTTGGACAACATTGAAGGAAAGAAGAGAAAAAGTATCGGTAAGGGCAATGGCACTCAGGGCTTTCCCAGCATTTTGGAGGCTGGGAGATGTTATCAAGAAGCAAAATGCTAGAAATCGTCCCTGCAAGGTCACAGAACTCATGGGGGTGGGTTTTGCCTGTGAGATATGTCCCTGAGTGTAGGGGCAACTCCCAGAGTTATGAAGGCTGGAAATGCACAGGAGTAGGAGTAGTTGCCTCCCTGTCCATCTTGCCAGGCCCTGACCCACCCCATTTCCCCCTCAATGTACCCCAGTCCCTGTTCCCATGACAACCAGTTTCCCTTGACCCTATACACCTTCCCCTAGATCTGCCCAACTTTTCCCTTGTGATGTCACCACTCTTCCTCCTTCAGATACTGGCCGGATCTGCCCAACTTTTCCCTTGTGATGTCACCACTCTACCCCCTTCAGATACTGGCCGGATCTGCCGAACTTTTTCCTTGTGATGTCACCACTCTTCCCCCTTCAGATACTGGCCGGATCTGCCCAACTTTTCCCTTGTGATGTCACCACTCTACCCCCTTCAGATACTGGAGGGAGCAATATTTTAGGAAAGGATGCAGCTTTACGTGGGTAACAAAATACTATCTATTGCCCCTTGTGCCATTACATTTAGGGATGTAAGTGGGTGTGTTAGTGGAGCAATTTTTGTTTACTTCTTCCTCCAGTTCCTTTATGTTCTCATCATTAGGCCCTGGGACCATTTGCTACATAGGTTTCTTTCAGTGTATATGTATGTATATATATATATATATATACAGGTATGGGACCTGTTATCCAGAATGCTCGGGACCTGGGGTTTTCTGGATAACAGACCATTATTTTGATCTACCTTAAAGTCTACTAGAAAATCATGTAAACATTAAATAAACCCAATAGTCTGGTTTTGCCTCCAATAAGGTTTAATTATATCTTAATTGGGATCAAGTACAATGTGCTGCTTTATTATTACAGAGAAAAGGGGAATCATTTTTAAAAATATAGATAAATTGGAGTCTACGGGAGTCGGCCTTTGCGTAATTCGCGTCTTTCTGGACAATGGATAACATAGATCCTATACCTGTATATACATATAGAGTTAGAATAATGGCCGAACTCTGAACAATAACCTGAATTTTTACATGATCTTTCCATGTGGCCCCCTGTACCCCATCTTGTTGATATGCTTCCTTAATTGAAGTTTTGTTAATTAACCCCCCTCTTTTACCTAAGAGATTTATTTGTCCTTCTCCAGGCCGGAGATAATTAGCTTTTCCCTATTACCTGGCCAATTTGAGTGCGTTCGGGGAGCGATCAAACCGCCAGTGGGAGTGACCAGGCAATTAAATGCAGGAAGATTAAAGGACTGTCCCCCTGAATCCCCCCACGCCGTTAGGGTTCAGCTGGAAGCGTTGGAGAGAGTTGCGAGTAAGCCGGCTGTTTAGTAGCAATTAATATCGAGAATTGAAAGATAAAGACTTGCCAGCACTTCATGTGTGATTAGAAGCAATAGGTATAAACGGCAGGATTAGCTCTTCCTTCTGTCGGGAGGCTGGGGACACAGATAGGGGAAGGCAAGGACCTGAATACTAACAGCAGCTTTACAGGGAAAGGTTAACCCTTTGTGCTGGGAGCAGCAGTGCTGCAGAGCAAACCTGAATCTACTGGACTCACCCCCTTATACTCATGTCTCTTTTCTACTAAATGGACCCATAAGCAAAAGTCTCACTTTGTGTCAGACACTCAAGGCTGTATCCTCCCCAATGATCAGTTTGATAATTAACCCTTTACATTACAGGTCAATTTTTAATACTGTCCTGGGCTAGGGTCGCCACCTGGCCGGTATTTTTCCGGCCTGGCCGGTAAAAATGTTGCATGATTGCAATGTTAAGTATAGGCAAAAACGAGGGAGGTTCGGCCGAATCCACTATTTTGGATTCGGCCGAACCTCCAAATCCTTTGCGAAAGATTCGGCCAAATACCGAACCGAATCTGAATCCTAATTTGCATGTGCAAATGTGGATTCGGATTCGGTTCGGCCTGGCAGAAGGATTAGGCCGAATCCGAATCCTGTTCGGTGAATCCCTAGCAAAAACCATAAAAACATAGGAATACCGGTATTTTGTTTCCATTTTTTTTAATTTCCCTTACACCAATCCCCATTGCTCTGGTCACTAGTGATGGGTGAATTTGCAGCGTTTCGCTTTGGCGAAAAATTCGCGAATTTCGCGTGAAATTTGCGAAACGGCGGAAAATTTGCGAAACGGCGCCGGCGTCTAGTTTTTGACGCCAGCGCCCGTTTTTGACGCCGGCGAATTTTTGCAGCGAATTTTCTCGGGCGTTTCGTGAATTTATTCGCTGGCGGCGAATTGCGCAAATTCGACGCGAATTCGCGCCTGCCGAATAAATTCCCCCATCACTACTGGTCACGATGATGAAAAAGGGGAGGGGACATGGGCGACGAATGGTAGTGGGCCCAGGGGTGCATTCTATGTAAATCCGTCTCTGGGTGTGTTACCAGTTTGGCCAGTAAAATATGATCTAGATGGCAACCCTATCCTCTGGCATGTCAATGCGCATTGCATCGGTTATTCTGACGAGCGACAATTTTTTTTGTTGCAGCAAATTTTCCCACAGCGAATCTTTTCGTCAGTTTTGCGAAAAAATTCAGCAGCTATTAAATCCGGAAATTTGCTGACAATCCATGCCTAGTGAATACATTTGCCCATCACTAGTTAGTTAGGCGTGGAAATGTGCAAATGGAACCCTGCAAGTAAAAGACCCTCCGGTGTTAATAATTGCACTAGGGATGCACCGAATCCACTTTTTGGATTCAGCCGAACCCCCGAATCCTTCGTGAAAGATTCGGCCGAATACCGAACCGAATCCGAACCCTAATTTGCATATGCAAATTAGAGGTGGGAAGGGGAAAACATTTTTTACTTCCTTGTTTTCTGACAAAAAGTCATGCAATTTCCCTCCCGCCCCTAATTTGCATATGCAAATTAGGATTCGGATTCGGTTTGGCTGGGCAGAAGGATTTGGCCGAATCCGAATCCTGCTGAAAAAGGCCAAATCCTGGTTTCGGTGCATCCCTAAATTGCACACAATTCCTGGGTAATGGCTCATTGCGGCTGAGAGCAAGTTTCAAGTGGCTTGTATGGGTGCAAGGGTGACTAATATATTAGCTTTAGAGCAGATTGGTAGGATGTGGGTGATTATAGGGTGCAACTGTCAGTTTGATGTCTCCATCTGACATAATGCCTCCCTTTCCTCAGAGAAGCTCATGACAACACTGGGCTGTCCCCACACTTTTAGGGCAATGAAATGATTTTTGTCAGGCCGAGGGGGCCCCGATAGTGGCGGCTGCTGATTCTGTTGCTGGTTCCTAAGTGTCGCCCTAAAAGCCGTTCCTACGAGCCTTAGACGCTTAATCGTGTCAAATTGGCAGACAGAGGGAAAGTGCCACTTTAGCTGAAACCTGCGCCTTTTAACAGAACCTAAGAGGTGTTTGTGGGTCTGTAATTTTGTGTGGGGTTTAAGAATATGCTGAAATGTTCTTGTGCCGTCCCTTCCTGACGGGGAGCACTCAAAAAATAACCTCAAATTGCAGCCTTGGCAAATAGTCTAAATGCAGAAACTGAACTGCACTGCTTACTCACACTGCTATTCTAGCTCTCTCCTCAACAAGCGACATACTTCTTAATAAGCTGCTCTGCACTACTGCTTCCCACTACTGAAACCAGAAGCCAGCTGGCCATTGCTTCAGGAATCAGAACCAGTAGTGCAGAGATCTGCTCCTATAAGCAGTAGCTATCTCAGAGTTATTTTTGGCACTGCTTTTCCAACTGCAGAAACAATGCAGATTGTAGGCCGTAGGGTAGAGTCCTGCAGCAGGTTGGGTACTCATGGAATACCCACAATGCAGTTGGGGAAGCTTTACTCAGGTCTACCATTGGGCAATAATGCAGTGCCCCTCCCTCCCCTAGGATGACATAATGAGCTTTGTATAGTCAAGCCTTCCACTTTCTCCATCTGCTTCTTGTGTCCCAAGTTTACAGATAAGGAGAAGTTCACATATGGAGAGCTTAACTGACATTACTAAAGGTAATGTATTTAATGACTGTCTCCTCCCACAATTGCTCTAAAGAATCAGTAAGTTGACAATTGAAAGCGCTTTCATTTTCACAGGCTAGGGGACAGGGAGTCTGTACAGGTAACAGGTATACAGGGGGAGGGACAGGGAGGCTGTGACTTGATTGGTGGGTTGGACTAAAAAGCCTGAGTGCAGCTTGCAGGGGGAGGGGCAGAAAGTCTTTTAACTGTAGCAATGGGCGGGACTATAACACTGCAATGGCAGCTAACAGGAGGATGGACAGACAGTCTGTAATTCAATCAGTGGACTAATACTCTCTGATAGCCGCGTACATAGGAGGAGCAGGGTGGATTGTTTCTCAGTAGTATAGAGTATAAAGGCATACATTATTGTTATCATTAGAAGCTTCCCTTCCAACTGCCCATCTCCATGTTGCTGTTCTACACAACCAAATTTCACGTGAGGTTAAATCTACTCTTAGAAGCCTTCGATTCACTGATTTATCAGGCTGCTGTGTCCTGCCCTCGGGGCAACTTGTGTTCAACATGAGAAATTACACGGAAAAACAAACTCCTTTTCCATCAATTCCCAGAAAGAAATTAATAGAGAGGAGAGGGAAGCAGATCCTTTGTGTCTATCTAGATACTCCTAAAACTCTATTTGATGGCCAATTAGGTGATATTCAGGGATAATGCATCTCGAAACACCTGAAAGCCTATATTGAAGTCCAATTAGGATAAGATTTAAGGTGAAAATGTATTTGCGCCCCTAGATATTCTTGGTAGTATTTCTGAATAAGTGATTAATTATTTCACATAACTGTTAACTTGGAATGAGCTAAGAGGGTCCAGGCTAAGGCTGGACCAAGTGTTTCAATTACTTACGGTTGTATGGAGAGTGTGTATTAAACTAGGGCATCTACAATGGTTAGGACCTAATGTGCTGTTTAAACCAGCAATAATAGCCTTACTTATATCAGCCATAATGAACTATACTGAAGTTCTTTGGTCACCTTTAACTAGATCCAAAATGGACCCCCCAGATGCTTCCCAAGAGGAACATATGAAGGCCAGAAGCAGTGACACAGGAAAAAGGATGGAAATTGTATTTAACTCCAGGGCTGGCATGTAAATATCTCCTTGGTGCCACATGCCATCACAGGTCAATAAGGCCAAGCTCTGGAGACAGCAGCCCCCCCTTTCCTCACCAGTAATTTAGGTGCCTGTCTGTTGGAGCTGACAGAGTTACAGTCTAATGCTGTGATTTAGGGGTTTATTATGGCTCTGGAAGGAATAGCAGCCATTGATGCTCTGCCTTTTGTTTATTAGATGATGCAATCTTTATGGGACCACTAAGACTGTTGACAATAAGTAAATAATTGCCCAGCACAACTGGAGTGGTTTTCTTAACACTTTGAGCACCAAGTAATTGCAAGAAAAGTTATAAGAGGCAGAGGTAGCCTTCACCAGAGGTCACCAGCACATACATTTACATAACTCTACCCCTATCAGTCTCAACTCAAATCTCCCCCTAACTGACCTTCAGACTGGGCCCCCTTAGCTCATAACAAGGTTACAGATATATAGAAACATTGGGGTGTCACCCTGCTATAGTTCCAGGGCACAAATAAACACTCACCCCAAATCTCCCCCTAACTGACCTTCAGGCTGGGCCCCCTTAGCTCATAACAAGGTTACAGATATATAGAAACATTGGGGTGTCACTCTGCTATAGTTCCAGGGGTACCCAGGGCACAAATAAACACTCACCCCAAATCTCCCCCTAACTGACCTTCAGACTGGGCCCCCTTAGCTCATAACAAGGTTACAGATATATAGAAACATTGGGGTGTCACCCTGCTATAGTTCCAGGGGTACCCAGGGTACAAATAAGCACTCACCCCAAATCTCCCCCTAACTGACCTTCAGACTGGGCCCCCTTAGCTCATAACAAGGTTACAGATATATAGAAACATTGGGGTGTCACCCTGCTATAGTTCCAGGGGTACCCAGGGTACAAATAAGCACTCACCCCAAATCTCCCCCTAACTGACCTTCAGACTGGGCCCCCTTAGCTCATAACAAGGTTACAGATATATAGAAACATTGGGGTGTCGCCCTGCTATAGTTCCAGGGGTACCCAGGGTACAAATAAACACTCACCCCAAATCTCCCCCTAACTGGCCTTCAGACTGGGTCCCCTTAGCTCATAACAAGGTTACAGATATATAGAAACATTGGGGTAACAGTCACCCTGCTATAGTTCCAGGGGGTACCCAGGGCACAAATAAACACTCACCCCAAATCTCCCCCTAACTGACCTTCAGGCTGGGCCCCCTTAGCTCATAACAAGGTTACAGATATATAGAAACATTGGGGTGTCACTCTGCTATAGTTCCAGGGGTACCCAGGGCACAAATAAACACTCACCCCAAATCTCCCCCTAACTGACCTTCAGACTGGGCCCCCTTAGCTCATAACAAGGTTACAGATATATAGAAACATTGGGGTGTCACCCTGCTATAGTTCCAGGGGTACCCAGGGTACAAATAAGCACTCACCCCAAATCTCCCCCTAACTGACCTTCAGACTGGGCCCCCTTAGCTCATAACAAGGTTACAGATATATAGAAACATTGGGGTGTCACCCTGCTATAGTTCCAGGGGTACCCAGGGTACAAATAAGCACTCACCCCAAATCTCCCCCTAACTGACCTTCAGACTGGGCCCCCTTAGCTCATAACAAGGTTACAGATATATAGAAACATTGGGGTGTCGCCCTGCTATAGTTCCAGGGGTACCCAGGGTACAAATAAACACTCACCCCAAATCTCCCCCTAACTGGCCTTCAGACTGGGTCCCTTAGCTCATAACAAGGTTACAGATATATAGAAACATTGGGGTAACAGTCACCCTGCTATAGTTCCAGGGGTACCCAGGGCACAAATAAACACTCACCCCAAATCTCCCCCTAACTGACCTTCAGACTGGGCCCCCTTAGCTCATAACAAGGTTACAGATATATAGAAACATTGGGGTGTCACCCTGCTATAGTTCCAGGGGTACCCAGGGTACAAATAAGCACTCACCCCAAATCTCCCCCTAACTGACCTTCAGACTGGGCCCCGTTAGCTCATAACAAGGTTACAGATATAGAAACATTGGGGTAACAGTCACCCTGCTATAGTTCCAGGGGTACCCAGGGTACAAATAATCACTCACCCCAAATCTCCCCCTAACTGACCTTCAGACTGGGCCCCCTTAGTTCATAACAAGGTTACAGATATATAGAAACATTGGGGTGTCACTCTGCTATAGTTCCAGGGGTACCCAGGGTACAAATAAACTCACCCCAAATCTCCCCATAACTGACCTTCAGACTGGGCCCCCTTAGCTCATAACAAGGTTACAGATATATAGAAACATTGGGGTGTCACCCTGCTATAGTTCCAGGGGTACCCAGGGCACAAATAAACACTCACCCCAAATCTCCCCCTAACTGACCTTCAGACTGGGCCCCCTTAGCTCATAACAAGGTTACAGATATATAGAAACATTGGGGTAACAGTCACCCTGCTATAGTTCCAGGGGTACCCAGGACACAAATAAGCACTCACCCCAAATCTCCCCTAACTGGCCTTCAGGCTGGGCCCCGTTGGCTCATAAAAAGATTACAGATATATAGAAACCTGATATAGTTCCAGGGGTATCCAGCCTGGGAATCAGGGACATATAATTTACATGGGTATTTCCATCTGAAGGGTTAAGAAGAAGGAAGGAGAGTGGAAGGTATAAGCATTGACCTGTTCCTCTGTATTGCTGCATTGGATACTTTCCTGGCCAACTCTATCATTATTCACTTACTGAATGTATTTATGGGTCACAGAAACTCACAGAAAGACAGCGACACACATATAATGTGGAATAAATTGGGGTCTGCGCTCCCCCACGCATTTCCCTTCCATATCCCCTCCAGGGCCCTTTCCTCCAATTCAGTATCCTAAATGCATTCTATTGCTATTTATTTCAGGATCCAATATATATATAAATATTTTCAGGGTGGCTGATACTGGCCCGTGTTGCCATGGAAACGACTTGAACTCTCCCTCTTTATAAAACTTACGGAAAAAAAAGAAAGAAAGTTTGATGGCTTCTCTTCGACCGAGACTTTCATTGCCAGGGAGAAAAATATTGTCTGGGAAGAAGCTTAATATGCCAGTCTGTGGAGTTGGTTGGAGGACACAGACGCTGCTTCAGATATCAGTGATTAGGGGAAGTGCAGTATTTATTGGGGCTAAGTGAGAAATCAGAAAGGAACTAAATATCATGAGAAAACATTGTGTGAAACAAATACCATAAATATATGTTGGAATATAAATCAGTGCTGGTCACTTGGTGAGCTCATGAGGAAAAGTCCATTGCCTGGCATTGAGCCAATGTTCTACCCTTCCTGTCAAAGAGAAATGGCTGGTGATACTTTATCTGAGAGATTTCACACAGGGAGCAGAACTCTTTGAAAGATCAATGAATATCAATGATAATTTTAGATTTTGTGAAAATGTTCTACATCAGAGGCGGGGGAATAAAATTAGGGCACTTGAGCGAGAGGAACGTATTTGTCTCTCTGTCTATTTTCTACCTAAAGTACAGAAAGCTCTCCTAAAAGTGACGTTCCAGTTGGGTCAAAGTAAGAGGGTACCACAGGGTTCTGTGACTATGGTCACATTTGGTCCTTTAATCCCTGAGAAATCTTCACTTTGTGGAGCACCACAGCGACTTTATTGGGTAATCGGGCAGAGGTCTTTTAAGGGGTTGCAAAAAGAGGCAACAACTATAGGCCCCACATATGAGTGGGAAAGCGTTGAAGAGCCCACAGCCACAATAAAACAAGGTTTCCAAGACAAGATGAGTAGGTTATGATAAAGATATAAGAGAAAGATATTGACAGCAGGGCAAGATGATCACAGTAGGGAAAGATAAGAAGCATAAAGCAAGGTGGTGACATGAAGTAGAACATGATAGAGACAGTAGAGCAAGATGGAAACAGTAGGGCTTGATACCCACAGTAGGGCAACAGAAATGCATGATGGAGAAAGCAGAACAATATGATCATAGCAGGACAAAATTTAGAGAGTACAGGAAGATAATGACAGTAGAGCATGATGAAGACAGTAGAGCAAGATGGAGACAGTAGGGCAAGATGGAGAGTGTAGGGCAAGATGGCTACAGTAGAACAAGGTAAATGCTGTAGTGCAAAATGGTAACAATAGAGCAACATGGAGACAGTAGAACATGATGGAGCAGGACAAGGTTGTCAGGGGCAAGATTAAGAGTATAGCATGATGGAAATAGTAGGACAAGATGAAAACAGTAGACAATAAGACTAGATGTCCACAGTTGGACAAAATGGAGGTAGAAGAACAAGATGGATCAAGATGGAGCACGACAAGATGGTCGGGGGCAGGATTAAGAGAGTATAGCAAGATGTAAACTGTAGGTTTAGATAGATGGCAACAGTTGAGCAAGGTAAATGCAGTAGGGCAAAATGAAAACAGTAGAGCAAGATGGAGACAGTAACACAAGATGATCAGAGTAGGGCAAGATGAAGACTGAAGTGCAAGATGGAGACACTACAACTATAAGGCCGCAGTAGGGCAAGATAGAAACAAAAGAACAAGATGGAGACTGTAGGACAAGATGGTCAGAGTGGAGCAGGATGGAAACAGTAAAGCAAGATGGAGACTGTAGGAATAGATGTCAACAGAATATGAAGACTGTAGACCAAGATGGGACAAGACAGTAAAAGCCTTGTCCAACCTTTGGCACAACTAATAAAATGCATGTGACCATGCACACTAACAACTGAAGTTCTTAAATCTACTCCAGCCATGGCAAATTTTTCATCCCTGCTAATGCAACACCTGCATGTTCTATCCAGCAAACCCATTTGCATATGGCAGGTGACATGTGCCACACCCTGCATGGCATGATGGAAAATACAGTCAATGCCAGCATCTTCTCTTACGTGTGGGTTATGTTACTGTAGAAGGGGTTCCATTTATACTGCAGACTGCTGCTCATGGAATGCACTGGCACTGTAGTTGCAAATCAGCTGGAAGGCTGCAAATTGGGGACCTTCCACACCCAACTCTCAACTCCATATGAATGCTGAATGAGAGAGTTTTGCCACAGCTGGAGCCCTTCTGGTTGGAAACAAAGCAGAATTTTGCACGATGCAAAAGAAGTATCCAGCTGTGTTAGATTAGATAGGGCATTCTGGGAGTTGTAGTCAGGAACATCTGGGAATAGAACTTGCCCAGTATGTTAAGTCTTGTCTTGACAGCTTCATTCTGAGTCCTTAGCCTGTATTCTCATATCCATGGTTTTCCAGATGTAATAGTACCGTGCCTTCCCTGTTCCAGAGTGGAGGGGCACTCCAGTTCTTGTTTAAAGCCTTCTTAGATTTTGGTACAAGTTGCGCAGTTTTACTGGTTTCCTTCACAGATTTCAGGGACTGATGTTATTAGCTGGACCACTGGCCTTTGAAACCGTTAATTGTTGAAACATACGTCCCCATTCTCCACCCCCGTAGAACAGAAACTCCGTCAGTGAGAGATGGGGCCTGGTGGGGTTAAATAAAGATGACACAAAGATGTGGTGTGGGGCCAAATCATGATGCAATTTCCCATGTGTTTGTTTTATTTAATACAGGCTGCCAAGTGCGAGTCTGATGGAGCCTAGAGATTTATCTCCAGTTAAAAGATGATGAGAGGCGGGAGAGAAGGAATAGGCTTGTTGGGCTTTAGACAGATGATACAGATGGTCCCTTTTCCATGGAGAAAAAAAAAAGATGGAGCTGGTTCTGGTGGGGGGGGGTGCCACAGGGATTATCCTCACATCTGCTCTTTCTTCCATTATACAAAGGCACAAACATCTCAGAAGGACTGGTCTGCCCTTTTGGCAACTGTCTGAATTGTGTTCCAACATGGTGCCGCCAGCAGATCATTCCACGGGCCGCAACAAAATGATGTGCTGTGTATCCTTCTTTACTAGTGTTACGTAATGTTTCAGCCAATGGATATTCCTGTTGGCCATGTTTCATACAACACAATGCTCCTATTATTATCCATCATGAACAAGGCACAGGACAGATTCATATCAAACCATATGATGATTGGCATGTGAGGCCCCTCCTTCCTCCTCATATGAGTGTTCTAGCCAATTAGACACTAGTTTAGCTGCACAAAAAAAAGTGGATAACTGCAGCATAAGTTCACCCCTGAGTTGTATTATGCACAAAACGCATTATCCTGGGAAGAACAAATACAAGGCCAATTCCATGTATAATACCCCAGAACACACGACAGGATAAATACAGTGACAATTCCATGTATAATACCCAGAACACACAGCAGATAAATACAGGGCCAATTCCATGTATAATACCCAGAACACACAGCAGGATAAATACAGTGCCAATTCCATGTATAATACCCCAGAACACACAGCAGGATAAATACAGGGCCAATTCCATGTATAATACCCCAGAACACACAGTAGATAAATACAGTGCCAATTCTATGTATAATACCCAGAACACACAGCAGGATAAATACAGGACCAATTCCATGTATAATACCCCAGAACACACAGCAGATAAATACAGTGCCAGTTCCATGTATAATACCCCAGAACACACAGCAGATAAATACAGTACCAATTCCATGTATAATACCCAGAACACACAGCAGGATAAATACAGTGCCAATTCCATGTATAATACCCCAGAACACACAGCAGGATAAATACAGTACCAATTCCATGTATAATACCCCAGAACACACAGCAGATAAATACAGTACCAATTCCATGTATAATACCCAGAACACACAGCAGATAAATACAGTGCCAATTCCATGTATAATACCCAGAACACACAGCAGATAAATACAGTGCCAATTCCATGTATAATACCCCAGAACACACAGCAGATAAATACAGTGCCAATTCCATGTATAATACCCAGAACACACAGCAGGATAAATACAGGGCCAATTCCATGTATAATACCCCAGAACACACAGCAGATAAATACAGGGCCAATTCCATGTATAATACCCAGAACCCACAGCAGATAAATACAGTGCCAATTCCATGTATAATACCCCAGAACACACAGCAGATAAATACAGGGCCAATTCCATGTATAATACCCAGAACACACAGCAGATAAATACAGTGCCAATTCCATGTATAATACCCCAGAACACACAGCAGATAAATACAGGGCCAATTCCATGTATAATACCCCCGAACACACAGCAGATAAATACAGTGCCAATTCCATGTATAATACCCCAGAACACACAGCAGGATAAATACAGTGCCAATTCCATGTATAATACCCCAGAACCCACAGCAGGATAAATACAGTGCCAATTCCATGTATAATACCCCAGAACCCACAGCAGATAAATACAGTGTCAATTCCATGTATAATACCCCAGAACACACAGCAGGATAAATACAGGACCAATTCCATGTATAATACCCCAGAACACACAGTAGGATAAATACAGTGCCAATTCCATGTATAATACCCCAGAACACACAGCAGGATAAATACAGTGCCAATTCCATGTATAATACCCCAGAACACACAGCAGGATAAATACAGGGCCAATTCCACGTATAATACCCAGAACACACAGCAGATAAATACAGTGCCAATTCCATGTATAATACCCAGAACACACAGCAGATAAATACAGTGCCAATTCCATGTATAATACCCAGAACACACAGCAGATAAATACAGGGCCAATTCCATGTATAATACCCAGAACCCACAGCAGATAAATACAGTGCCAATTCCATGTATAATACCCCAGAACACACAGCAGATAAATACAGGGCCAATTCCATGTATAATACCCAGAACACACAGCAGATAAATACAGTGCCAATTCCATGTATAATACCCCAGAACACACAGCAGATAAATACAGGGCCAATTCCATGTATAATACCCAGAACACACAGCAGATAAATACAGTGCCAATTCCATGTATAATACCCCAGAACACACAGCAGATAAATACAGGGCCAATTCCATGTATAATACCCAGAACACACAGCAGATAAATACAGGGCCAATTCCATGTATAATACCCCCGAACACACAGCAGATAAATACAGTGCCAATTCCATGTATAATACCCCAGAACACACAGCAGGATAAATACAGTGCCAATTCCATGTATAATACCCCAGAACCCACAGCAGGATAAATACAGGGCCAATTCCATGTATAATACCCCAGAACCCACAGCAGATAAATACAGTGTCAATTCCATGTATAATACCCCAGAACACACAGCAGGATAAATACAGGACCAATTCCATGTATAATACCCCAGAACACACAGTAGGATAAATACAGTGACAATTCCATGTATAATACCCCAGAACACACAGCAGGATAAATACAGTGCCAATTCCACGTATAATACCCAGAACACACAGCAGATAAATACAGTGCCAATTCCATGTATAATACCCAGAACACACAGCAGATAAATACAGTGCCAATTCCATGTATAATACCCAGAACACACAGCAGATAAATACAGGGCCAATTCCATGTATAATACCCCAGAACACACAGCAGGATAAATACATTGCCAATTCCATGTATAATACCCCAGAACACACAGCAGATAAATACAGTGCCAATTCCATGTATAATACCCAGAACACACAGCAGATAAATACAGTGTCAATTCCATGTATAATACCCAGAACACACAGCAGGATAAATACAGTGTCAATTCCATGTATAATACCCCAGAACACACAGCAGGATAAATACAGTGCCAATTCCATGTATAATACCCCAGAACACACAGCACTGGGCGTTTTTTCACTTTAGTCGGCGCAGAGTGAGGGAAGGCGTTTGGGGAGATTGGTCGCCGCAAAGACGAGGCGATTAGTCTCCAGGCGACCAAATCTCCCCAAAACGCCCCGTGTGGCCTTACCCTAACAGAATAATAATGTTATATAACAGTAATTGAGCCAGCATAACCAAAGCCTAGAGTGAACATTATATTGTATTATTTATCATTTTAAATGTGGAAGGCAGGGTACAAAGTGCATAAAGCAGCACAATCCGCCATTTGTTTGCCCTAGGCACTCTGCCTTCCATGCTGTTTGATTGCTCTGCAGCCTCTGCATCTTCCGGTTGTTCCTGCTGAATTGTGCTTAGTACAGGGGAATACCTATGCTGCCATAGTTTTATGGGATCTCTCTGTACAGACTATGAGCAAACTTAGGGGCTGTTCCTGCTGAATTGTGCTTAGTACAGGGAATACCTATGCTGCCATAGTTTTATGGGATCTCTATGTATAGACTATGAGCAAACTTAGGGACTGTTCCTGCTGAATTGTGCTTAGTACAGGGAATACCTATGTGCCATAGTTTTATGGGATCTCTCTGTACAGACTATGAGCAAACTTAGGAGACTGTTCCTGCTGAATTGTGCTTAGTACAGGGGAATACCTATGCTGTCATAGTTTTATGGGATCTCTCTGTACAGACTATGAGCAAACTTAGGGGCTGTTCCTGCTGAATTGTGCTTAGTACAGGGAATACCTATGCTGCCATAGTTTTATGGGATCTCTATGTATAGACTATGAGCAAACTTAGGGACTGTTCCTGCTGAATTGTGCTTAGTACAGGGAATACCTATGTGCCATAGTTTTATGGGATCTCTCTGTACAGACTATGAGCAAACTTAGGGGCTGTTCCTGCTGAATTGTGCTTAGTACAGGGAATACCTATGCTGCCATAGTTTTATGGGATCTCTATGTATAGACTATGAGCAAACTTAGGGACTGTTCCTGCTGAATTGTGCTTAGTACAGGGAATACCTATGTGCCATAGTTTTATGGGATCTCTCTGTACAGACTATGAGCAAACTTAGGGGACTGTTCCTGCTGAATTGTGCTTAGTACAGGGGAATACCTATGCTGTCATAGTTTTATGGGATCTCTCTGTACAGACTATGAGCAAACTTAGGGGACTGTTCCTGCTGAATTGTGCTTAGTACAGGGAATACCTATGCTGCCATAGTTTTATGGGATCTCTCTGTACAGACTATGAGCAAACTTAGGGACTGTTCCTGCTGAATTGTGCTTAGTACAGGGAATACCTATGCTGCCATAGTTTTATGGGATCTCTCTGTACAGACTATGAGCAAACTTAGGGGGCTGTTCCTGCTGAATTGTGCTTAGTACAGGGAATACCTATGCTGCCATAGTTTTATGGGATCTCTCTGTACAGACTATGAGCAAACTTAGGGGCTGTTCCTGCTGAATTGTGCTTAGTACAGGGAATACCTAACAGGACTTCACCTCATTTGCCACACCAAATATGCTGGGGTCACTTACTGGAATCTCAGTTTCTATTAGAATTCTTGATGAATGGGAAGATAACGAGGCCGGGGGCACTAACGAACTATGAGGCTGGTACTAATTAATTCCTGTTATCTCCCATTCTGTTTGTACTGCGCTTCTAAGCATCGCCATGCATTATATATACTCGCAAAAGCTCTTTATTACACCTCTGCTAATTGCAAGGGTTCAGCCAGCGGTCCCACCATCCCGCAGTCCGACTCCATCAAATAAATACACAGAGATGCTACAACAAGTGCTTTATTATAATTAAAATACATTTCATTAATGAACATCAATTAGAGCAATGTTTTCCTGGTAGTAGCAGAATCCAGCTGATGAACAGCCCTGGAGAAGAAGTGACTTCTGCTACATTGTTTTAAGGGTCAGAACCAGCTGTGCAGAATATATATCTTTGCCAAAAACAGTGTTTGGGTGGAGATCACCTCCTTTAAATCATGAATTGATTTTGAAAATTTGTAGTAATCCTGCTGAGCATCGTGTTTTTCTTCGCACGCGAGGGAACCTCTCCCTTCCTCCAGTCTCAGGGGCGACCCCGTGTCATCTGCTTGTTCCTGCAACACAGAGACCCAACAGTCAGAATAGTGGTGTCAGCGGCTGGTTATCCCTATGATCCTGTTTCCTCACTTGCGGGGCCTTCTTTATCAAAGTCTGAATTTATTTTTATCAAAAAATTTATTTATTTATTTTAATCCAAAAAGTCCGACCAAACTAGAATCCACGATTGGACCTTATTTATTATTTAAAAAAAATCATGATTGATTGGATTGGGGACAAACACGAAAAAATCTAATTGTATGATTTTTTTCCGGAATCGCTAGATATTTTCTGGTTTTTCCCAAAAAGCCTGTATGTATATTCCGATTTTTGGACTAATTCCAGTGCAGACCACAGAAACTTCCAAATAGTTTAAAGGGATACTGTCATGGGAAAAAACATTTTTTTTCAAAATGAATCAGTTAATAGTGCTGTTCCAGCAGAATTCTGCACTGAAATCCATTTCTCAAACGTTTTTTTTTTATATTCAATTTTGAAATCTGACATGGGGCTAGACATATTGTCAATTTCCCAGCTGCCCCAAGTCATGTGACTTGTACTCTGATAAACTTCAATCACTCTTTACTGCTGTACTGCAAGTTGGAGTGATATCACCCCCTCCCTTCCCCCCAGCAGCCAAACAACAGAACAATGGGAAGGTAACCAGATAGCAGCTCCCTAACACAAGATAACAGCTGCCTGGTAGATCTAAGAATAACACTCAATAGTAAAATCCAGGTCCCACTGAGACACATTCAGTTACATTGAGAAGGAAAAACAGCAGCCTGCCAGAAAGCATTTCTCTCCTAAAGTGAAGGCATAAGTCACATGACTTGGGGCAGCTGGGAAATTGACAAAATGTCTAGCCCCATGTCAGATTTCAAAATTGAATATAAAAAAATCTGTTTGCTCTTTTGAGAAATGGATTTCAGTGCAGAATTCTGCTGGAGCAGCACTATTAACTGATGTGTTTTGGAAAAAAAAAATTTCCCATGACAATATCCCTATAATTAGAGGAGGTTTGTTTTACGTGAGAGCTGGGAAGTTGTGGCATTTATTCCCTGAAGTGGTTGTACCGGCAAATATATTAAGAATTTTAAGAAAGGGCCGGATGCCTTTTTAGCAAGAGGCACAATAGAAGAATGCTGGAATCAGTCTGCGCCAGTCGTCCATATTGACTCGCCTTATTGCCCAACGCCCTCATGGGAGTCGTGGGCAGATACAGGAATAGCTTTGGAAACTACTCTGGGGCTGGCAAGTGGCACTTTTTTTTTTTTTTAGTACAATGACATTTAAATTCGTAGATATTTCTATTTTTATCATCTGTTTCTTCCCAGCTCTTGGCATCCTTGGTCTCTGCGCCATACTTTCCCCCCATGGCCCATCTGCTTCCCCTCTGTTCTCTTACTGGCGCCTCTCAATGCCATTCCACTACGTTATCAGGCAAGGATAAGTACAACCATGAAGAGGGAGAGATCGAACCAAAATATTGGCCTCAGCATCCCCGTCCACCAGATTTATACTAGTCCAAGAGCCTGCAGGGAGGTTACCATAAGCCACTGGCTCTGTAGGTGCTGCCTAAGGGTTCATGGGTGCAAGATTCATAAGTCTGAATTGTATTTTATGGGATGGGGGCTGTATTGGCTCTTGCCAAAGGTCTCTCTAGCCCCCATGATTGTTGGCCAGGGACCCAGCATGTGCCGCACATAGCTTTTCCACCTTTAAAGGAAAACTATACCCCTGAACAATGTAGGTCTCTATAAAAATACATTGAATAAAATGTGCATATTCATGTAAATAAACCATTTTCATAATAATATACCTTTTTAGTAGTATGTGCCATTGGTTGATCCTAAATAGAGAATTGCCATTTTAAAAAATAAGTGTCGTCCCCCCTGGGAAAAACCCTGTCCGGTTTTGACCCGGACAGCCAGGTATTTTGAGGGGCTGCCCGGGTCTATACTTCCTGCCCGGTTTTCCAAATAAGGAAAACCGGGCGGGATTCCCTTGATTGACATGATGATCGGCCAATCGCTGATCACTGTGGCATAGCCCCGCCCACTAGCATGACGGGTCCACCCACTGACGTCATAGTCCTACCCACTGACGTCACGGGTCCGCTCACTGACATCACAGACACGCCCACTGAAGTCAAGGACCCCCCCCGCCCGGTCTCAGCCAGACATAAAGGTGGAAACCCTACCTGGGATCATAGGATTCATGGTGCACACAAACAAACCAAACATGAGCCAATCAACAGACAGAGTTGTGTGTGTTGCTCCCACACTTCTTCCTGTTACAGTTAGAGCTGCAGTATTTCTGGTCAGGTGATCTCTTCCTGTTACAGTTAGAGCTGCAGTATTTCTGGTCAGGTGATCTCTTCCTGTTACAGTTAGAGCTGCAGTATTTCTGGTCAGGTGATCTCTTCCTGTTACAGTTAGAGCTGCAGTATTTCTGGTCAGGTGATCTCTTCCTGTTACAGTTAGAGCTGCAGTATTTCTGGTCAGGTGATCTCTTCCTGTTACAGTTAGAGTTGCAGTATTTCTGGTCAGGTGATCTCTTCCTGTTACAGTTAGAGCTGCAGTATTTCTGGTCAGCTGATCTCTTCCTGTTACAGTTAGAGCTGTAGTATTTCTGGTCAGGTGATCTCTTCCTGTTACAGTTAGAGCTGCAGTATTTCTGGTCAGGTGATCTCTTCCTGTTACAGTTAGAGCTGCAGTATTTCTGGTCAGGTGATCTCTTCCTGTTACAGTTAGAGCTGCAGTATTTCTGGTCAGGTGATCTCTTCCTGTTACAGTTAGAGCTGCAGTATTTCTGGTCAGGTGATCTCTTCCTGTTACAGTTAGAGTTGAAGTATTTCTGGTCAGCTGATCTCTGAGGCAGCACATAGACCATCATGAAACGGGGGATCAAAGAGATGTAAAAGGGCAATATTTACTTAAATAAATATACTAGTTTGGTAAGATCCTTTAATATGCCACTTAATTTGAAATAAAATATCTGTTGCTTAAGTATTAATTTTGGGGGTATAGTTTTCCTTTAAGGAGTTCTGACCATCCTCTTGGACCTAGGGTTGCCACCTTTTTTGGGAAAAAAAATACCAGCCTTACTATATATTTAGACTTTTTTCCCTATTAATGACATTGGGGTTAAGCATCTTTTTACCAGTCAGGCCGGTAAAACACTGGCAACGTGGCAACCCTAGCCTATGACTTAATTTTTGTAACACGAAACGCGTAAGGCTGATGAAACGTTTTTAACTTTGCTTCTACAACTTGCTGGAAGATTGCCTTCATTTGAGTGCCTGCTCTATATTACTTTTCGGTTCATCCACTCCCCATGCTGAGGGCTCAGGACAGTGCACTTGGGCCACTTCCTAAATGTGGTGAGTAACTACTTTACTTTTTGTAGACCCACATTTAAGCTCAATCATACAATGTGGCAACCCTACTTGGACCTGGAACTTTCTTGTAGATCTCTGGGTTCAAGGCTCCAAGGGACAGAAGTGAAGAGTCACTAACCATCCTTCCTCCTCCTCCTCCTCCTCCTCTGACTCTCAAGTATCTCACTATTTCCTCAGCTCTGACACACAACACTGTGACTCTAAACAACTTGTATTGCTTGGGGGGGGGGGTGAGAAGAGGAAGGTCAAGATGTTTCTTCTCCCTGCTTTTTGTATTTATGAACAAGTTATCTGCAGCTGTGATTCCGTTGACCTTGCCATTTCCACATTTAAACTCTGGCCAGCCAGGCATTGGGGTGCCATGGGTGGGGGTAATACACAGATTCAGCGTCAGATCCATAGACAAAAGATGTTTTCTGTCTCCCTTCAAGGCCATGAAAACTAAACATGTCTCTGTTTATCTGGGTCACAGTGTGTATTAAGGGGAGAGATCTGTCATTGTTATGGTTAGTGGCTTTTATATTATTATTATTTTATGTTTATATAGCGCCAGCATCTTCCATAGCTATCCAACATCAGTCCCTGCCCCAGTGGAGCTTACAATCTAAGGTCCCTATCACATTCTCATAAGTCCCTGCCCCAGTGAGCTTACAATCTAAGTTCCCTATCACATTCCCATCAGTCCCTGCCCCAGTGCAGCTTACAATCTAAGGTCCCTATGACATTCCCATCAGCCTCTGCCCCAGTGAGCTTACAATCTAAGTTCCCTATCACATTCCCATCAGTCCCTGCCCCAGTGAGCTAACAATCTAAGGTCCATATCACATTTCCATCAGCCCCTGCCCCAGTGGAGCTTACAATCTAAGATCCCTATCACATTGCCATCAGCCACTGCCCCAGTGAAATTTATAATCTAAGATCGCTGTTTCATTCCCTTCAGTCCCCGCTCCCCAGTGGAGCTTACAATCTAAGGGCCCTATCACATTCTCAACAGTCCCTGCCCACTGGAGCTCATAATAAAGGGCCTTATCACATTCACATCTGCCCCAGTGGAACTTACAATCTAAGGTCCCTATTACATTCCCTTCAGTCCCTGCCCTAGTGGAGCTTACAATCTAAGGTCCCTATCACATTCCCATCAGTCCTTGCCCCAGTGGAGCTAACACTATAAGGTCCCTATCACATTCCCATAAGTTGCTGACCTAATGGAGCTTACAATCTACGGTTCCTATCTCAGTCACACACATAAGGGTCAGTTTCATCAGGAAACATTTGGGCAAAACAGGTCAGAAGTGAACTGCAAGACACAACAAAGTACCGCAGTGGCTCCTGTATTTCTCTCCGGCCATAACATGAAAGGGCCTCCAGTAACTGCAGATCTATACAGACAATTCATATCTTGATTGTATTAGATCCAATCAATATCGCGGGGCCGCCGCACACACACGCGCACAATAGGAAACGCTCATCATTCATTATCGACCATTTCTGTGCTCTTCTATGATGGGTGAATGGAGCCGTTCATTGTTGCTTAATCATCCTCATTAAGGAACAAACTACCTTTCGAAAAACATGTCTATGTAGTTGAGCCGACTTAACAAATATTCCAGTGCTGCATTAAGCAGCTGCTTTTCCTCCATCTTGTTTATACATTGAGATCATGTAAGTGACAGCAGCTCAAAGCATGGGCTGCAAATCATTAGACGTGGAGCTACTGGGCTGTGGGGGCCTTGGACTGATACAGAGCCTCCCAAATTATAACGTTGCCTGTTGGGTTGTTTTTAACACACAGTTTACTGGTACAGAGTCACTTTCCCCCTCGCCATGACAGCAAATTGTAGCCCAGCCGACTGTAGTCCCCTTCTCTCCAGACAGGCCCTAATTAGCCGTATATTCTAGATGACACACTCGATAACGAGGCAACGGGAGCCAGCGTCCAACTGTCGTTTTCCTTGAGTTGCAGCAGATTAGGTGAAGGAAGAGCTGCAAGTTAATTACAAAGGACGAGGCGCAGAGTTTGTCAACAGAATGCCAGGACATGTGCGGGCAAACAAATGTTACTGCAACTGTGGTAATGGGGCAGCTGCCAACAAAGAAATCTATTGGAGGGGCTTAACTGCCACCCGGCTACTAGACAGCTGCCACTGAGCTCATCATTACTGGGAGGTATTGGTTTGCAGGCCCTTCATCCTCACCATCCCCTCTCTGTAGGCCTCAGGATGGTGTTGCTGTACAACATGTTTCCCCATAATCCCCAAGTAAACAGACCTATTCCTCAAAAGCGAGAGCTGCACTACTACCTGCATCGTGTCCGACTGTCACTTTATAATTGGAACTGCGAAACTGGGAGACAGATCATCCCCGATCCCCTTTATCTATGCGCGAAACGCGCCGCCAGCTCCGCAGCCGGAGATTCATTACGCCAATGATAAACGCAGGCAGCGCCACATAAAAAGGTGACGTATGGCCGCTACAGGATGTTCACACAAGGACGTGGGAGAAACATTCTTCATTATAGAGCAAACAATTCCCATCGGGGAGACGGGATCTAAGATTCATATTTTTCAAAGCTGACGCTGACATGTAGCAGGCTAAGAACTAGAAATAGGAAGCACAAATATCAACATTCTAGAGAGAAAATACACTTTTACGTCAGACGGGGCCCCTTTAGCTCATAACAAGGTTACAGATATATAGAAACATTGGGGTGTCACCCTGCTATAGTTCCAGGGGTACCCAGGGTACAAATAAGCACCCACCCTAAATCTCCTCCTAACTGACCTTCAGACTGGGCCCCCTTAGCTCCTAACAAGGTTACAGATATATAGAAACATTAGGGTGTCACCCTGCTATAGTTCCAGGGGTACCCAGGGTACAAATAAGCACTCACCCCAAATCTCCCCCTAACTGACCTTCAGACTGGGCCCCCTTAGCTCATAACAAGGTTACAGATATATAGAAACATTGGGGTGTCACCCTGCTATAGTTCCAGGGGTACCCAGGGTACAAATAAGCACTCACCCCAAATCTCCCCCTAACTGACCTTCAGACTGGGCCCCGTTAGCTCATAACAAGGTTACAGATATATAGAAACATTGGGGTAACAGTCACCCTGCTATAGTTCCAGGGGTACCCAGGGTACAAATAAACACTCACCCCAAATCTCCCCCTAACTGGCCTTCAGACTGGGCCCCCTTAGCTCATAACAAGGTTACAGATATATAGAAACATTGGGGTGTCACCCTGCTATAGTTCCAGGGGTACCCAGGGTACAAATAAACACTCACCCCAAATCTGCCCCTAACTGACCTTCAGACTGGGCCCCTTAGCTCATAACAAGGTTACAGATATATAGAAACATTGGGGTGTCACCCTGCTATAGTTCCAGGGGTACCCAGGGGACAAATAAACACTCACCCCAAATCTCCCCCTAACTGGCCTTCAGACTGGGCCCCGTTAGCTCATAACAAGGTTACAGATATATAGAAACATTGGGGTAACAGTCACCCTGCTATAGTTCCAGGGGTACCCAGGGTACAAATAAACACTCACCCCAAATCTCCCCCTAACTGGCCTTCAGACTGGGCCCCGTTAGCTCATAACAAGGTTACAGATATATAGAAACATTGGGGTAACAGTCACCCTGCTATAGTTCCAGGGGTACCCAGGGTACAAATAAACACTCACCCCAAATCTCCCCCTAACTGGCCTTCAGACTGGGCCCCGTTAGCTCATAACAAGGTTACAGATATATTACTGAGAGAGACCTGCCATGTGAGTTATCTGTGGCTACATGAGAAGCTTTGTGACTACATTGCAGCACTTGTGGAAGTGGAAGTGATAAGATACAGTAATACTAATGTACAGTAGATCCGACATTCTTAAAGCCTGGGGATATGGTGGGAGAAAAGAATAAAGAGGCAAAAAAAAAACAGTTACAAACATTACACACAGGCTTAGTCATTCACTTTATTCTCCAGCTGCCGCCAACTTTGCGGATAGGCAATTCTCATTTCTACTTGATACGGCGGTGGATTTTTGATTAAACCCCCCTCCCCATAAGGGAAAGTGAGTCACCTCAGTGCCAATTATTTTTGGGTTACAAACAGTATTATAGCCGAGCTGGCAAGTAAACTCATTTACAGGCCACATTCCAGGAGTCTGACCTCACTCTGTGCGGATGAATCATTTGGTAACGGTTCTGGCACTCGGCACTCAGGAAAACATCAACCGGACTGCAGATAAGATACAAACGCCCCCCCCAGGTCCTGTCCCTTTAAGCACATGTTTAGAGATACAACGTGTGCACTGAGACCTCTCTGGGGGTTCAGGAGTTAATCAGCATTAAGAAAACTCACCCCCATTTAATCCTTGGAAGGAAATGACCCAACACCAAAAATACTCAGGCTCATTTAGTATCTGCCTGACCATGCCGACCTGAATTCAGAACCAGAAGACTCATTATTAGTGGCCTCTTTGCTATTGTGAACTCTCCAAATCAAGCACGCTCACTATCGAACCAATTTCAAAGTTTGAAGTTACCATGGTAACCGACTGGCTGGTCAAAAATAGCAGGTCAGTTAGGGGTAAAAGAGAAGCATGAGAAAGTCTCTAAATCATGTCCTATGAACCCAAAACTGCGAGTAACAGAAGAACCTTTACTAAGACTGGAGGAAAGGAGATTGCACCATGGACATAAAAATGGTTTCCTTATCATGTGGGCAGTCAGGTAATGAAATTACTTGGTGAGTGTAGGGATAATGTGCTTTTTGTTGGTAGAATTCAATATCGGCTGGATTTTTCTAGCCAACCTCCCTTCTGTAGATTGTGGTTATCGGATTCTCAGTTCAAGGTCCAACCTTTGGTCAGGGCCCCCCATAACCATAACAGCTTAGAGACATCACTGTGTCTCTAAGTGACCTTCAAGTTGGATTTTTAGGTGAAACTAGGAGAAACAATTGGACTTATCCCCACAACTCCTTCTAACAAACCCCCTGCTCCGTCTTCAAACCCCCCCCCCCCCAGGTTGGGGCAGTCAACTAAGTAACTTCCCTACTGTAGATTGTGGTTGTAGGACTTTCAGTTCAAAGTCCAACCTTTGGTCAGGACCCCCCATAACTGTAACAAGGTTATCAGCCTAGCATATCTAGGGGTGAAAATAAACGTTCAACCCTACTGTCTCTATGAGTGACCTTCACGTTGGGTTTTTAATTGAAACTAGGAGAACCAATAGGACTTATCTCCAAATCTACTTCTAACAACCCAACAACCCTCCTGTCCCTGCTCCAGGTTGGGCCAGCCACAGATGTAATTGTTAGCCATACAAGCCATATTCAATGACTTCTATTCAATAGTGTAGGATTCAAAGGTTTATTTTTGTAGAACTGCATGAATATTTTCACCTCTCCTTTTACAATGGTCCCTACAGAAAACATTATCCATCCCTCCCACCACCATTCTTATGCCTTAGAGAAACCCCTCCCATATTAGCAGCAGCTAATATCTTTTTTATGGCCCTTCAGAGATCCATCCTCCATTAGTTATGGCTCGACAGCTCTCCATTAGCAGTGGAGAAGAAAGAAGGATGGAGTCTCTTGACACAGAAGGGTAGAGATAATTTGATCATTTCTGAGAGAATCACCCAAGGTTGTATTTTGTTTAGGGGACGGCAACACCATTAGGCCCTCTGTGATAAAGGGGCAATATTGCCGCGCTATTGATTTCTTCTGAGGCTCAAGCAGGTCTCAGAGAGTTCTATGACCTCGGGGTATACACAATTTATATTAGAGAGTTAGGAACCATCATTATTGACAAAAAGATTACTCGTTGACAAATTCTGTCCAACTTTAATAACCACCATGGCACCTGGGTGCTAAATACATCTCCACTGCTGGAGGCTGGGGGTTAAGGCATCAACTATGTATAAAGTTAGAGACAAGAAAAAGAAGAAGAGAAGACAGATTAGTCTTCCCATCATTTTGCTGTTTCCATTAGACATTTGTGCTATTACCAGACGTATCTTGACACATTTTTAGCCAACTGTATCCAGATGCCCCTTCTAAAATGCAGTACTGGGAATATTTACTGCTGAGATCCAAACTGTTGTCAGAAGCAATTTCAGCACAAGACATATTTGTAGGAAGAGTGGGGTTTAGGGGGAAAGGGGGAATCAAACCCTAACATTACCTTGTGCAATGCCAAGTGTTGGCTGGACTGGTGAAAAGGTCACCACCATTGAAGTATCCCACATCCTCTGGGATATTCACCATCTGCCATCTGGTGAGAAAGTAATATTAATCTGGGGATGTTTTCCATGGTTTGGGCTAGGCCTCATGGTTCAACTGAAGGCAACTGTTGCAATGACAATCTTTACAATTCTGTGGTTTTCACTTGGTGGCAGCAGTTTGGGGTAGACTCTTTTTGTTTTCATCAGAAAGTAAGGTCCATAAGGAATGGGTTTTCTGAGATGTGACCAGACTTGCTTGACCTCAGCCCAACAAAAAAAAATGCCTGCTGATAGGCCTGTTCTTCCAGCATTGATGGCCATTCTCACTAAGGCTCTTATGGCTATGGAAGCAAACTCCATTAACAATGTTCCACCTTCTAGTTGGAATCTTCCCAGCAGAGTAGGGGCTATTATTAGCAAAGTTGGGGGCAACTTTTTATAAATCCGACCAACAATCACCCAACATCTATTGGGAACCTTCCCAGAAAAGCAGAGGCTGTTGCAGCAGCAAAGGGAACTTCATATTAATCTCAACAACAATATCCCAACATTTTGTGGGAACATTCCCAGAAGAGTAGGGGCTGTTACAGCAGAAAAGTCAACTTCATATTAATCTCACCAACAATGTCCCATTATCTTGTGGGAAACTTACCATAAGAGTAGGGTCTGTTATAGCAGCAAAGTCAACTTCATATTAATCCCGCCAACAATATCCCAACATCTAGTGGGAACCTTCTCAGAAGAGTGAGGTCTGTTGTAGCAGCAAAGGGAACTTCATATTAGTCCCACCAACAATGTCCCAACATCTAGTGGGAACCTTCCCAGAAGAGTAGGTTCTGTTATAGCAGCAAAGGGATCTTCATATTAATCCCACCAACAATGTCTCAACATCTAGTGGGAACCTTCCCAGAAGAATATTGGCTGCTACAGCAGCAAAGTCAACTTCATATTAATCCCACCAATAATGTGCCTACATCTAGTGGGACCCTTCCCAGAAGAGCAAAGGCTGCTATAGGAGTAACTTCATATTATTGGATCAGGAATAGGAAGTTAGACCGACAAGTATCCCAATACTTTTGGCCATGCAGTATATGTGACAAAAGTAGTCTAAGTCATTGAAAGTAGAGTCACAAAGTCCTACTATACTTATACTGGACTGGTCAATATCTTCAGTAAGAGGCTGAATTGGCAACAGTTGAGCAAATTCCACTGGCCAAACTGGCCTGACATTCTTCTAAAGTGTGGGGACAAACCACATTACATTCAAATCTTAATCTGCTCAGAGTCAATGTGGCTACACGTAACCAAATATCTACCAGGTTCCAAATGTGAATACCTTTGCTTAAGTTGGGCCTACAAATTGCTATGCTGAATTGGGTTGATTTAACCATCAGGGCTAGGGTTGATCACATGGGGACTCACAGAACCCAAAAGGATGGACCATATCTACAGCCCAATGCTTTTCTCAGTTGATCGAACCTTGCTAAAATGTCCTGTTTGGTAAATCAACTGTCCCCTCGAATTTTCACTTAAAGGCTAGGCCTTCCATTCATGTTTTAGAACTCTTACTGATGAGGACAAGCTTTTTGAGTTTGCATCACCCAGGTCCCCAGGAAGGGGGCAACTGCCCCAGTGTAGAGGTGCTTATATATTTTGCCAATGTAGTGTCATGGTAAGGGTTTCAGGAGTAAATCTAACAGTGACCTTTAGCAGATCCATAACTTCAGCTTTTCAATGACACATGGATTCCCATCTGGATTTGGCCTGCTACACAAGCAGCTCTCCAGTCAAGGTGAAACCAAGCAGAGGGCAATGAGTTACACAACGTGGCCTACACATTGGGCTGCTTAGCACCTACTGTCATGATAAGGCCCTCAACTGTGAAGAATGGTAATTGCTTCAACTCAATGAGAGGAGGAAAAACTCCTTCTTTGCAAATTTTAATATCCCAATGACAATGCTGAATTATTTATAAAGAGAAAAACTGATCTGATATCCTAAAGACCTAGACCAGGAGAGAGAGCGCTCCACTCCCCATGGAATATTGTTGTAGAGTGTCTTGCAGTCTGGCCCTATGGCGACCATTATGGTGCACTCTGATAGGTGACTATTGTCACAGAGACCTAAGAATGAGTATGTTCTAGCAGCTTGGAAATTTTTTGTCACCTTATGGTCAATGCCGTAGAGCTTCTGAAGCCAAACTTTCTGAGCCTTCCACTGATTTTAGCCATCAAAGGACAACCCCCACCCAAACAATGTCCCACTTGGAGTCTTCCTTAAGTTCCATGGAACCATTGTGATTAGGTTATAGTGACTGGTTATGGTTACCCTGAAGTTCAGGTGGAACTTGCTGCCACTGAGTTGAACTGCAGACACCTCCTGGGTGATTGGTGGGACCTTTCCAAGTTCATTCAGCAGGTCCAAGTACTTTGCACTTATCTCTACAAGATACTAAGAACTTGTATTTCAGAATTCCATTTACATTGTAAGATATCAGCGTAGGAATCTGACAGACACCCAAAGGGAATGTGATCTGCATATCAGCAAAGAGATCGTTTTCTAGTTTTAACTCATCATCTCATCTTTACTTCACGCATTAACTTGAAATCACCCCAAGTGCTCAAATAATTAGAAGCTTGCGGTAATACCACCACCGTATCAGACCAACATCTCATACGCGCCAACAGCTGAGCTTACCTGCAACATTCTGATGATGAAGTCACACTTTGAGGTTGTACCCAAGGGATTCATATTACAAGATGATCCCTGTGGAATTGAGAACTCTAAGTTCTATGAATTATAGCGCCCGCAGAGACAGGCAGGAAGGGAAGCAGACATTGTCAAACAGTTAGGTTTTCTTTTGTTTTCTGCCCCATTTTTAAAAAGTGGCACAGTTACTATCTGATCCCCATTGAAAGAAGCAGTCCTGTCCTGCTTTATGGCAGCTGAGATTCTAGCTATCTGTATAACAGAGCATTCTGTCCCAGTGGCTGCACAGATCCTATCTGATCCCCATTGTAAGCAGCAGTCCTGTCCTGCTTTATGGCAGCTGAGATTCTAGCTATCTGTATAACAGAACATTCTGTCCCAGTGGCTGCACAGATCCTATCTGATCCCCATTGTAAGCAGCAGCCCTGTCCTGCTTTATGGCAGCTGAGATTCTAGCTATCTGTATAACAGAACATTCTGTCCCAGTGGCTGCACAGATCATATCTGATCCCCATTGTAAGCAGCAGTCCTGTCCTGCTTTATGGCAGCTGAGATTCTAGCTATCTGTATAACAGAGCATTCTGTCCCAGTGGCTACACAGATCCTATCTGATCCCCATTGTAAGCAACAGTCCTGTCCTGCTTTATGGCAGCTGAGATTCTAGCTATCTGTATAACAGAACATTCTGTCCCAGTGGCTGCACAGATCCTATCTGATCCCCATTGTAAGAAGCAGTCCTGCCCTGCTTTATGGCAGCAGAGATTTTAGCTATCTGTTTAAGGGCAGAGACGCACGTTCCGATTCGGGGAGATTTAGTCGCCTGCTTCTTCTTCATAGCAACTAACCCCCCCGAACTACCTCCTGCTGGCTAGAATGTAAATCGCGGAGGGATGGCACTTGGATCGCTTCATTTTCCAGAGTCACCCGAAGTTTCCAAATCGCAATGAAATGGAATGCATTGGAACCTACTTTTTTCCCTTGGCCTTCACTAATGTTTACAGTTACGCTGTATTGAGTATAAGAACTTCAATACTGTGCGCGCTTCCCCTTTAAAGCTGGAGCCCTTTTCCCCAGCAGCCTGTGTCTCTATCTCTCAGTGGACGGATTCATTTGTCTTGTAGACATTTCATGCTATAAGCTAAAATCAGAAACCCAAGTGTCCAAAGCCTCTGATGAAAGATAGACGGAATGAATTTAAAATATCTTGAGTTGGGAGTGGGGGGGAGAGCACATGGTCCGCTTGCTTAGCTCCCCAAATTAATTCTTTCTGTCTTTTTTTCTGTTCTTGAGGATAAAAAAAAATCTAATTAGAATTCCTGGGAACCAAATTATGTGGAACTAATAATTAGATTATCCACAAAGGTTTCTGGGTAATTTAATTCTCTCCTGTGCCGGAGTACGGGCTCTGAGCCCTCCTACATGAGGGGGCTTAAAACTCACACGTTCCCGGCAAATTCCTCCCGATCCCCCCAGTGCCACCGGCATGTACCCCTTCTGCTCACCCTCCTCTGTCCTAAGGATTTCTGGTTATTTTATGGAAAAAAGTCATGTTATTAACCCTCAGAAAGTCTTTAACTAATGGCGGCTTTTTCCAAGAAAATTAGTTTTCTGTTTTACCCCGAAGCTGATTTGAATTAGAAAAAAAAACCTCCAGGGGGAATTTATTATAGAGCTGGAACAGCAGCAATAAAAGGAATCTATGTGGGCTGATCTATTATTTACTGTATATAACATGGAGATGGAAAGTCCCTTATGGGGAGATTTGGGGTGAGTGCTTATTTGTGCCCTGGGTACCCCTGGAACTATAGCAGGGTGACTGTTACCCCAATGTTTCTATATATCTGTAACCTTGTTATGAGCTAAGGGGGCCCAGTCTGAAGGTCAGTTAGGGGGAGATTTGGGGTGAGTGCTTATTTGTACCCTGGGTACCCCTGGAACTATAGCAGGGTGACACCCCAATGTTTCTATATATCTGTAACCTTGTTATGAGCTAAGGGGGCCCAGTCTGAAGGTCAGTTAGGGGGAGATTTGGGGTGAGTGTTTATTTGTACCCTGGGTACCCCTGGAACTATAGCAGGGTGACTGTTACCCCAATGTTTCTATATATCTGTAACCTTGTTATGAGCTAAGGGGGCCCAGTCTGAAGGTCAGTTAGGGGGAGATTTGGGGTGAGTGTTTATTTGTACCCTGGGTACCCCTGGAACTATAGCAGGGTGACTGTTACCCCAATGTTTCTATATATCTGTAACCTTGTTATGAGCTAAGGGGGCCCAGTCTGAAGGTCAGTTAGGGGGAGATTTGGGGTGAGTGTTTATTTGTACCCTGGGTACCCCTGGAACTATAGCAGGGTGACTGTTACCCCAATGTTTCTATATATCTGTAACCTTGTTATGAACTCAAGAGGTCTGATCAAATAGTTGGCCACAAAGGAGACAATTAAATCCCCAATCTAAACAGGGCACTGAGGGTCTGTCTGGGTGTTGGGAATGTAGCCTGGGGATCCAGCACTTGGTATTGATTGTGCTGCTGCTGCTGAAACACCCAGGGCCACAAACACCCATTAGATATTCATAAGACACAGCAGGCAGTTGGATAATCATGCAATGAAGTGATGTAGATTTGCAATGAATTCACAATTTGCAGCTGAATAACAAGTTTGTATCTGTATGGTTTTAATGTTATTTTTCTGTTTATCCTTATAGTCAAGACTTTACTATCGGCAGCAGAGAAACATAAAGATGCTGGAATTTTAAGGAAAGAATTTGATTATGGGTTATGGGACCCTGCATTCCCTGTATAACTCAGCCTGCAGCCTTGTGCCTTTATATGTTCACAGAACAACCCCTCAGTGACTTCTAATATCCTTATCATTTACAGTAGGGGGTACATTATCCCTTATAATACATGAGTGATACTCAGAGTTCCCTGTATAACTCAGCCTGCAGCCTTGTGTCTTTATATGGTCACAGAACAACCCCTCAGTGACTTCTAATATCCTTATCATTTACAGTAGGGGGTACATTATCCCTTATAATACATGAGTGATACTCAGAGTTCCCTGTATAACTCAGCCTGCAGCCTTGTGTCTTTATATGGTCACAGAACAACCCCTCAGTGACTTCTAATATCCTTATCATTTACAGTAGGGGGTACATTATCCCTTATAATACATGAGTGATACTCAGAGTTCCCTGTATAACTCAGCCTGCAGCCTTGTGCCTTTATATGGTCACAGAACAACCCCTCAGTGACTTCTAATATCCTTATCATTTACAGTAGGGGGTACATTATCCCTTATAATACATGAGTGATACTCAGAGTTCCCTGTATAACTCAGCCTGCAGCCTTGTGCCTTTATATGGTCACAGAACAACCCCTCAGTGACTTCTAATATCCTACATACATGAGTGATCAGTGCAGGAGATCAAAGAGAACGTCGGGACATTTCAGTAACAATCCAGGACTGAGGCTTGAGCTGTCAAAATCGGGACTGTTCCATGAAAAACAGGACAGTTGGGAGGTTTGTATTGGGTTATTATGGACCAGGTATTTATAGAGGACTCAGTAGCTAAATTAACTTATGAACAACCTTGACATACAATGTGCCAACCCCACACCAATCCCTGCACTGTTCTCTTCTTTTGATTCTAGATACGTTTCAAGAGTCGGAGCTACCAGTGCAGAGATTTTACATTATAAACAGTCTTACGTATAGGGTTATTATTATCCTACATGTATATATTAATCTCCTATTATACTGTATAGTGGAGTCTCAGGCCGTATTTCCTCAGGCAGTACATGATTAGATTGGCAAATCAATATCACATCACCATGACTATAATACATAGGCCTTTAATCATGGAAGTAAATCACTGACACACGCTTGTTATTCGCACTCTCACTCGCTCGTGTAATAGGGTTATACAAGTAACATCTTTTTTGTGGCCCTGTTTGAAGAACATGAATGGGGCTGTACCTGCTGGAGACTGCTCAACCCTCCCAGTCATGAGTCAGTCATGGGTCTCAGTGAGCTCTGGCCATCACATTGCACCAGAAATATAGTTTAGACTGGGGGGTCCCCAACCTTTTTTTTTGTTTTTTACTAATAAGCCACATTCAAATGTAAAAAGAGTTGGGGAGCAACACAAGCATCCAAAAACTCCATGGGGAATCCAAATAAGGACTTGGCTATTAGGCATCCCATATGTGGACTGGAAGACTACAGGAGAGTCTGTTTGTCAGCACAGCTGCTTTTATACAACCAAAACTTGCCTCCAAGTCTATAATTAAAAAAAAAAAACACTTGCTTGAGGCCACTGGGAGCAACATCCAAAGGGTTGGTGAGTAACATGTTGAGCCACTGTTTGGGGATCACCGGTTTAGACCATCTAACTCTGTTTACATGGCATACACTTCTTGCTTCCTACATCCGTTTTAGTATTAGGGGGACCCAACACCAGTGGTTCCAAAACTGTAAGGCTACCCACCAACTAGAGAGCCCAGAGCACTGACAAAAAGGCCAGTTAATGGGATATTTTTGATGAACGCTCATTTGTTGCTCTAATTTGGGTGGATGGTGATGTCCCATCACAGTCTGACTCTGATGGCCAGACCATCTATCTATGGCCAGACCATATATCTATTTATGTCACTTAGGCCAATGTGCAGATACCTTGGGTACATGTTGTAGATTAGTTATAAAGCCAACCTTAAAGTCTTTAGCCTAGAGTCAGGCAAGACAAAGTAGGTTCTAATTTGTGTGTCTTGGAGATGAGATTTACTTCAAAAACAATAGAATTGCCACAGGTTGGGCAACACTGATCACACATTCCAGATACTGCCTTGCCCTACTGTTCCTGTGGTCCTATACCATTGCCATCTTGCCCTTGGATACCAGCTGTATCTCAGTTCTGTAGTGTCCCTAATGCTATCTCTTCCTAAAACCTTCTTCCTCTTAAGCTAGCTCATTGTCATGTCTTTCCACTTGACCCACTTTCCATGACTCCAGGACATACTGCCCATTGTATAGCAGATATGCAAGGAACCACACACCAGACCCACTAAGAACAATACAGTAGAGGTATCACACAGGACAACCATAGCTGGGGCTCTAGGGCTCTAGCCCATGATTAAATGCCCAAAAGGCATGAAACGCGTAAGGCCATAGAGGTATCCCACAAGATAACCATAGCTAGGGCTCCAGCCTATGATTAAGTGCCCAAAAGGCATGAAACGCATAAGGCCTCCCTCTGAGATGTTCCTTTTTGTATGAATAAAACTTTTTAATTTGCATCTATTTTTGGAGTGAAGTCCAGTTTTTGTGCCAAGTCTACCACTGAAAGCTGAGCTGAAGGTCTGGGGCTTGAGCACCTGGACCCCCTGATGCTATTGGTGAGTTTACCTTACTGCCTACATTTCTTGTCACACTGGAGCGTTTTCCCCTTTCCTATTCCCCTTGTTATATTCTAGCTCTATTTGTCTTAATCCACGACTTCTAAGTCAAGTTTAGCTTTATCTTCCCTATGAAAAGAAAGGCCATAGCCGCCCCCACGTTATACAGAACTATGAGACAAAAAGAGATTAGAATGGATTTGTTCCCTCGTGTTCCCAGGCCTGGGCAGATCAGGTAAATGCCTTTTTACATTTATTTTCCTCTTTCTCTAAAGATGATCTGTGTCAGCCGGGACCGTGAAACCAAATTGTGACAATACAACAAAATGTCAAGCCTTTTTTGAAGCCTGAAATAACAGATGAGTTTCTACTGATCTCATCTATTATATACTACGCCGTAGCCGGGACCAGAGTTCAGCCATGGAGCAATCTCCCTTCCGTTCCGCTTGCCGGGAGCTTTTACATATTTACTTATCTCATTTACTGCTAAACCTCCATTGGCAACTCTGAGCTTTTATGTGCTGAATTCATGGAGACATTAACAATATTAGAGTAAATGAAAGCAGTGATATACAGTATCCAGAATTCCAGTACAGTATCCATTTGGACTACTGATGCTCCACCTGCCCATGAAACATATTCTTTAACATATTGCCCTATTTTAACCTTGTCAGTTCTAATCTTTGATGATAAAAATGAGAGTAGAATGTTTAAGAAAATCAAGGTATCCTTTGTTACCCTTTATATTGACAAGCTAGCGCTCCTGTTTGAGGTTAGTGTTTGATGATATCAATATTGTATTTAGCATTACAAAAAGAAAAAAAGCAATAGGAATAATGTTATCATTGACCTTAGGACAAGTCAGCATAGAAAAAGGAGGGCCAACCTTTGAACTTCTACCATGTTGGTATAGTAGATGGAGACAGTAGGACAGGACGGAGATATTAGGACCAGATGGATACTGTAGGGCAAGATGATGACAGTAGAAAATAATGGCGAACGTAGGACAAGATAGCAACTGTAGGGTGACAGATGGTGACAGTAACACATGATGGCATGGTAGGGCAAGATGGAGACAGTAGGACAATATGGAGACAGTAGGACAAGATGGAGACAGGAGGACAATATGGTGACAGTAGGACAAGATGGCAACAGTAGAACAATATAGTGGCAGTCAACAAAATAGAAACATTGAGCAATATGGAGATAGTTGGACAAGATGACAACAGTAACAAAAGATAGTGATAATATGACAATTTTGTAGGATAAGTAGGATAGTAGGACAGTAGGATAAGATGACAACAGTGGGGCAAGATGGAAACAGCAGGACACTATGGTGACAGCAGGACAAGTTGGGGACAGTAGGGCAATAAGAAGATACTAGGACATGATAACAAGAGTATGGCAAGATATACACAGTAGGACATGTTGGCAACAGTAAGGTTTGGAGATATTAGGGCCAAATGGTGAAAGTAGGACAAGTTGGTGGCAGTTGGGCAAAATAGTGGCAGTGGGTCAAAAAAAGGCAACGGTGATTCTTTTTTAACTGCATTGCCAAAGCTGTAGGCCTTTGGTTGTTCATACCCCAGTAACTGCCAAGAGTCAAACAAAACAGTAGACGGGTCATTTGTGTGGAAGCCTTATATACTTTAAATAATGCGGCCCATGAATTCTGATTTCCTTTGGGCCCCGGCATTTGTAGAGAAATCTCTTTATTTAGTTGAAATCCCAACATCCTTACCTGAACAACTTAAAACGTTTTAATACTCATGGCACACCATCATCTACTGTAAGAAATGGGAAACACCATCATGGGCTCAAGCATCTGTTGTCTGAACCTACTAATTAGCAGTGGCTAAGGCAATGATAGTGGCTTGATACTTTCACCTTTAAAAAAAATCCAAAAAGAAAGTATCCAACATTTCCCTGCACATGCAAAAAGGACCAGTATTGCCAATTGGAGTCACATTTCATCCGTATTACATCTCATTATACCGAACAATCCTAGAAATTAAGATGCCCTTTTTTACATGAGATAATTGTTGCAAAACTCATTATATTTTATGCCTCGGATTTCTGCTGAGATGATAAGCCTGCTGGATGAGGTGGTTAAAACCTGATTAAATAGTGATTTTTTTCTAAGATGATTATAGCAGAAATGAATATGACTCTTATTCCAGCAAGGGCTAGTGTAGGACATAGACAAATGCCTGGTAGCCAAGGCTTTCAACATTCTATTTAAGGCAAGGGCTACTGTAGGACATAGACAATGCCTGGTGGCCATTTTGAGATATTTTAAATATGTTTAAGAAGAAAACCAGTTCCTGTGTTACCTCCTTAGGACAATTAGTTGCTCCACACAAAATATCAAATTATGAGCCCTAGGTCTGTACAAGCCCCTCGTCACACAACCACAGAAAGATGATAAACACAGTGGAGGACAAATCTTCTGGAAGACAAAGTGGACAATGAATATTTGAGGATACATAGGGGCAGGACATAGTTTGGTGAATCATTCCACACGAAGGAATAATCTGAGGACGGAGGAGGAGCAGAATAATTTTGAAGGAAACAGAGGAGAATTCAGTTTCAAGAATCTTTTAGGCAAAATTGACCAGTAAATGTTTGCAGAGACAAAAAGGAGGGTAAATATCTGAGGACACAGAGGAGGGTAAATACAGAGGAGAATTATTATATGAGGAGACACAGTTGGGTGATTTGATGAGGGACAGAGTAGAATGGATCATTTAGGAGACATTGAGGGGAATGAATATTTGAAAACATAGAATAGGGTGATTATTTGTCGAGGAATCTTGGTCAAAAGGCAAATATAGAGTTCACCACAGTACACCACAGAAGGAAATGAAAATCTGAGAAGACATGGAGGAAAACATCTGAGGAAACTGATAAGGATGAATATTTGAGGAGACAGAGAGGAGCATGAATATCTGATGAGTAAAGAGGAGGGTTGATATTTGAGACGGCGCAGAGGGGAAGCCATGTTTGAGAAAAAAAAGATGGGAAGGAATATTTGAGAACACAGCCCAGAGTGAATATTTAAGGGGATATAGAAGTAAAGAATGACCCAGAGGAAGATCTATATTGAAGTCGTGGACAAATCTTAGAGAAGGAGAGAATAAATTATACTCACTTATGTCTCTAAAGCTTGGCGAGTTCAGCCTTGGGGACTAGCCCAAACTGAAGCTCCTAGGTAACTTATGTTACTAGATCACACTGTCTATCAAGACTTCTGGACTGTGCTATAACAGGGATACTGTCATGGGAAAAAAAAAACATCTTTTTCAAAATCAATCAGTTAATAGTGCTGCTCCAGCAGAATTCTGCACTGAAATCCATTTCTCAAAAGAGCAAACAGATTTTTTTATATTCAATTTTGAAATCTGACATGGGGCTAGACATTTTGTCAATTTCCCAGCTGCCCCTGGTCATGTGACTTGTGCCTGCACTTTAGGAGAGAAATGCTTTCTGGCAGGCTGCTGTTTTTCCTTCTTAATGTAACTGAATGTGTCTCAGTGGGACCTGGGTTTTTACTATTGAGTGATGTTCTTAGATCTACCAGGCAGCTGTTATCTTGTGTTAGGGAGCTGCTATCTGGTTACCTTCCCATTGTTCTGTTGTTTGGCTGCTAGTGATGGGTGATATCACTCCAACTTGCAGTACAGCAGTAAAGAGTGATTGAAGTTTATCAGATCACAAGTCACAGGGGCAGCTGGGAAACTGACAATATGTCTAGCCCCATGTCAGATTTCAAAATCGAATATAAAAAAATCAGTTTGCTCTTTTGAGAAATGGATTCAGTGCAGAATTCTGCTGGAGCAGCCCTATTAACTGGTTCATTTTGAAAAAAAATTTTTTTCCCATGACAGTATCCCTTTAAGAAAACAAATACATAGTCCATGCCTGGTTACCCAGAGGAGCATTTAACTTCCTTGTGAGGCAACTTCGGAAAACTAAGCGCTCCGAGTGCCATCCCGCCAGCGATTTACATTCTAGCCAGTGGGAAGGCAGGGAAAGGCGGTTCGGAGAGATTAGTCTCCCTAAAAAAGAGGAAATTTGTCACCGGCCGACTAATCTCCCTAAATCTGACCGTGTGAGCTTCTGTAATAGGTCAGGACTGAGCATCAGACTGAGGATATTTAGAAGAGAGGGCCCTAGTGATGAAAGGTTTAGCACTCTAGGCATCACCTGTCACCACAGGGACTTCCTTGGATAAATTCAGTGAAAGCACCACTGTGTGGGACTGGTATTTTGTGGCTGGACAGTTGTTAAGTGAGTACTACTGATGTCTGTAAGTACTACCATGCCCATGTCTGATGTCTATAATATCTCAGAAACAACATACTGTGCACCATCTGGATGTAACATCTGTACATCAAGAAACTGTTAAGGAGAGTCTGTTGTGAAGTTCCTACAACAAAGCCATTTAACAAACACTAGTGTCCAAATCACTGAAAAATCCAGCTAATCTCAAGGATAGGGAGGTGGTTCAATCCTTACATACCCTACATACGTATATCAGGTTGTGATTTGTTTTCTTCAAGCTTTGCTTTGAAGATATTACTGGATCAGCTTAACACCAAGGGGCAGATTCACTAAAGGACTAAGTGGCTAACGCTATCGACAATTTGCCAGAGTTGCCACAGGGACATCGACCTATTCACTAACAGGTGCAGGTGTCAATGCGCTAGCGAAAGAGACCGTCGCTAGCGTTCGCTCACACTCTATCGCCAGAGGAATTTTCGCTCAGGCAAAAGATTGTTACTCTGCAAATTCACTAAAGTGTTGATTTTACTGAACGTTACCTCTTTCACCAGATTTGACTTCAAAGTGCTTAAAAGAAGCTAGATCTTCCTCAATCTTCTGTCACATTAAAGTTCAAAAAACGCTGCGTCTTTTCCTTTTTTTAAGCGGGATTGCCTGCAAAAATCCTAACTTTTTTGGGTAACCGGTTTTGTCCAGACATTTCTTAACATATGGAACATTCATTTTACAGTGGGCTCATGTGTAGGGCATTATATTAATTCTCTTGTCTTCAGTGTCGGACTGGCCCACCGGGATTCCAGGAAAACTCCCGGTGGGCCCAGGTGTTGGTGGGCCCTCTTGTTTCAAAACATTTTACCTATTTCGTGGTCATTCCGTATTTATTTATGGGGAAAAATTCTAAATAATGAGAGAATATTGTAAGTATATATAAAGGACTAGAAGAATAAAGTGGCTGAGCGAGTAGAGGAGGAATAATAGTTTGGAAAGGTCCACTGTCACTGTCTAAGGTTTACTGGTGGGCTCACGGTTTTAGGTATTCTGGTGGGCCCAAGGTCTAAGGCTTTCTGGTAGGCCCCTGGCATCCCATTCCGACACTGTTTGTCTTTATTAAGGTTCCCTGGACATTTTTAATAAAAAGTGGTAACTTCAAGCATTTGCACCAGCATTTATAATAAAGACGTCCGTACAACTTTAAATTATGCAAATTGACCGAAGCGCAATATCACTAGCAAAATCGGCACAAAAGAACACTACGAAATGCTCGCACTGGCGAAGTAACGCTAGCGAAAAGTCACCAGCGTTCGGCGTCCAGGAAGAAACCTCGCATGTTAGTGAATTGGCTTAGTCATATCGCATTTGTGCCTGGTGAAGTGGTGCGAGGTGGGTGAAGCTGACGCCCGTTAGTGAATCTACCCCCAAGGATTCTGACAGGGGTGTAACCAAGTACTCTGGGACATCACATGACATTATTAGGGTTGAGTTCAGCTGAGGGAAGCTATAAATGGTTCTCCATAAAAGAAAGGGCTCCTTAGATGTTCTCATAACACAAACAAAGAGATACTGTAAGCCTGTGCCAAGCACAATTCAGCATTGACAATCCCCTTTGCTCATAGTCTATAAAGAGAGATAGTATAAGACTATGCCAGCCTCTTCCCCTGTACTAAGAACAATTTGGCAGGAACAGCCCTCTCACTTTGCTCATAGTCTAAACTGAGAGATATAAAACTCAGTATTGCCCTGTACTGAGCACATAGAGAGTAAAAAGGCCACATTAAACACAACAGGTTAGATGTTTGGCTCCAACGGAAGACAAAGTGGCTCTATGTTGTGCTTCTTTATCCTTCTTTGTATGTTTCTAGTGCTGAGACACCTGCCATTAGAGTAGTGTTCATGGCAAGTATAAAATAAAATAGAGATGTTAGAGAGATGGTTGGCAGTGACAGCCCAACGTAGTCCAAATAATTAGTCATTCCAACCAATGGATTGGCCGGCTCCCAAGTTATGTGTAGTAACAATGAGATGAAGTAGCTCAGATGATGACCTCATGCACAACATTGCCGTATGTAATTCCGTGCCTTCCTCACTTTAGTAATCACATTAAATCTCACACAATTCGGTAGTCAGACCTCATTGACTCATTTATGTTTGTAACTGGGCAAATGTTGCCCCAGTATATGTGTATTGAATAAGTTCAAACTGATCTGGTCGTATTACATGAAGACTGTAGTTGTCTGAGATCTATGTGATAAGATGATGGAACTAGGTGTAGGCAGAAAAAACATATGCCTGGGTGCAACTATTTTTTAAAAAGGTAGGGCATGCCCAATTCTAGAAAAGAAGTTTATTATGATATGCACAGCTGCACAGTAGATCAGTTCCTTGTCTCCTTGCTTTTATACTGCCACCTGGTCTTGGAGTCAGACCAAGGTTCCTAGGACCCAACAGAGAATCTGATGTTCAGTTGCCACTGGTATAATAATGGTGGAGACTGTGCCAAAGGATACACAGCTTATATGGGTTCATGGTAGAAATACAGTAAGTTAGGCTGAAAAAATATGCATTTCCATCAAGTTCAACTTCTATATACAACCTGCCTAACTGCCAGTTGATCCAGAGGAAGGCAAAAAAAAAAACATTTGAAGCCTCTCCAGTCTCCAATTGGCCTCAGAGGGGGAACATTTCTTCCTGACTCCAAGATGTAATGGGACCAGTCCCTGGATCAACTTGTACTATGAGCTATCTCCCATATCCCTGTATTCCCTCACTTGCTAAACACCATCCAACCCCTTCTTATACCTATCTAATGTATCAGCCTGTACCCCTGATTCACTTCCCAGCTCTCCCTGTAACACCCCTTTCCCTCCTCTAATCTCATTGGCTCCCTCCTGTCTGCTGGGAGGAGCTACTGGTGAATAAAGCATCCGACCCTTCCTTATACCTATCTAATGTATCAGCCTGTACCACTGATTCACTTCCCAGCTCTCCCTGTAACACCCCTTTCCCTCCTCTAATCTCATTGGCTCCCTCCTGTCTGCTGGGAGGAGCTACTGGTGAATAAAGCATCCGACCCTTCCTTATACCTATCTAATGTATCAGCCTGTACCACTGATTCACTTCCCAGCTCTCCCTGTAACACCCCTTTCCCTCCTCTAATCTCATTGGCTCCCTCCTGTCTGCTGGGAGGAGCTACTGGTGAATAAAGCATCCGACCCTTCCTTGTACCTATCTAATGTATCAGCCTGTACCACTGATTCAGGGAGACAATTCCACATCTTCACAGCTCTCACTGTAACAAACCCCTTCCCAATATTTAGCTGGAACCTCTTTTCTTCTAATCGGAATGGATGACCTTGTGTCAGCTGGAAAGACCTATTGGTAAATAAAGCATTAGAGAGATTATTATATGATCCCCTTATATATTTATACATAGTTATCATATCACCCCTTAAGCACCTCTTCTCCAGTGTGAACATCCCTAATTTGGCCAGTCTTTCCTCATCGCTAAGATTTTCCATACCTTTTAGTACCTTAGTTGCCCTTCTCTGTCCCCTCTCTAATTCAGTCAGTCCTGTCCTGTTTGAGCAATGGGTACCAAAGCTGTATGGCAGATGGGGCCTTACCAGTGCTCTATACAGTAGAAGAATGACCCCCCCGTGACTCTCTGCCCCATTTAATACAAGTCAAGACCTTATTTGCCCTTGATGCTGCTGACTGGCATTGCTTGCTACAGACAAGTTTATTATCTACAAGGACTCCAAGGTCCTTCTCCATTATGGATTTGCCTAGTGCAGTCCCATTAAGGGTATAAGTGGATATTGTTACATCCCAGGTGCAGGACTTTACATTTATCAACATTGAATCTCATTTGCCACTTAGTTGCCCAAATTGCCAGTTTATCAAGATCCTAAGAAAGGGCTTAAGGGATTGTCTCAGTCTAGGGCCCACTAGGAAATCTTCTGGTACTTCAGCAGGCAAGTCCAACTCTGCCTGCTCTGTGTCCACAGCTAACTCTTCTAGTTATAGGTAATGGTCTCTGGTATGGGGTCTGGTTTTGGGGTAACATTGTGAAAGGTGCGTAAAGAATCAGGATGTCTGTAAACATCAGCAATAAACATCTGCTCTGTATAAATACTCCCAAGAGACTATTTACAGTTGTGGTCATGGTGCAAAATGAGTTTAAATTAAAACTTCCGGAACACGTCAGTCCCGATTCACTCCCACAGTATGTCTGTGCTGTATCAAGTAAGGAACTTGCTGCTTTGTGTAGCAAAAAATATCTACAGCCCTGGTTAAATGATTATTTTGTATAAGGCCTATGACAATGTACTCAATAGGGCTCAAAAACATGCTGGTGTCCATTGGACAGAAGTACCATGGACCACCATTGGGGTAGGCCCACATCCTACCTTCCCTTCTTTCTGGCCCTTCCCCCTGACTGAACCTGTTCTAACTGCGGATTGTGTCCTCTCTCCATGGCAAAGTATTTTACCACCACTTTATACTTCAATGCCAAAGTATTGTCTCATCCATGGGCGTGTGGGGCCATGAAAAAGATTTTGGTAGGACCAGCTGAGTCAACGCATACCACTGAAAATACTTTCTGACCGCTTAGGAGACATTTGCAACTCCAAGCTGTGACCACCGAGGTATAGGGAAGACCAAGACATTGAATGGCATAAAAGGGTGTGGCAGGAGTGGTTCCAGGTATATCATAGACCTCCATATATATATATATAGATATATATCTCGACAATATAGGAATCTGCTCAACTGTGTTCAGATGGTTCTCCTAAAAAATATAAAGAAAAAAATGATAAAACACTGTGTACTATCCAAAACTCCCACATCCAAATGGTTCACGCTGTGGTTGCGGGGGTGTAGGAACGATGGAGAATATCAACCATCAACCAGTCTATGAAAGGCGTTGGGAAGAAAACAACCTCCATTCTTAACGCGTTTCTAGGAAACAACAGGAACAAGTTCTCTAAAAATGCTTTCAGAACAGAAAAATCCTAATCAACAAAGCTCAGAGCGATAAACTTATTATAAGCGTTTGGCGTGTTGGCCGCACGGAATAACCATCGTCTCTCCATGGGAACCTGCTGATAGAGATTTCCGAGGAAATTTGAATAAAATGATCCACTTTTCCTCACCAGAGGGAAACACTTGAGCACAGTGCAACATGCATGGAACTTATTTTTGTGTGTTTTAATTTGTTTTAATTTGTAAAACCATGCTTTCAGAGATAATATCAAGATTTAGCCCAGAGCATAATCTCCACAGGACTTGCATTGCTACATATATAAAGAATTATTTAGGGACCACACCTTAGCCCTATGTGGCAGAGGCTTTCTTTGAGACATGAAGGCTTTTGCACACCCACAGAGGGATTAGTATAAGTATTTGTGGCATCAAAATGACAAAATGCAGGATTAGAGGATTTTTCGAAGAGATATGAGAATATCTCTATTTATTTTTGGTTCTCATAATTGTGAAGCAAGTAAGTAACTTATACTGTAACAAATCATGGGGCCCTCTATAGTTGATTAGACTTTATATAGCTCCATTATTCATGTAAACTAGGATAGTACGGTCTATTGCACATAGCGATTATTTCAATTCAAGTAGTACGACCCCCTACTGTGGTACTGATGCAGGTACCCAACAGACTCCATTTTGCCTAATGCAACATCTCACTTTACTGTCTGCTTCCATCTTGCACATCTACCAACATATTATTGGTTCAACTGTCAGTATCTCTTCCATCTTTCTCCATCTTGCCCTCTTGCCACCATTTCTCCCTACTGTCTTCATCTTGCCCTATTGCCCCCATCTTTCACTACTGTTATCATCTTGTTCCACTTCCACCACTTCTCCCTGATGCCTCTATCTACCCCTTGCCTTCCCCATGTGCTACAATAGCCACCATCTCTCCCTACTCTCAACATCTTGTCCCACTTCCATCACCTTACCCTACTGCCAAATGTATCCCTACTGCCACCATCTCTCCCTACTGTTTCTATCTTCACCTCCTGCTAGAATAGCTGCTATCTATTCCTAGTGTTTTTATCTTACCCTGTAATCATCATTTCTCACTACTGTATCCATCTTGTCCCACTTATTCTACGTCCTTCATCTTGCCATAATGCCACCAGTTTTCCCTACTGTCCCCATTTTTCCCTACTGCCGCCATCTCTTCCTACTGTGTCTATCTTGCCATACTGTCGCCATCTTTTACCATTGCCACCATACCACTCAACTGTGTCCATCTTGTCCTACTGCAACCAACATGCCCTACGGCCTCCATCTTGGTCTACATCTGCCATCTTGCTCTGCACTGATGGATATCCCCATACACTTGACAATGAGAGTTCATTATACAATCTATGTTTTCCATAGAACCATTAAACATAATTTCCAATGTTCACGGGTGGTCCATCATCTATTTTAGCTCAGTCTCAGCCATCCTATCTTCCTTGTTACCCCCCTTGGGTTTTGGTTTAAGCATATGTGTTAATTTCAGGGCCTTTATTGTCCTATATTTGCTAGAATTGTCCTTTTCAGGCATGGAATTGTGAATTGTGAGTTATTCAGTTTCACTAGTTATCCCTGTCTTTCGCCAGTCGTAGTCCCTGGTATAAAACCACACTGTCTTGGACAAATATGTGTTAACAAAAGTGATGTAACTATAGGGGGAGCAGACCCCACAGACACAGAGGGGCCTGGGAATAAACACTGGGGCCCAGGAAGGACTGATATCAGGTTACTTTCCCTGGATCTACAGGTTATTTGATAGAAATACAAAGAAGGGGGTGCAGGCATCATCACAATATTCCTCTGGTTAATGGGTCAATGTTCTACATAATAAATCTGCCCTTTTCCCTTTATAAGAACTTTATGGGCTTGATATTCCTGAGAGAATGCATCATATAACTTACAAGTACTCTTTTTAAGGCCAAACGCAAAGGGCAGGAACACGGAGTGAGCAGAAGAAGATGAAGAAACAACACAATAAAAAAATTTATTTGTGATCCTTCTGTAGAGCAAAGGGAGTTATAATTAGCAGTAGAAGAGGGTAATTATTAGTTTGCGTATATTTGTCCTCTCTGCAGATGGTACGAGACACAAGTATCTGTGTCATAGCGGAACTGGAATGAAGAGAGGAGTGTCAGCTTCATAAGATCAGCCGTAGGCACCCATGCTCCCCTCTTCTTCTTCTTCTTCTTCTATCCAACATTTTATTGTCATTTTCCTCTCACAGAGGATTCTATTCCCAGCTGAACCGAATCTGCACTCAAACAGCCTAATGAAATAAGTAATATTTTGACATTTGTCATCACAAGCAGCGATGATATATTGTAGGAGGAGGGTGTATCTGTAGATAAGCGCCGGGGAACATCAGTCTATTAGACAACCTCTGTCATCCTCAATATAAATAACAATGACAAAGTGAACATATGGAGTTTGCAGAAAGGATTCATTTGGGGAAAGCAGACAAGGACTGAACCACTTGGTGCTCTCTAACCTGGTCGCTCTGTAGATCACGACATATTAATGGCCATTGTAGTCTTCATTGATTTCTTCTCCAACCTTGCCTTTAAACAATGCTCTCCATTAACAACCCCTGAGATCTCCTGATAGGGAGAGACAATAGCGCTCTTTGGGGAAATATCTGCTATAAAATATGACCACACGAGAAGCAGAAGAAGTAATAAGATTCAATGGATTAGAAGGAAATCACCATTTTTAAACAAACTAAAACCTATGTTTTTCTTAAACAGTTGTTTTTGCACAAGGTTTAAAGCATTTAATTTCAGGAAACCAGAATGTTGCTGTGTATGTAGACCTCCAATTACTTCCCACAGTTTTGTGCGCTGGACTCTTAATATTTTCCCTAACCTACCTAGCCCTTCAACATACCCCCACTGAATGATCTCCTGCTCTGGAATTATATAATATCCTGATCTATTCTGTTGTCATAACATCCACCCACTCTCGCCTCAACACACTTTCAGAGCCGAATCCAATGAGCAGAAATCTTTGCCACACTCCACAAGATTGGTTAATAGCTTTGAAGAGACTGCTATTGAGAAGCTCATCCCCCAAGTCCTATCTGTTTCAGAGCTCAGTATCCAACAGCAAGACCCCTTCTCAACATTTTTTCTATAAATCCCCCTAATCCAACCTGTCACCACTGATATGCTCATATGCTTACTGCAACTTGAAGCACTGCTTCTAATACGGGTTATGTAGGCTCCATGGTGTACTAAATGAGCTCCTACATGGCATAGGAAACTGGTGCAGGTGGGGCCTAAAACGATATGGTTTAAAGATGTGATAAAGTTATTCATATGCGTCCAAAGCCCCCCATTAAATGTGTAGAGTTACTGACATACCCTGTGTGTCTCTATTGTCATAAGTGACATTCATGGGTGAACTTTATTGCCAAATTTCTGACCTTCCTAGACTCCACGTTATCTGTTTTCCAGCAATATTTTGGGTTTCCCATCAGCAAACTTCTTGCCTTTACTTCCAAAGACATTTGCTGGCCACATTATGACAAAACCACTGGAGAACAATGAATGGATCACCTTAAATTGAAGTTATTGGCCTCTATCATATTATAAACATACATAAACTCCAAATTGGACCTATTATCTGTTGCCCTGAAGTCATCTGCACTCCCCAGCTGTAATCTTCTTCTTGCCTTTACTTCCAAAGACCTTGACCTTGACACTATAATAAAACCACTGGGGAACAATGAAAGGCTCTCCTTGAATGGAAAGGTTATTGGTCTCTGTCATTAAATTCCACTCTGGACACATTATCTGACACCCTGCAATTAGCTGGCCTTCCTAGCTGAAGTCTTCTACTTGCCTTTACTTCCAAAGACTTTGGCTGTCTACTTTATCGCACATTCATTGGAAAATAACACAATCTTGCCTTGAACGGAAAGATGGTTACTGGCATCTAACATTAATCAATACAGTGGACACATTATCACCCTGCATTTATCTGTGATGTCCAGATGCAATCTTCTTCTTAACTTGACTTCTGAAGACCTCAGCTGACCATTCACCTTATAACAAAGCCTCTGCAGAACAATGAAGGTTCACCTTTAATGAAAAGTTGGCAGTCATTGGACCCTACCTCCACATAGGACACGTTATACACGACCCTACAATTTTCTGCCCTCTCTTACTGCAATTTTCTTCTTGCTTTTAATTATGAAGACCCTGGATGATCACGTTATGATTAAACCACTGGAGAACAATTGAGGGTTTACCTTGAGTGGAACATAGAAATATTTGCATTATTTGTTCATGTCAATTTGCTTTTTTGTGTTCTGTTCATTCCCCCATCCCAACTGAATTAGAGTAGACCCTGTCCTCTTGGTTTCACATGGTTTCCAATGTCAATGATAAGTCAATAACAGTGTCACCAGATAATAGAGGTAGAGTGGGCCTCTTACATCTCCCTTGAGTTTCATTGAAAGACATAAGAAATAACAAAGAACAAGAGGCTGCCTCTTAAGACTTGAGGAACAGACCTTTCCCTTGAGGGCAATCCTAATTTTTCTTCATGGTGAGAGCAGTGAGGTTGGGGAATGCCCTGCCAGGTGATGTTGTTATAGTAGATTCTATTGATGCCTTTAAGAGGGGATTAGGTGATTTCTTCAATAAACATGATATCCGAGAATTTTGGGATCTCAAGATTCACAGTTAATTTAATATAGGTATGGTATGTGTGCATTTTAGGCATATATCTATGTATAGTGATGGGCGAATTTGCGCCGTTTCCCTTCTGCTAAAAATTTGCTATTTCCCCCGAAATTCGCGTAACGTCGGAAAATTTGCGAAACTGCGCCGGTGTCTCGTTTATGACGCAGACGTCAGTTTTTTTTATGCCGACGCCCGTTTTTTTATGCCGACGCCCGGTTTTTACGCCAACGCCCGTTTTTTTTTTAATTCGTCCATCACTATCTATGTGCTGTATATATAGGTGAGTGTATATATAGGTGTATATATGCATACTGTATAATCGAGCTGGGGATCATTTAGAATGACCCCCAGGGATGATTTAATGGACTGTTGTCTTTTTTAACCCAAATGAACTGTGTGCCGCATCCATAGAAACGTAAAGATAAATTCAATGACAAGAACAGCAGGTTATTCTTGTACTGAAAGGGTTTATACTCATGAACATTTACTGTTGCATTTACAGAGCTGGCGGATAATGGGGTCTCCAGTTGACCAGCCTACTTATTCCAGCAGGGGAGAGCAGCAAAGCCTGCTGGGACAAATTTCAGAATCTGCAGTGCTCCGAGTAACCTCCATTAATCCCATTCTTCCCGAGCAATGACTGGAACAAACACTGCCTAAAAATACCGTTTTCTGAGACCTTCCCATCCTACAAACACTTATGTTAAATTGCACAAACAGGGTTGTCATTATAATGTCATTGTCATGTGGCAACTGTCAACAGCAACCGCTGGCGAGTAAATGAAAGAAATTCAGATTGGGTGTCGGGGATTTAACACTGTATGAGCAGCAAATAAAGAGCAACGAGAGGATATTGGGGCCAATTGGTTACAGTTTTTGCCTTCTGCCTATGACCAGTCTGGAGCTAAAGAATGAAGAATACAATTGAATGAAGACAGTTACTGTTGACCCCTACTTTGGGTTCATCAAGACTTTCCTTGCCTTTAGTGTCTTCTTTCTCACATGGTTCTTCTACAAGGGAGAATTAGATGGCTGGTGACTGTTCCTGCATAGAACAGGACAACATAAAGCTCAACAATAGACTACAAATGCTACAGCTCCACGATCACCGCTACTTGGACCTCTGTTCCCAGTTGAAAGGTCATCCAGCAGCCAAGTAAGATGTTCCTTCTCTAGATGAACCAAACGACTAGAAGTAGAACACATAGGTGCCAGCAAATTAAGGACTTCAAATAAGCACAAATGTCATAGTGTCCTTTAAGATTTAAAGGAGAAGTCAAGTAGAAAATACTGGATGCCAATTTGACACCTGTAGTGCCTCAAACTTTTTTAAACTGGACCCCTTCTTTAAAAAAACAAACTGGCTCGGGGTACCCTGCTGCAGAGCATGGCAGCACCATCTTTGATGTATTCCCATGTGTCCCTTTCAGGGGCTTGATCATCCAATCTCGAAAACATTTCACCACTGATCTGAAGACCTTCTTCAGTTCAACCCACTTTACATTCTTATTCATTTTTGCCTAGTCTCTGGGAAGGGAATGTGACTGTGGGATAGCAGGTATAGTAGGGAGAGATGGTTCCTATAGTAACAGTGGATAATAGTCTCTGGGAAGGGAGTGTGACTGTGGGATAGTAAGTATAGTAGGGAGAGATGTGTCTATAGTAACAGTGGATAATAGTCTCTGGGAAGGGAGTGTGACTGTGGGATAGCAGGTATTGTAGGGAGAGATGGTGTCTATAGTAACAGTGGATAATAGTCTCTGGGAAGGGAGTGTGACTGTGGGATAGCAGGTATAGTAGGGAGAGATGGTGTCTATAGTAACAGTGGATAATAGTCTCTGGGAAGGGAGTGTGACTGTGGGATAGCAGGTATAGTAGGGAGAGATGGTGCCTATAGTAACAGTGGATAATAGTCTCTGGGAAGGGAGTGTGACTGTGGGATAGCAGGTATAGTAGGGAGAGATGGTGCCTATAGTAACAGTGGATAATAGTCTCTGGGAAGGGAGTGTGACTGTGGGATAGCAGGTATAGTAGGGAGAGATGGTGTCTATAGTAACAGTGGATAATAGTCTCTGGGAAGGGAGTGTGACTGTGGGATAGCAGGTATAGTAGGGAGAGATGGTGCCTATAGTAACAGTGGATAATAGTCTCTGGGAAGGGAGTGTGACTGTGGGATAGCAGGTATAGTAGGGAGAGATGGTGTCTATAGTAACAGTGGATAATAGTCTCTGGGAAGGGAGTGTGACTGTGGGATAGCAGGTATAGTAGGGAGAGATGGTGCCTATAGTAACAGTGGATAATAGTCTCTGGGAAGGGAGTGTGACTGTGGGATAGCAGGTATAGTAGGGAGAGATGGTGCCTATAGTAACAGTGGATAATAGTCTCTGGGAAGGGAGTGTGACTGTGGGATAGCAGGTATAGTAGGGAGAGATGGTGCCTATAGTAACAGTGGGATAATAGTCTGTGGGAAAGTTTCAAAGAATCCATAGAGTTTGAGTATCTAATGACAACTGGGGGCGCTATACACAGAAGGGAAGGAATGTGAGAAAAAGAAGGTGATGTTCCCGACATGTAGAAGCTGCAGAACAAAGAGGAGATAAACAGTACTTATATATAGTTTACCTTTTCCTTTCATGTCACTAGCTGTGGCCTTTGTAGACAAAAACCTGTAAATCTCCAGTCTGCACAGAATATCAGTTGACTCCATTTTAATTTAACTCAGGCTGAACATTGCAGAATCTTGACACCAAACTCAGCTCACCTTTTAATGAGACTCTACTTGAAGGAATAATAAGATCTTGTCGTGAAGGGAACCCACAGGATTTATCTCTGGCACCTATTCATCAAAACAAAGGGATTAACCAGTCAATCACCTCTCATTATGTCTTGTTACAAATCTAATCCCCTGGTGCTTAGGCTCTGAGGAGTAAATCCCTGGGATTGTATTGCCTTGCCCTGTGTTAACTCTGCATTCAGTTCAGTCTTCAGCATCTCAAAGAACTTCTTAGCGGCAACTCTCTCTGAATGGAAAAATACAGCAATAAGTAGGGTTGCTTTCACTTAAAGTTGGCCATACAAGGGGCTACTGCTCATGGATATCCAACCAATCATCTCCAGGCAATACAGGTGTATAGTATATGAGGGGGTGTACACTGCCTGGTCTGACATTTATTGTTCCCATCATCTGGACACAAATGGCAATGTCCCCATCCAGTCTGATTAGGGTTTGATTGGATATCAATTGTTATAGATGGAAATTCAAGTTGAGCTAGGACCCCATTGGCGTGTGGATACAATTATCTCCCAACTTGACTGCACTGACCTTCCATGCAATCCAATACCTGACCAGCCTAGAGATTGGGTCAACCCAATGTGGCTTTCTCCTTGGTGGCCTAATTGAGTTTGGGACAAGTTTAGATAATCTATTGCTATCATTGATCATAAAATTATAGAACAACTGGACCAAACATGAACAGATTAAGTAGATACTGTCTCCAGTTAAATCTTTCTTGGCCGAACTTAAAGCTCCTGGACCTAAAGGTTGCTGATAAAAGCTCAGTCCAAATTGGCAGCATATTGGCCAGTGTATGGGGCCCTACAAGTGGTTTCCCCCAAAGATATGTGGGTGACAATTGGCCAGATGTTGTAGTTCTTTGCCTTAGTTTATAACAAATGGTGATTAAATGGTGAATAACAAACAAGGGTTTACAGAGTCCAATGGGATTAGAGGGCCCTACGCGCGACTAAAGGTTAGGGTACAATTTAGACATTAGGATTTTAGAAACAATTTTGTGATTTATGATACAGCAATGATTGATTAATTAAGGTACATTGAATAAGCTTCTTTAAACAGGTGGGTCTTTAAGGGGCGCTTGAAAGTTTGCAAAGAAGGAGAAAGTCTGAAGAGGAAAGCAGAAGCCCGAGAGAAGTCTTGTAGACGAGATTGAGTTGAAGTGATGAGTAGAGAACGGAGGAGGAGTGAAGGTTGCGTGAAGGAGAGTATTTGGAGATCAGAGATGAAATATAGGGAGGGACTTCATTGTTAAGGGCCTTGAATGTACGTGTGAGTAGTTTGAATTTGATTCTAGAGGAGATTGGGAGCCAGTAAAGGGACATACATTTGGGAGCAGCTGATGTTGAGCAGTGAGATAGATGAATGAGTCTAGCAGTCACATTTATAACAGATTGGAGTTGTGAAAGGCGACTTGTTCGAATACCTGTGAGGAGTAAGTTGCAGTAATCAAGGTGGGAGATGATATGAGTGTTTTAATTGTGTCTGAACTGAGATATGGTCGTATTTGGATGTGTAGTGAAAAAGACAGAGTCTAAGATAACTCCTAGGCAGCGTGCCTGTGTGGTGGAATGAAAGGTGGTGTTGTTTTCTGTGATATCTGAGGGACAGGGGAAGATCTTGGAGGAAATATAATGAGTTCTGTTTTAGGAAGATTTCGTTTCTGGTGGCACTTTGACATCCAGGAGGAGTCAGCAGAGCGACAGTCTGTAACTTGGGAAAGGACAGAAGGAGAGAGGTTAGGAGTAGACAAGTAAAGTTGTCATCAGCATAGGTGATACTGTCCAACCGACCGAATACGTTTTTCTAGTGAAGTGGTATAGAGTCCGAAAACAGCAGAGGGCTCAGAACAGATCCTTGTAGGCTCACACCATCAGCTGTGTATTTTAAATTAGTAGGCTGTTCGTATGATATTCCCTGGATACTCCGTCCTGTCATCCACAAATAATGCAAATGTATCATAAAGGTTGGGAATCATACAGCAAGCAGAATAACTGCTAATAGGCTTTTATTGTGTGTCCACGCGACATGTTTCAGGCTTCAAGAGCCTTGAGGAACTCCAACAGAGAGTAGGGAACGTAGAAGTAGAGTTAGAGAAGGCAACTGTAAAGGAACAGTCAGACAGATAAGATGTAAACCATTTGGATGGAAGAAGGGGAACAGGACGATAGTTAGCGGGAGAGCTGGGAACAAGGGAAAGTAAAGGAGTAATTAGTGCTTGTTACTAATACCAGTAGATACCAGTAGAGAGCATAAGGTTAAATATGAACAGTTCATGGCGTCCATTTGACAGTATCTTTGCAAGTAGACAGAGCGAGACACCATGGGAATCATGACTTTGAAAAATGGCTGAGCTATTTGTTCCTTATGTATCTATGCTCATTCAAGCCTATCTTCAACTCCTCCTTACCTGAACTGGAATCTCTAATGACTGCTGGGAGTTCTACACTCATGGGAAAGTCGCAGACACATCCATCTTCCTGCTACAGAGGGAAGACCCAGGGCAAGACCACTTTCCCTACAGCCTAGTGATGCCACGACTGAGTTATCTATATTGACTGAATCTTCCTACAATGACAAATTGCTATGGGGCTTCCCAGAACATCAGTCATGATAGAGCAACCCCCCCCCCAGCCTTTCTCCAGCACTACAGATGGTTTAACTCAGTCACAGGAAAGGGTCAAGTTCTGAACCATACCATCAGTGTTTATTCTGTGCTCTCCATGTACAGACTGTATTAAAGGAAGTATGTGGAGATTTTAGCCTTAGAGAAAAGCGTTCAAGCTCACCTATGTGCACTGGCCACTAGAGATGTCGCGAACTGTTCGCCGGCGAACTTGTTCGCGCGAACATCGGGTGTTCGCGCTCGCCGGAAGTTCGCGAACGTCGCGCGACGTTCGCCATTTTGGGTTCGCCATTGTTGGCGCTTTTTTTTGCCCTCTCACCCCAGACCAGCAGGTACATGGCAGCCAATCAGGAAGCTCTCCCCTGGACCACTCCCCTTCCCTATAAAAACCGAAGCCCTGCAGCGTTTTTTCACTCTGCCTGTGTGTGCTGAAGAGATAGTGTAGGGAGAGAGCTGCTGCCTGTTAGTGATTTCAGGGACAGTTGAAAGTTTGCTGGCTAGTAATCGTTTTGATACTGCTCTGTTATTGGAGGGACAGAAGTCTGCAGGGGTTTGAGGGACATTTAAGCTTAGGTAGCTTTGCTGGCTAGTAATCTACCTTCTACTGCAGTGCTCTGTATGTAGCTGCAGTGGGCAGCTGTCCTGCTTCTGATCTCATCTGCTGACTGCTGCAATAACAGTAGTCCTTGTAAGGACTGCTTTTATTTATTTTTTTGTTGTTTTACTACTACTACTACTACTACTACTATAAGAGCCCAGTGCTATTAGTCTAGCAGTGTTGGGGAGTGGGACTGGTGTGCTAATCTGCTGCTCCTAGTAGTTCAGCAGCACCAACTTTAATTTTTTTTTTTAATATTCATTTTTTTTTTATTTTACTTTTTTTTATTTTACTACCGCTGTAGTAGTGTATAAGTTGACCTTTTAGGCATTATTTGCCCTGTAGGCATTATTTGCACACTGTTTTCTTCAACCCGCCATCGAGCTGTGTGACCTTGTTCACATTCTGTCTAAATATCCATAATATTACCGTCTCCAGAAAAAACACCGGAGTCACTTTTTTCAAGCAGCCATAATATATTTTACGTAATCCGTATCCACCGCTGTAGTAGTGTATACGTTGGCCTTGTAGGCATTATTTGCACACTGTTTTCTTCAACCCGCCATCGAGCTGTGTGACCTTGTTCCCATTCTGTCTAAATATCCATAATATTACCGTCTCCAGAAAAAACACCGGAGTCACTTTTTTCAAGCAGCATTCATATATTTTACGTAATCCGTATCCACCGCTGTAGTAGTGTATACGTTGGCCTTGTAGGCATTATTTGCACACTGTTTTCTTCAACCCGCCATCGAGCTGTGTGACCTTGTTCACATTCTGTCTAAATATCCATAATATTACCGTCTCCAGAAAAAACACCAAACAATGCCTACAAGGTCAACGTATGGCAGTTGTTTAAAGAGAACAGTAGATTACTAGCCAGCAAAGCTACCTAAGCTAAAATGTCCCTCAAATCCCTGCAGACTTCTGTCCCTCCAATACAGAGCAGTATCAAGCAGATTACTAGCCAGCAAACTTACTATCATCTGTCCCTGAAATCACTAACAGCTCTCCCCCTACACTATCTCTTCCAAGCACACACAGGCAGATTTTTCAGATACATTTTTGCCCTTGATCCCCCTCTGGCATGCCACTGTCCAGGTCGTTGCACCCTTTAAACAACTTTAAAATCATTTTTCTGGCCAGAAATGTCTTTTCTAGATGTTAAAGTTCGCCTTCCCATTGAAGTCTATGGGGTTCGCGAACCGTTCGCGAACCGCTCGCATTTTTGCGCAAGTTCGCGAATATGTTCGCGAACTTTTTTTCCGACGTTCGCTACATCCCTACTGGCCACCACCTTGACTCCATGTGAGTTTTTACTACTTTATTTGGAGATCTTGTTCCACGGCCTAGGTCGAGGTACTAAAAACAGCTCACACACTGTATTATCCATTTCACATGATGGGCCTGGCCTATGCGTTAAACATCAAAACTTTGAAAGCAGCATATTGACCAAGATGATATAACGCTGGAATGGGCCTGCACTTTAAGGTGTCTACGGTATTGCAGTTCAACCATCACTAAGGTTTGCCTTCTAGACCTGCAGTGTCCAGACTATAGCAATGCAAACAGATCACTTAGACCTGCAGTAGATCAACATATCACTTAAATCTGCATCTTAAACCCAGAATGTCCAGGCTATTACAGCTCAACCATCACTAAGGCTTTCATTCTAACTCATAGGTGTCCAGATTTTAGAAATACAAAGACATTGCAATGGCCTGCATTGTAGATCTGGGATATACAACACACTTTGAAGATTAACAAGATCACAAAGACTTGCATTCTAAACTTGAACCATCTATCACAGTTCAACCCCATCACTAAGACCAGCATTTCAAACCTGGGCCATCCAGATTATCACATTTCAACCACAGCACTTAGGTGTCCACGGTATTGCAGTTCAACCATCACTAAGATTTACTTTCTAAACTTGCAGTGTCCAGACTATAGCAATCCAACTACATCAGTAAGAATTCCTTCTAGACCTGGGGTGTGCAAACAATAGCAGTTCAACCACATCCCTAAGATCTACATTCTAAACCCAGGGTATCCAGGTTATCAGTTCCACCACATCACCAACACTTGCTTTGAAAACATGGGGGTGCCCAACGTATTGCAGTTCAACATATCACTAAGATAGTAGTATGTATTCTACAACTAGGGGAATTTAAGTACCACAGTTCAACTATATCACTAAGCCCTGTCTATAGCAATCCAGACACATCAATAAGACTATCATTTTAAGACAGGGGTGTCCAAACGATCACAGTTCAACCACAACACTAAGGTCTGCATTCTAAAACGTGGGTGTCCAGACTAACACCGTTCCACCATATAACTAAAACCTGTAATGTTAATATGGGTTGTCCAGAATATAAAAGTTGAACCACATAACTAAGACCTGCACTCTAAACATTGTGACTATCACAGATTTACCATCGCAAAGTATCTAATGCTGTATGCCAAGACTGTCACAGTTCTACCACATTACTAAGACCTGTGTTCGAAGGCTGGGGCATCAAAACAATGACAGTTCAACCACAAAGCAATCCAAACACATCAATAAGACTTTCATTCTATGCCTGGGGTGTCTAAACAATAGCAGTTCAACCCCATCACTAAGATCTTCATTCTAAACCTGAAGTGTCCAAACTATCACAGTTCAATCATATCACTAGATCGGCATTCTAAACCTGGAGTGTCCATACTATCACAGTTCAGACACAACACTGAGATCTACATTGTAAAGCTGGGGTGTCCAGACTATCACAGTTCAGACACAACACTAAGAGCTACATTGTAAAGCTGGGGTGTCCAGACTATCACAATTCAAGCACAACACTTATATATAAATTCTAAAGCTGGGGTATCCAGATTATTACTGTTTAACCACAACGCTAAGATCTACATTCTAAAGTTGGGGTGTCCAGAGTATGACAGTTCAACCCCAACAATAAGATCTACATTCTAAAGCTGGGGTGTCCGGACTATCACAGTTCAACCCCAACACTAAGATCTACATTCTAAAGCTGGGGTATCCAGACTATCACAGTTCAACCACAACACTAAGATCTACATTCTAAACCTGAAGTGTCAAAACTATCACAGTTAAACCACAACACTAAGATCTACATTTTAAAGGTGGGGTGTACAAACTATCACAGTTCAACCACAACACTAAGATCTACATTCTAAACCTGAAGTGTCAAAACTATCACAGTTCAACCACAACACTAAGATCTACATTTTAAAGGTGGGTTGTACAAACTATCACAGTTCTACCACAACACTAATATCTACATTCTAAAGCTGGGGTGTCCAGATTATTACTGTTTAATCACAACACTAAAATCTACATTCTAAAGTTGGGGTGTCCAGATTATCACAGGTCAACCACAACACTAAGGTCTACATGCTACAAAGGCAAGGGCTAGGTCGTATCATTCTGCATCATTCATGCATTGTTTTAGCCAAGGGTGGTGGCCAGTAAATATTTCCCTTCCATCAAAGCAGGTTGAACACAACTGACTCATGCCGTGAGCCTCAGACTGACAGCAGGATCGGATATTTACACCAGTGAGTGGGGAATTTGGAATCCCCTATTTATTGACACACAGTGCGAGTGATTGAAAGGATTAAAGGGTGTCAGGAGGAAGGTATGAACTATTTTCTGTCTTTAAGATAAGTAGGATAGATAATCCTCTTCATTCTGAGTGTGTTTTTAAATCTCTGACAGGTCCCTTTAAAGAGCTGGCTACAGTAAGTCCTATGTGAGAATGCACCAAACTGCACCAATGCCCTATTGATCTGCCCCCACTCCGAGCTCTGAGTGATGAATCGAGTGATATCAGCCCCGTGGCACACAGACGGTTACATCAGCCCATTAGTACATAGGCCTGGCACGGGGGGGGGGGGGGGGGCTTGGGATAGAAATGGTGCGACAAGGAACCCAAAATAGAGGCTGACAAAACAAAAGGCGATATCTCTCTCTATAAACATGAGTCGTAGGGAGGCGCTGGCTGATGGATAACCACTGACGTGCCCAAATTAGCACAAAATGAAGAAAGTTAATGCCAAAACACACAGTTTTTTTCTCTTGGATCTGAGCCCTGAGACGTTGTATCCCTGTCTGGATTTATAAATATGCCGACTTCTACATATCAAAGCCTCTCTAATTCAGCTACAACACCACCGAGGGAGCGGAACATTGGGCCAGGATGAAAGTGCCAGTTGGGGGCCCCTATATGTTCCTAATTACACCTGGAATTGGAGCAGAGAAGCTGCCACATAGAAGGGGGCACAAAATGGGATCATGGGCAGCTGTTTAAGCATCAGACTTGGGCTAAAAATGGGCCTTGGACCCACACGCTCCATTAGGGCCAGAGACATTCTCAGGGGGTGGCAAATAGGGACAACTGGCCAGGGTCCGACAGTTGAGAAGGACAGTAGGGGGGTCCCATTTTGACTGCAGAAATGCCTGCCCATGGATTCCATCAATTTGGGGGCTTCCTGGGTCCAACTATTGGTAGATGGAAGTAGTTGGTGCCTTGGGTGACCTCAGTAGAGAGGTGTATATAATACACAGTGAGTAGAGAGGTGTATATAATACACAGTGACCCCAGTAGAGAGGTGTATATAATACACAGTGACCCCAGTAGAGAGGTGTATATAATACACAGTGACCCCAGTAGAGAGGTGTATATAATACACAGTGACCCCAGTAGAGAGGTGTATATAATACACAGTGACCCCAGTAGAGAGGTGTATATAATACACAGTGACCCCAGCAGAGAGGTGTATATAATACACAGTGAGCAGAGAGGAGTATATAATACACAGTGACCCCATTAGAGAGGTGTATATAATACACAGTGACCCCAGCAGAGAGGTAAATATAATACACAGTGACCCCAGCAGAGAAGTGTATATAATGCACAGTGACCCCAGTAGAGAGGTGTATATAATACACAGTGACCCCAGTAGAGAGGTGTATATAATACACAGTGACCCCAGTAGAGAGGTGTATATAATACACAGTGACCCCAGCAGAGAGGTGTATATAATACACAGTGAGCAGAGAGGTGTATATAATACACAGTGAGCAGAGAGGAGTATATAATACACAGTGACCCCATTAGAGAGGTGTATATAATACACAGTGACCCCAGCAGAGAGGTAAATATAATACACAGTGACCCCAGCAGAGAAGTGTATATAATACACAGTGACCCCAGTAGAGAGGTGTATATAATACACAGTGACCCCAGCAGAGAGGTAAATATAATACACAGTGACCCCAGCAGAGAGGTAAATATAATACACAGTGACCCCAGCAGAGAGGTGTATATAATACACAGTGACCCCAGCAGAGAGGTAAATATAATACACAGTGACCCCAGCAGAGAGGTAAATATAATACACAGTGACCCCAGCAGAGAGGTAAATATAATACACAGTGACCCCAGCAGAGAGGTGTATATAATACACATTGACCCCAGTAGAGAGGTGTATATAATACACAGTGACCCCAGCAGAGAGGTAAATATAATACACAGTGACCCCAGCAGAGAGGTGTATATAATACACAGTGACCCCAGTATGGAGGTGTATATAATACACAGTGACCCCAGTAGAGAGGTGTATATAATACACAGTGACCCCAGTAGAGAGGTGTATATAATACACAGTGACCCCAGTATGGAGGTGTATATAATACACAGTGAGCCGAGCAGAAATCTAAGGAAGAGGAATCCCTGCCACTATTATCGGGGAGTCTTGGGATGGGCCGGGCACTGTTTCCTCAGAAGTACCAGGAATATCCCTAGGGGTTTAGAGATGAGAGGCTGTGCCTGTATGTGAGATAGTGGGGGGGGGTACAGGCAGATGAAGAGGGGGCTACAAGGACAATGTGAGAGGCAGGGTCCAACCTCATCAGACGCCTGGACAGCTGGGCTGACAGACATCAGCTGCCTGTGACAGTTGTCTTGTGCAGTACAGCAGTTGCCTTGTAACGCCAGACAACCTAGCACTGAATGGGTTAATATCCCTCCTTTCCCCCCAAACAATCACACACAAGATGGACTGGAACGAGGAGTGTAAGCCTTTAGCCAACTGGCCTGTCGGACCCCCATTATTTTGCTCTAATACATCTTGGTGGCTCTGTGTTTGTGGAGTATCAGGTTGAGCAACAGGGACTCAATACATTCAAACTTGAGTTTTCAGCACAAATAGGCTTCATGCCCTTCTGGTTGTGACCAATCACACTCTGCTTTGCAGACTTTGGAAAGGCGTGGCCATTAGGTGATGTCATACAGCAGTGAGAACTGCTGGTTCTGACTTTAGAAACAATGTAGCAGAATTTATATCTCCAGTTTTATTTCATTAACTCTGCACCAGGGCAACATTCAACAATATACACAGGAAAAGGCATAAAAATAGACAGCATTGCATTTGGTCACTTGGAAGGAGATGAAATTGTGTTATTCGGGCTGTCTAATATAGATCATGTATTGTGTGACAGGGGCACTCTCCTAAAAGTGACTTGCCGCTTAGCCCAGAGGGAGCAGTGCAATATCATTCAAACCAGAAGAATATTAAATCCTTGTACTGAGTGGATAATGTAGGGCAAAATGGCAGAAGAGCAAGATGGAGGCAAATGGGCAAGATGACAACAGTGGGGAAAATACTGACAGTAAGAAAAGATGGCGTCTTTAAGACAATATGGGAACCGTAGGACAAGATGATTATAGTGAGGCACAATGGAGACAGTAGGGCAAGATGGCATCTGTTAAGAAAGGTGAATACAGTAGGGCAAGATTGTGGCAGTAGAACAAGATGGTGACAGTGGAGAAAGATGGCATCAGTAAGACACGTTGGCATCACTAGAGCAAGTTGAAGATAGTAGGCCAAGATAGACATAGAAGAGCAAGAGTAGGGGGAGAGTAGAGGAAGATAGAAGGACAAGATGGAGATAATTGATCACAAAAGATGATTTTTATCAGGGTGAGGGGCAGGAGTAGGTTTCGTCACCATGCAAAGCCCCTGCCTCACAACCGGCCTGTATTTACTTCTGGAACCAGGGGTGGATATTATGGGGGAGCACTGCCTCCTTTGCCCCCTGGTTCTGACACATATGCAGTACATTAAGATGGGAACTGTAGGCCAAGATGATGAAATTAGGACAAGGTGAGGTGAGGTGACAAGAGTAGGACAATACAGTAATGTAAGATGGTGACAATAAGGAAAGAAGGCATAGGTAAGACAAGTTGGCATCACAAAAACAAGATAGAGACGGTAGGGGAAGATGGAAACAATAGGGCAAGATTGTGTCTGTCGGAAAGATGGCATCAGTAAGGCAAGTTGGTAAAAGATACGTTTTGGCACGGGGGTCCAGGGTAGGTGTCTCCACTGTGTAAAGATTTTCCTGCTTCCTGGGCTCCCTACCTGTCCACTTTTACTTCTCGAACCATGGGGGGATATTCTGGAAGGCCAAGATGATGAAAGTAGGGTGAGATGACAAGAGTAAGAGAAGATGCCATATTTAGAGTACAGTAAGGTAAGATGGTGACAGTAGGAAAAGATGGCACTGATACGGCAAGTTGACATTGCAAGAGCAAGATAGAGACAGTAGGCAAAGGTAGAGACAATAGGGCAAGATTGTCTGTAGGAAAGATGGTATCAATAAGGCAAGTTGGCATCTCTAGAGCAAGATTAAAACATAGTAGAACAAGATGGATACAGTAAGGGAAGATAAAAACAGTAGGACAAGATGGCGATAATAGATCAAGCACCACAAAAGATGATTTTTGATGGGGGAGCCAGGGTAGATTTCGCCACCATGCAAAGCTTTTCCTGGACCCTTGGTTTTCCAAGGGCCTGCATTTATTTCTGGAACTGGGGGTGGAAGTGGGGTTCTACTGCTTCCTTTGCCCGTGGTTCTCACACATATGTAGTAGATAAAGATGGGCACAGAAGGCTAAGAAATTAAGTCAAGATGACAAGAGTAGGACAAGATGCCATCTGTAGAATACAGTAAGGTAAGATGGTAACAGTAAGGCAAGAAGGCACTGAGCATCTCTACAGCTAGATGGAGATAGTAGGGGAACATGGACACTATAGGAGAAGATGGAGACAGAAGGACAAGATGGAGATATTAGGGGAACATGGACACTATAGGAGAAGATGGAGACAGAAGGAAAAGATGGAGACAGTAGGGCAAGATAAACACAGAAGGTAAAGATGGAGATATTTGGGGAACATGGAGACAGTGGGGCAAGATTGTGAGAGAAGGGCAAGATGCCAATATTAGTACAATGTATCAGTGTTTCCCAACAACATCTAAAGAACAAGAGACTGAAAAGACTTTCTTTGTATAAGTAATAGAGTCTTTTCTTGCCCCGGTCCCTGGTACCACTAAAAGACAGCTGTTTAATTATATAGCCATAGGCCCTGGATCTGAGCTAACTCTAATCAAACAAGCTTTTATTTACTATGGACCCTTAAAGTTTTACTTGGAGACAAAAGGGAATACATAGGCAAGTGAATGAGAAGGCCCAGCTGCAGAGGAGCAAGCGAACCCCCGAGGCTACTAGTGACATTGATATGGTGCAAACCTTTATAGAGAATAAACAACAATATCTAGAACTATAAATAAGTCCTACAGGTCATGGTCCTGCTTCTAGATCCCACACAGAGCACCCTCTGGTTCACCTGCACAATGAAAGATGTCTAGACTGGGCTTTTTACTGGTGCTACACAAACTCATTGCCCCCTAATCATTATCAGTGACAAAGAGACACCTGACACCACCTTAAGCTGTGACATGAAGTTTGTGACGCTGGCCAACACTAATTAGCCCTCAGCACCCTGTGTGTGCCGTGCCACCGACTGGGCTAGGATTAGCACCTACTGGTGGGGGCAGGTGTAGGCTCAGGTAGCGGAAAGCTGCTTCACTCTCTCTCTCTCTGCTCCATGGAAACTTTTGCTGAGCTGTGGGATTATACTCAGGCCCATAGAAGATCCTTTTCAGCAGGAGGAGGTCACGGAAGGGTGAGAAGGTGAGGGCACGGCGGGCAGAACAAAGACACAGGATCGGTTGACCGATGTATGAGAAATGGTGTTAGCTGAAGGCTGGCACGACAATACCATACAATACACAATAGGATGCTGGGGAAAACTAATTGGCTCAGTTTCTCTGCTGGCAATCCGTCTAATCACAGTTGCACAGGAGAAGACCTCCTTTAACCTTAAAGGAGAAGGAAAGGTTGGTTGGAGGTCCACTAATGAATGCAAGCACATGAGATACACTGAGTGGAAGGCCACACCAAGAGGGCTGCAATGTTGTGAAGGCATTATCTGAGTCCCCACAGGGCCACCATGTAATTTATAATAGGTGAGATGTTGGGAAATATGGTTGTCTCTCCTGGAGAGCTAGACCTCCATAGGTCAGGAGTTAGATTCATTCAGCTTAGATAAAGGAGGAGGATCTAACGTTTCCGGAGTTGGACCACAGGGTCTGGTATCCTCATGAGGGAGTGCCCAGATATGTTGATTTGCCCTACAAAGGCAGTTTGGACTATACAATGAAGAGCGCCGAGAACAAGGTCAACAGTTCCCAGTTCTGTCTGTAGGGGGGTCCAAGCAGGGGTGACCACAGAGAAGCAAGTGTTGGTAGGACAAGTATGGGAGTGCACAGCCATAGCCAATGGGAAGGGACTGTGAAATAGGAGATATAGTAGGGTACAGTGTGTTTTGTACCAGTTGAACCCCAATTTGTGGCCTCTCTGCTGTTGTTGGCCTCAGGCCTCCACTGAAGGCCCCAGAGCGGTCAAGTTTTGGGAAGCTTTAAAGTCTACTATAGACTTGAATCCATTGTTGCTTGTAGATTGAACCTGGATTGTTATAATTCAACTACAGTTATGGGATCTGTTATCCAGAAAGTTTCGAATTATGGAAAGGTTTTTTTTTTTTAAAATGATTTCCCTTTTCTGTGTAATAATAAAACAGTAACTTGTACTTGATCCCAACTAAGATATAATTAATCCTTATTGGAAGCAAAACCAGCCTATTGGGTTTATTTCATGTTTATATGATTTTCTAGTAGATTTAAAGGGATTCTGTCATGATTTTTATGATGTAGTTTTTATTTCTAAATTTTACTGTTTACACTGCAAATAATTCCCTCTACAATATAAAATTCCTGAACCAGCAAGTGTATTTTTTTCGTTGTAATATTGGTGTGTGGCGATGGGCGAATTTCTCCTGTTTAAATGGTAAAAAATTCACGAAAAAATTTGTGAAACTCTAAAATTGAAGCCCGCGTCAATTTTGGACGCGTGTCCGAAAAGTTGCTTGGGTCAATTTTTCGAGTGCTTGGGTGTTTGACACCGGCAAAATTTTCCTGGGGTTTAGCAAACGTATTCCCCGGCGGCGAAACGTGGAAATTCGCCGCAAATTCATGCCAGGGAAATTTAATCACTCATCTCCGGTCATTTTGCCTGGTCATGTGCTTTCAGAAAGAGCCAGCACTTTAGGAGAGAAATGCTTTCTGGCAGGCTGTTGTTTCTCCTACTCAATGTAACTGAACGTGTCTCAGTGGGACCTGGATTTTACTATTGAGTGCTGTTCTTAGATCTACCAGGCAGCTGTTATCTTGTGTTAGGGAGCTGCTATCTGGTTACCTTCCCATTGTTCTGTTGTTTGGCTGCTGGGGGGGAGGGGGTGATATCACTCCAACTTGCAGTACAGCAGTAAAGAGTGACTGAAGTTTATCAGAGCACAAGTCACATGACTTGGGGCAGCTGGGAAATTGACAATATGTCTAGCCCCATGTCAGATTTCAAAACGAAATATAAAAAAATCTGTTTGCTCTTTTGAGAAACGGATTTCAGTGCAGAATTCTGCTGGAGCAGCACTATTAACTGATGTGTTTTGTGTTTTGAAAAAAACAATTTTCCCATGACCGTATCCCTTTAATTTATGAAGATACAAATTGTGAAAAGATCTGTTATCCGGAAAACCCCAGATCCCGGGCATTCTGGATAATAGGTCCCCCCCTTACCACTGATATTTTCAGAGATGAGTTTCAGTTGATTAGGGCGACTGCGCTGAAATTTGAATATGCAAATTAGAATTCAGGGCGGCACCCGCCAGCTTATGGTATGGAAGGGGGGGAATAGGATTGACGGCATCTTTAATAAAGAGCGTAAGAGCTGTGAGACACAGAATTATTATAGGCCAAATCAAAGGAAAGTTATTAGGAAAGAAAAGGGATTTGTTGTGTTTTTGCCGTAACGAGCGACAATATACCATCCATGGACAGAGTATCAGGTATTAGCCTTTCCTTAAAGAGGTCGTTCACTTTTTAGTATGTTCTACAATGGCTAAAGTAAAGCAATTTTCAATTGGTCTTCATTATTTTTTTTAAATAGTTTTTGAATTAGTTAGTAACCTGCTTCTTCTGACCTCCAGCCTTCAAATGGGGTCGCTGACCCCAATTAAAAACATTGTTGGAACTGTGGCAGCAGCGGCCCACCGGAGCGCTGACGTTAAGGGCCCCCTTCCTGACCTACCCCAGCCCCTCACATGCACAAGCGAGGGGTCGCAGGGAGAGGAGCAGACCCTGTCCAAAAAAAAAACCAATTGCTCTATATTGGAACTTTGTACTGCCCATCGTTCTATTCCAGCCCTCGCTTATTCCTATTCCAGTCTCTTGTTTAAACCGGTTGCTAGGGGAATTTGGACCCTAGCAACCTGATTGCTTAAACTGCAAACTGGAGAGCTGCTGAATAAAAAGCTAAATAACTCAAAAACCACTAATAATAAAAACAGAAAACCAATTGCAAATTGTCTCAGAATATCCCTCTCTACATCATCCTAACAGTTAATTTAAAGGTGAATAACCCTTTTAACGTTACTTTGATTTTGTGCAATAACATTGGTGGGATATGGGATTTCTGTGTTTGACTCGCCTATATAATAATAGACTTGGGGAAGCTGCATCTCCCTGGCTGTTTCTATTGCCTGTGCACTGCTGGTTGTGACTCCTGAAGCAATGTAGCAGAAGTGAGCTGGATAAACTCATATAGAGCTTGCAGTGAATGATGGTGGGGGAGCTGCTTAGATTGACATGTTTTGTGATTATGCGACAGTCGGTTTGTGAGTGTGTTTGGGGGGGGTCGCAGGGTCGCAGTGAGTCGGAGGGGGTCGGGCGGTTGAGATGACAGGAGGCAGCGGCAGGGGAAGGAGGAGCAGCGTCAGTCGCTGGGAAGAGTCGCACTGCCCTTAGAGGGAGGGGTCGGGGGCGGCTCAGACGTACGATTTCTTGGCAGCAGCACTTTGTTATTCTCCGCTGCTTCAGTTTGGGGAGAGAGAGAGAGGCTGCAGCCTGCACGGGATTATTATCAGTGTCTGTAGCCCTGGGACCCTCCGAATTCACTAGTGTTTCCTCTGCTGCAGAGAGGTAAGTGCCCTCTGGCTACCCCCCCCACCTACCCACCCACCCACTGACCTACCCACTTACCTACCCACTGACCCACCTACCTACCCAGCTACCTAACTACCCACCTACTTACCCACCTACCAACCCGGCTACCCACCCACTTACCCAGCAACCCACTTACTTACCCACTTACCTACCTACCCATTTCTCTCTCTCTGCTCATTGCAATGTGAGTGATGGCTTTAGATTGCCAGCTCTGTGGGCTAGAACTTGAGACTGCTGGGGTCCGGTTGGTTTTTGCTTCTGGTTCATTCCAGGGAAAGAGAGCGACAAAAGCGGCGGGCCCAGATGTTGGGAGTTGTAGTCCCACAAGATCACTGGGCAGACTTGGTGCTGTTGGTTTGTGTATGAGGAGCAGGAGTCAGTGTTTGGGGAAGTTTGGGAGGAAGAAGATACAGCTGGAGGGCCGCAGGACCCCCATTCTCACCCTGTTGTATCTGCAGGGGCTCCCTCTCTGTGTAGAGTCTGTAAATAATATTAAGTCATGATATGATTATTATTATTATTTGTATTATTATTATTATTATTATTATTTGTATTATTATTATTATTATTATTTGTATTATTAATATTATTATTATTATTATAGTATTGTTATTATTATTATTATGATTATTATTATTATTGGCAGCTGGAGGATTTCTTGCCCTTTGCTGCTGCACAGTTTAACCCCTCGGTGCACTGCAACAGGCAACACATGACACTAGGACTACGGGTTGAAGGGGTTAAGCAGCAGGGGGGCCGCTCTAGTGCCCAGTCATTGTATTTGGCTTCAGTCACATCAGCTTCTCCTCTTCCTGCAGTTCTGGCTCAGTGCTGGGATGTGGATACTCACTACTGATGTGTGCTGCGCTGTACTGGCTCTTTATTGGCTGAGGGTCCCTTTGTGTGTTTGGGCCCTTGTTATTCTGCCCCTTCAGTGACACTTTCCTTCTGAGCCCAAATCTGCTAAACTTTGCTCATTCCCTAATCCACCCCCCCCCCCCGGCCTGGGTTTAACTCTTTCAGCGCCTAATTGGGGCAGATGCAGAGCAGGATTAGCAGCCGATGTGAATAAGCCCCCGGGCATTCAAGTGATTTCAGGCCAAATCATGTGCCCCCCCCTGGGCTGAGCTACTGACACTTGTACTGGAACCATCGCTGGGGGGCCCCCTGTTCTGTGATATTGGGGTTCTGTCACAATAAGGAAAGTGCTGGAGAGACTCACAGACTGATCTATTGGGACTATAGGGGGAACAATATTGTGTAACTGTAGGTACAACTGCCCCATGTCTCCCCCAAATATGTGTCTTTTTATTATCATTTATATCTGTCCATATCCAGCCCCTCATTTCTCTCTCTTATTTCTTCTTCTTTATCCTTCTCTGTCTCTCCCTCCATCTCTTTCTATTATATCTGTCTGTCCATATTCCATCTCTGTATATTTATTCCTATGTCTAACTAGTAATATCTATCATCTATGTATTATCTATCAACTATCTATTATTTATCATCTATCTATCTATTTATCTATCTATCTATTTATCTATCTATCTATCTATCTATCTATCTATCTATCTATCTATCTATCTATCTATCTATCTATCTATCTATCTATCTATCTATCATCTCTATCTATCTATCTATCTATCTATCTATCTATCTATCTATCTATCTATCTATCTATCTATTTATTATCTATTATTTATCATCTATCTATCTATCTTCTCTCTCTCTATCTCTCTCTCTCTCTATTTATCCATCTATTTATTATCTATCCATGTATCCCTCCTTCTATCCATCCATGTATCTTTATATCCAAAGTATCTATCTATCTATCTATCTATCTATCTATCTGTCTGTCTGTCTGTCTGTCTGTCTGTCTGTCTGTCTGTCTGTCTGTCTGTCTGTCTGTCTGTCTGTCTGTCTGTCTATATATATATATATATATAATATCCATTTATCTATAATCTATCTATCTATCTATCTATCTATCTATCTATCTATCTATCTGTCTATCATCTGTCTATCTGTCTGTCTGTGTCTATCATCTCTCTCTCTCTCCATTCATCTCTATCTCTCTGTCCATGTCTGTCTGTCCCTGTGTAAATATGTCTGTGTGTATCAGTCAGTATTTGTTATACACACACACATGTGATATTGTTGTCCGTATTACAGTGTCAGTGAGTGAGTGGCGGCTCCTCTCATGCAGTGAGACCAGTGAATATTCCTCTGTATATGCTTAGCTGGCTGGGGATGCTGGGAGATGTAGTTTGCTGACATGCTGTGAGTGTCACTGTGTGTTATTATATGTGAGTGTGAGGGAAGAAGGGAAATGTGCTGTAATCCTAAGGATTTATTTAGTGTAGTCACCTGGGTTGACTGGCTCCTGGCACTCACATTCCTGGGGCCATTTACCCGGGGCCCCGGCCACTCACACTCACACTCACACCTGTCTGAAACTGTTAGGAACAGGCAAAACGACTTTCAGCTGAGAGTCATATAAGGATATAAACAGCACAGGATTTACTCTACAGAAGGGGCCACATTGATGAATGTCTTGTCAGGGGCCCCTGTTCCTCGGCTGAGCCAGCTGCAAGGGGCTAATGGTACCAGCACAAGATTACACGCAAGGGCCCCGGAGAAACAGCTGGGGGTTTTGGAAGAGAAATCATTCCCTGGAACGGTGCCTCATTTCCCCTTGTATTGTCTGAGCTGTCAGAGGTCGGGGGCCCCGGCATAGGGGTCTGCAGGAGAGAAGAATTGTTTGCGGAGTGGGGGGAAGTGGCATGTCCAACTGTCAGCTGTAGACACTGTCTCACTGAGGATTCTGGGAGTCACCTTAAGTCAGGGAAAGAAATTGCAAGTCCTATCCTGGTGTTTAACTGGCGCCCATAGCCGTGCCTCTTTTACTTCTCCTTTAATTTCTGCATCAGTGTGCAAACAGGTGACCCTTTACTTGGCATAGGCTGTGCTCTGAATCTAGAGAGGATGCTGGGAACTGTAGTCTCAGCAGAGCTTTAAGCACTATCCCAGCAGAGCCTCCAGCATCAATAGATACTCCGCAGAGCCATTTGTCGGTAGCACATTGTGTCCCTGGAAACGCTTAAAAGCACTTAGGCCCCCAATGCTCCCGTCAGCAGAGTTTTCCCCCATGTGAGTAGAGCGGAATAGCAGAAATTTAAAGGCAACGCATTTCTCAGCCCTCCGACTCGTTCTACTTGTTATGGATTGGTTCCCCTTTGGGTCGGCAGGATAAAACTTTTAGCGGGCTCATTACGATAATCGTGATGGACTGCGACTGCCAGAGTGGGCGGAACAGATGAGCAGGTTCAGAAGCCATAGTGATGGCGGATACAGTAAGCAGTTTCAAGTAAGGGTCGGGTGCCCTTTATGCAAAGGGGACAATAAACAACGGCATACGAATTTCTGCATACTAGGAATGGGGGAATTGGGCCCTTCTATGAGCGCAGGGCCACATTTCACATTATATATGTTTCACATGTGGCCTCTGCCAATATATCGCGGTCATGGGTTCCAAGCCGGATCAGGACACGTCTGTTCTGCATTGGGCGCAGATGCTGTCGGATTAGGTTCTAAACCCCTAGTATAGATAGTATACCGGCCCGTGTGCACTAAGCAGAGTTAAAGAGGGGGTAAGATTGGCCAGTACAGTATTTACAGTGTGAATTTCAGTTGTATTATTTTATATTAGTGGAAGGAGCTTTAATATAATATAAAGGTACAAAAGGTTTAGTAGTAGTTGAGACAGTGTGGGGGGGGGTTGAAGTTGCTTGTGACTGTTACTGTACGCAGGGATTGGCCCTGTGACTGCTAGCGGGAGTTAATTTTAGACAGTGGGATTATCACTCTCAATGTGAGGCCAGGAGCGCAAGGCGAGGGAGTCCACCATCCTCTTTATTTGTATTTAGACCTATGCTGGCAACAGACGCAAAGAATCGTACGATTTTCGGGCCATGTGAGGATCTTCCCGAAATTTTTTGTACCATGGCGATCGGTCGTTTAGTCGATGGGACGGGTTAATGATCATATCTCTGCATGTATTGCCTATCTGACTATATCAACGGGTGACTGTCACTTCTATCCATCAGACAACTTACATACGATCACTGTCGCGGGCAGTCTGATTTGTTCTTTTACTTCTTTATTTAATCTGAATGACCAGTGGCAGGTCGGAGGATTGGGACGTCTGATCGGTCGTCGGATACAAGGCTAAAATCTGCACGTCTATGGCTGGCTTTACATGTGGGAGCTGCCATATTGTTTGCTAATTGTGTAGACACAAGATCTTCTGACAAGCGAATCATTGGTCTCCCGGATGGTAAGACCAGGGCTGCCATTAGAGGGGTGGAAGGGGTATTGTTGTCAGGGGCCCCATGGTGAAGGGGGGCCCTGAGATGGAAAGGTGTTATTCATGGGTAGGGCTATTGTATGAATGTCAGATTGGTGGGGGGAGAGGGTGAACCCCCAGACTCTGCTTCCCCTATGTGAATAGAGGAGAACTCAGCACAGACACTCTAAACAGAGTAAACTGAATCAGCCGCGGTCGTATCACAGTGAGTGGGCTCAGTAGTCTGCCCTTTAAATCAGCCCATTCTGTGCTCGAAGTCGGACCCAGGGATGGGTGAAAAGACAGGGTATCAGTTATGAGAAACGCCAGTGCACATTGTAATAAATAATGGGCGGTAATCACAAATGACACATGCATTTCCCACAATGCACCCAGCCTTTGTCTTGGTTTAAAGGGGAACTTCACCCCAAAAATTAGAAATCAGCCTCCTTTCAGTTTATCGGCTGTTGTCATATTCTCTGCACTGCCGACTGGACGAGAAGCGGCTTCTGCTACATTGTTTCATAAGTCAGAACCTGGGGATGCAGAGACAGAGAGGAAGGAGGAGGTGACTTTACAGCTTGAAATCAGACCGGCTGTTTATATTCCCAGCGGGGAGATTCTTTGTGTCCAAGAGAAAATAGAGAGGAAATGCGCTTGTTCCCTCGCTTAAACGCTCTCCCCGCAGAGCCAAGGGGCGGAGCCTCTGAGAAAGAGCAAAATACAGTTAAAATTTTTATTTAACCATTAGCAGCACCCTAATAATTTGTGCCCCCCCAAACGATAGTTCTTATTTGTTGCCACCACTAGAGGCGCCATTGTTTTATTTTTTTGTATCAATATGGCAGCTCCCATCCTTATATTTAAAAACAAATACACAGGGACCTGCTGGGCTCACTGCAACAATAAGGGTAATTGGGTTTTCCTTCTATTTCTCTCTAATGGAAAAGAAAAACATGAAATTCGAGTTGCAGATTCCCATCATCCATCTGACTAATGATCACTCCGCAATTACTCCCCAAACCTAACGAAGCTAACTCTATCAAACACTAATTAACATACAATTATTTGTCATATTGCTGCACCGGCTCCCCCCGGATTTCTCTGCCGTCACCATAATATGTCTGATTATTTTATATGAACAGATCAATCAGCCGCGTCTCCCCAGTCCCCCTCACTCGCCCCTTCTAGGGTCCCCAGCCTGGAATTATATCAGGGTGACTGTTACCCCAATGTTTCTATATATCTGTAACCTTGTTATGAGCTAAGGGGGCCCAGTCTGAAGGTCAGTTAGGGGGAGATTTGGGGTGAGTGTTTATTTGTGCCCTGGGTACCCCTGGAACTATAGCAGGGTGACACCCCAATGTTTCTATATATCTGTAACCTTGTTATGAGCTAAGGGGGCCCAGTCTGAAGGCCAGTTAGGGGGAGATTTGGGGTGAGTGCTTATTTGTGCCCTGGGTACCCCTGGAACTATAGCAGGGTGACACCCCAATGTTTCTATATATCTGTAACCTTGTTATGAGCTAAGGGGCCCAGTCTGAAGACCAGTTAGGGGGAGATTTGGGGTGAGTGCTTATTTGTGCCCTGGGTACCCCTGGAACTATATAGCAGGGTGACACCCCAATGTTTCTATATATCTGTAACCTTGTTATGAGCTAAGGGGGCCCAGTGTGAAGGTCAGTTAGGGGGAGATTTGGGGTGAGTGCTTATTTGTGCCCTGGGTACCCCTGGAACTATAGCAGGGTGACACCCCAATGTTTCTATATATCTGTAACCTTGTTATGAGCTAAGGGGCCCAGTCTGAAGGTCAGTTAGGGGGAGATTTGGGGTGAGTGTTTATTTGTACCCTGGGTACCCCTGGAACTATAGCAGGGTGACTGTTACCCCAATGTTTCTATATATCTGTAACCTTGTTATGAGCTAGGGGGCCCAGTCTGAAGGTCAGTTAGGGGGAGATTTGGGGTGAGTGCTTATTTGTACCCTGGGTACCCCTGGAACTATATCAGGGTGACACCCCAATGTTTCTATATATCTGTAACCTTGTTATGAGCTAAGGGGGCCAGTCTGAAGGTCAGTTAGGGGGAGATTTGGGGTGAGTGCTTATTTGTACCCTGGGTACCCCTGGAACTATATCAGGGTGACACCCCAATGTTTCTATATATCTGTAACCTTGTTATGAGCTAAGGGGGCCCAGTCTGAAGGTCAGTTAGGGGGAGATTTGGGGTGAGTGCTTATTTGTACCCTGGGTACCCCTGGAACTATAGCAGGGTGACTGTTACCCCAATGTTTCTATATATCTGTAACCTTGTTATGAGCTAAGGGGGCCCAGTCTGAAGGTCAGTTAGGGGGAGATTTGGGGTGAGTGCTTATCTGTGCCCTGGAGTATATATATATATCTTCTCCTTTATTGACATGGCAAGTGGCAGAGTGATTTTAGGAACTATTTTATGTTGCCATCACGGGGACAGTAAATAGTTTATGACAGGGGAGATGGGAGATGGCTCGGGTCCAGTTTACAGTGGCTCCTGTGTTTGGGTAATAAGTCAGCGGCCGCTGGGAACTGTCCTAACTGGCCCAGTTGTGAGAAGTGACTGATTTCCTCTGATCCGCAGAGCCATTAATCACCCGCAGAGCACTTAAAGGGTCCCTGACCTCTCCTCCTGGAAACAATGTAAATATAATGTAACTCTCTCTGACCCCTGTGGCCCCTAAGCCCCCCCCCCCCTTGTTTATCGGTAGAACTCTTTATGGCACAAGATCTCTGATTATTTAGGGAATGGGTTAATGTCTGGGGTTGCCTAATAAAAGGAAATATCACTTCCCAATACGCACGTGTAAATGTAATGTCTGTCCCTTTCTGCACTGCAGGTTCTGACTCCTAAAAAAAGGTCCAAAAAAAACCCCCTAAAGCAAGAACACCAGAGGCAGCTGACGTTTCCGGGGACGTTGTCGGCTCATTAAAAATATATATTTACATTATGGAGGTCAGCGGGTGACCTGTGAGTTAATTACAGTAGTGAGAGTTCATTAGCCACAACAGACTGTGCTATCTCAGTGATACCAACAGGAATCCTTTTAGTCTAAGGTCATGATCAATGTTGTGTTTAGTGTCAGCCCTCCCATGCTCCAAAGTGACATGTTTATGGGTCAGTCCATAGGACCATCCCACCCTATCAATACTCTCTACCCCCCTACAAAATCCCAACCCCTTCTGTTTCTAGTGATGGGTGAATAAATTCGCCAGGCGCAAATTCACTGCGAATTTCCGCGTTTCATGCCGGAGAATAAATTTGCAAAACAGCAGTGAAAATTTGCTGCGTCCAAAAAAAATTGGACGCGCGTCGGAATAGTCGCTAGCGTCAAAACTGTAGTGCGTCAACATTATTCGGACGCCCATTTACGTGAATTGATGTGAACGTCAAAATAGATATGGGCGTCAAAATTTGCGTTTCACAAATTTTTCACAGTTTCACAAATTTCGCGGGAAATTCAACAATTTTCCAGCAAAGCGAAATGGGACAAAATCACCCATCACTGTCTGTGTCCTTCCTCCTGTGTATAGATAATTACCCAGCAACCCCCTTCAACCGTACAATTAGCATGAAGCCAACACAAGAAGCGGCGCAGGACTGTGATGTTTCAGGGCACAGGAATGAATAGATACTTTGCACTGTTATGCTTGCGCTTGCACAAACGTGGGGATAAATTGTCTTGATTTTGCTTTATATATTTATAATTATTAGGTATGCACCGAATCCACTATTTGGATCTCCGAATCCTTCGTGAAAGATGAGGCCGAATACCAAACTGAATCCAAAATCCTAATTTGCACACATTAGGGGAGGGAAAATAAGTGGGGAAAAAATATTTTACTTCATTGTTTTGTGACGAAAAGTCGCGTGATTCCCCTTCCTGCCCCTAATTTGCATATGCTAATTAGAATTTGGATTTTCCAGGCACAAGGATTCGGCCGAAAAAAAGGCTGAATCCCGAAGTGAATCCTGTATTCAGTGCATGTCTAATAATAATTAGTGATGGGCGAATTTGTCCCGTTTTGCTTCGCCATGAATTTCCCAACAAATTCGCAACACTGGGGGAAAATTCACGAAACTGTTGGAACTGTTGCCGGCATCAAAAATTTTTTCGCTGCTGCCGAATTTTCACTGCAAATTTGGGAATTTATTCGCCAGGTGCAAATTTGCAATTTTATTCGCCAGCAGCGAAACGTGCAAATTCATCGCAAATTTGCACCTGGCGACTAAATTCGCCCATCACTAATAATAATCCTATTTTTTTTTTTGCCTTAAAGCCGATTTCTCATGCGTAAGCTCCGTGGCCCCCTGAGAGCGTTTGTTTATCGGTGTCAGTAACAGCGGAACAGCCACACACTTAATCCAGGAATTAATTGGTCTCAGTGGGTGAGAGGGGTCCCCAGGGAATGAGGCAGCCCCCCGAGCAAGGATGCCAGATGTATATACTCTTTAGTATTCTAGTTCAGCAACAACACCCGGTATGGCCACTAGAGGCGCAGTTCATGCCATAGGCCCTGGCATTTCAAGTTGCCAAACACTGGCCCCTGCACATGCCCAATGTAAAGCACAGGACTAGGTTACACAACATTATGTATAAATACACGTATAAAGGAAGGCAATGAGTGTGCCAATAAAAATGGGAGCTTTTCATATGCAGTAGACTAGACTGGCATCACAGCGGCACTACCCCATGGCACAAGGCTTATTGCTGTGAATTAAACCATGCCAGTCTACATTGCATTGGAAACTCAAAAGCTTGCAGTCTGCTCAGCAGAAGTGGCTTCTGGTTAGAACATTAGGCCGTGCCCTAGGAAATCACCCTGTGTAACATTACACAGCAACTGCCAGTTCCACATCTGAGCTCTGCTCCCATCCAGGCCCCACCCTCCATCAGATAACGCTCAGCACCCTCAGCTCCATCAATCGGCCTCCTCACACCACTATCATATGATATCACGATACAGTACACTAGCCCTGGGCTAAATCATCTGTTTTTCTTCTCTTCCCGGTGCCGCATGATCACAATATGACACCCACTCATAGGAGATGTTTAATGAAGGGCTGGGGAGGCTAACCCTGCCTAAACCAACACCACTCGTTTTCCTACAAACACAAAACAGATATATATGAAATTGGCACTGTATTTATCTGCTGTGTGTTCTGGGGTATTATACATGGAATTGACACTGTATTTATCCTGCTGTGTGTTCTGGGTATTATACATGGAATTGGCACTGTATTTATCTGCTGTGTGTTCTGGGGTATTATACATGGAATTGACACTGTATTTATCTGCTGTGTGTTCTGGGGTATTATACATGGAATTGGCACTGTATTTATCTGCTGTGGGTTCTGGGGTATTATACATGGAATTGGCACTGTATTTATCTGCTGTGTGTTCTGGGGTATTATACATGGAATTGACACTGTATTTATCCTGCTGTGTGTTCTGGGGTATTATACATGGAATTGGCACTGTATTTATCTGCTGTGTGTTCTGGGTATTATACATGGAATTGGCACTGTATTTATCTGCTGTGTGTTCTGGGTATTATACATGGAATTGGCACTGTATTTATCTGCTGTGTGTTCTGGGGTATTATACATGGAATTGGCACTGTATTTATCTGCTGTGTGTTCTGGAGTATTATACATGGAATTGACACTGTATTTATCCTGCTGTGTGTTCTGGGTATTATACATGGAATTGGCACTGTATTTATCTGCTGTGTGTTCTGGGGTATTATACATGGAATTGACACTGTATTTATCCTGCTGTGTGTTCTGGGGTATTATACATGGAATTGGCACTGTATTTATCTGCTGTGTGTTCTGGGGTATTATACATGGAATTGGCACTGTATTTATCTGCTGTGTGTTCTGGGGTATTATACATGGAATTGGCACTGTATTTATCCTGCTGTGTGTTCTGGGGTATTATACATGGAATTGACACTGTATTTATCCTGCTGTGTGTTCTGGGTATTATACATGGAATTGGCACTGTATTTATCTGCTGTGTGTTCTGGGTATTATACATGGAATTGGCACTGTATTTATCCTGCTGTGTGTTCTGGGTATTATACATGGAATTGGCCCTGTATTTATCCTGCTGTGTGTTCTGGGTATTATACATGGAATTGGCACTGTATTTATCTGCTGTGTGTTCTGGGTATTATACATGGAATTGGCCCTGTATTTATCTGCTGTGTGTTCTGGGGTATTATACATGGAATTGACACTGTATTTATCTGCTGTGTGTTCTGGGGTATTATACATGGAATTGGCACTGTATTTATCTGCTGTGGGTTCTGGGGTATTATACATGGAATTGACACTGTATTTATCTGCTGTGTGTTCTGGGGTATTATACATGGAATTGGCCCTGTATTTATCTGCTGTGTGTTCTGGGGTATTATACATGGAATTGACACTGTATTTATCTGCTGTGTGTTCTGGGGTATTATACATGGAATTGGCACTGTATTTATCCTGCTTTGGGTAATGGGGTATTAAACATGGAACTGGCCTTGGAAAACGACATGGCTGTTTGGGGATACTGGGAGTCATAGTTCACTGGCAGGCTGCGTTCTTGACATGTCAGCCTTTCGCTTTTTCTCCCCCCCCCCTCTCCAATCTGTTTCTCTTGCAGCTGATGAATTTCCATATGGCGCTAAGAAGTGCCTATTATGTCCCTCTCTTGGTGTAATTCTCAGACTTATAACAAACATATTCTCTCTTTGTTCCGCCATGTACAACAGACATAGGGGCTGTGAAATAAGTTTGTTCCGCAAAACCGACAGTCAGTCCTTCCACGGGTCTGGTAACCAGCTTTCTTCTATATTGTTTCAGGAGTGAGAACAAACAGTGTAGTGAATATTAACAGCCTGTTTTTTTTGTTTGAATTGGTTTAGTTCAGGGTTAAATGTGATATATAATATTATAAATGAGTAAATAAGGGCAGATCACATGCTGTGGCTGTTATAGAGGGCTAATACCTGTACTCTCATTCTCACCCTAAAACTCATTTTGCATCTTTCGGTTCTCGACGTGTAGATAATTGACCGGCTCATTTGTGCCGGCTAAAAGCCTGATCATTCCAGATTGATCCGGGCTTGTTCCCAGGACGCGGCTGGACTCTTTGGCTCCGTTATGAACTACAGAGTGAATTTGATTCTTCAAAGTTCTGTATCTATTGAGCAGCCAATCTGTCACCTACAGACAGTGAGGGAAGAGTTTTGGCACAGACCTCGGGCATTTTCAGTGCATTGGGGAGTCGCTGTGAGCCTGGCATACGGCACAATGACTAAGGACAAACTCGTTATCCCTTCATAAGGGGGAACCCGGGGTGCTAACGACATCTCGGATAAACATACTCCAAGAATCGGGCCTGGTGTGAAAGTAGCCTTAAAGGGATACCGTCATGGAAAAACATGTTTTTTCTAAAACGCATCAGTAATCAATATAATAATATATCAATATTATCTGCTCCAGCAGAATTCTGCACTGAAATCCATTTCTCAAGAGAGCAAACAGATTTTTTTATATTCAGTTTTGAAATCTGACATGGGGCTAGACATTTTGTCAATTTCCCAGCTGCCCCAAGTCATGTGACTAGTGCCCGCACTTAAGGATGGAACTACTTTCTGGCAGGCTGTCATCTCTCCTACTTAATGTAACTGAATGCGTCTCAGTGGGACCTGGATTTTACTATTGAGTGTTGTTCTTAGATCTGCCAGGCAGCTGTTATCTTGTGTTAGGGAGCTGCTATCTGGTTACCTTCCCATTGTTCTGTTGTTAGGCTGCTGGGGGGGGGGAAGGGAGGGGGTTGATATTACTCCAACTTGCAGTACAGCAGTAAAGAGTGACTGAAGTTTATCAGAGCACAAGTCACATGACTTGGGGCAGCTGGGAAATTGACAATATGTCTAGCCTCAGGTCAGATTTCAAAATTGAATGTAACAAAAACTGTTTGTTCCTTTGAGAAATGGATTTCAGTGCAGAATTCTGCTGGAGCAGCTCTATTAACTGATTCATTTTGAAAAATGACAGTATCCCTTTAAGGCCCCCATACAGGGGTCGATAAAAGATGCAGACAGAGCGAGTCGGTGTCTTATCGACCCATGTGTAGGGCCCCTCCAATGGGCTTCTCCGATCTATATCTGGCTGAAAGTCGGGCAGATGTCGATTGGGCAGGGTAAAAAATCCCGTTGGATCGTGGCTGCGTCTGTTTGTTGATGCGGTTCAGCGATCCGGCCGCCCATATAGTCTCCATTCTGGTGCGATCGTTGGGCCCTATGACCACCTCAATGTGGGCATATCGGGGAGAGATCCACTCGTTTGGTGATATTGCCAGACCAGCGGATCTCCCTGTGTATGGCCACCTTAAGAAACATGGTGGTATGTACCTGCTTTTATTGTACTTTGCCCCTTTAATAAATGAACCCTTAATTCCTGCTACTTGTGTCAGTGATCAGTATGTTGTGGGTCATGTGGAGGGTCAGACGTCGTGTCTTGTTCTGACAGTTATCACCCATTACCCTGACATCCCCCCACATATGGCTCTCGTTAACGTTCTAGTTGGAAGGGAGATATTCTTGTGAGCTCCTGGGGTTGGCTGGACAGACTATGATACAACTGCTAGCACTTCAGACCTTTATAGCAGGGGATAAAAACCAAGGATTTGTCTTCATATTTGTAATTATTCACTTAGTGGCGGCTGCCATACCAGTTGCTCTAATGAGCAAAAAGAAGAGTGCCAGCTCTACTGGCCAAAACTAACCAGTTGAACTGCATATTTCATATGTCTTGTATATTGGCCTTGGTGCTTTACTGTTTTATGAAATGCCAAGAACCCAACAAATCCTGTGCATTTTACAAATAAGACTGTGTCCCACCCAAACAGATCCCCCTCCCTTCTCATCCGCCTTGTGCTGTTAATGAGGCAAGGGATTCAAACAATGGGAAAGGCTTGGAAGGCTGAATGTGGGCCGGGTCTCTCTGTAAGTGGTTCTTGTGAGCCATGAGCAGTACGAGGCACAGTTGTTTGGGAGCCGTAAGTGGCTGAAAGGCCAGGCAGGAATGTAGCCAGTCTCTGCCCCAAATGTCATTACATGGCACAACTGTGGCTCTGGATCTGGAGTTTATTTTTCTGCTCCGGTTGCTTTCAGATAAACATCATTCTGGAATAGAAGGTCTGGATTTCATCCTTTCACCAGGCAGTAAGGACAGGACTGGCTTACACCACCTGACGCCACAGTCTGCACCTCGCACTGGTCCAACAAGGGTTAAAAGGAATCCTACAATAAGCACCAAAGGGTGATCTTGCACTTGGTAAATGACCCCTCAAATCTTGCTCAGAAGTCATTAGAGGTCATTTACATTTACAAAGTCATCAGCCATTTTATTAGCACTTTGCACACTGTGTTCTGCTCCTGCTAGCCTAAGGATTAGACCTCTGGTGTAGTAGGCAGCACTTTATCCAAGAGGGGTGTGGGAGGCACACAAGTGCTTGTTTGATGAGCACTAGGGACAACACTCTTGCCCCCTCTAGTGCTCTAGCAATTGCACCATGGGGAAAGGTTAATTCAACCCAAGGGTTCATGCTAACTTTTTACTTTCTGGGTGGGTTGTGGGCACTCTTGTTGGCCCTCAACCACTTCCTTCAGTGACATCAGTAAGTGTAAGTGGGTAACTCATATCACATGGTACCAACACGGGTTGCCTGCATCTAGCCTAAACAGATCCCTCTTCCTTTCTACCTTATATACAGTATGCTATTACTGGAGAATGGAGAAGGCTTGGAAGTTCCCTCCAGCATTCCCAAGATCTCCAATGACCTTTTTCTACAATGGGAAAGGCTTGGAATTGACCCCAGTATGGCCAAAATCTCCATAGACCTCTGCCCAATATCTCTATAGACCTCTTTCTACAATAGGAAAGGTTTGGAAGTGCCCCGAGCATGGCCAAGATCTCCATAGACATTTTTCTATGATACCATTGTTTCATATTAATCTAGCTCTGAAAGGTGACATGGATAATTGATAGTTTTGATGAGCATGGACAATGTTGAGAATCGCTGCCCTACACCATCTCTAACCTTGAATGGAATGATATTTCCTCTTAAACCTTACTAGTATAGAAAGAGTCTAGCATGATCATTTTCTCAAAAAATGAGACCCCAGCTCTGAAAATCCAGTGCAAATATGAATATAGACACCTTGTACAGCATGTACCTGTTTCCTAGTAAATAAAACCCGTTCCTAAGGCCACCAAGTCTGAAAACCCAAAGGTAGTGAGTCTGTATATTGATAAGCTTGTTTCAGCACCTTCATCACAGGTACAAACAGGTATATAACTTCATGGCCACCATAAATCTGTTGGGCTTTGTATACAGAAAGCAGAGTTGTGTTTGGTTTCCTGGTGGAATCAATGTGCATTGTGTTTGCCAAAGGGTATATGTCCTGCTTATCTTATGTGTTCATTTGAAACCAACCCAACCTTGACCAGTCTCAAAAGAGCTGTGGCTTCATATTTCATTGCAATGCTCTTGTTTATATTTTCTTAGCTTGAAGGCAGTTGCTCATTTGAGACTTTACTTTATAAATCAGTCCGGCTCTGTGTCCCATGACAATCTGTCAGAGGCTGCCTAGGGACTGTACATTTCATGGGAAGCTAATTGGGACACCATGGATTGTTTAACCACTGCTCAGCCTGACCATGGTAACCCTCAAACAAGGATTGGGCAAATATCCTCTAACGTTCTGCTATGCCGTCCCTCCGAGATACCAGAACTTGGGTATTGTCTTATCTTTAGCAGGATCCCAACCTGACTTATTGTGGAGCACCTTTGTAGGTCACGTTGCAGTAATTTTCCATAGAAAAAGCATTAAGAAACCTAATAGGATCCTAACGGGGAGCTGTAAACCATTGTAGCATCTCTGCTTCCATATGTGGCTGCTTTAAATTAAGTAAATATGTGTTTAATTAATTTATATGTGTTATTCACATCTGTGCGGCCAATTTGCCTTCAGTCTAATTCAATGATTGGCATGGGGGGGGGGTTAAAGGGAATAATAAGATCTAGCCTGGAATTCAGAAGCCGCTGCAGTCTCATTTCCTGAGTGACGTATATGCAGGCCCATTAGCAAAAAGGAAATCAATGAATTCACTTAATGAACCCTGTTGTTGACTCCCTTGAAGAGTTCAACTCCATAGAGAGAAACTGACTTCAGGCTGAGGTGGTGGGTTAAGTAACCTAGGCCCTAGATCATGGTATCTCTGAGCAAACATGGGGTCTGTTCCTGCTGAATTGTGCTCAATACAGGAGAATCCAGCCCTGTCTGTGAGAATCTCTGTCCAGCTGCATCAGCTATATCTGTACAGAGAAAAAGGAAAGAAAAAGTAATTTAGCTAATTACTAAAAGGGCAGGCTTGCAATGTAGGCTTCATGCCAGGTAGGAAAAGGTCAGACATGAAGAGCTGATTGGACCCTGTTGGCCACAGTCGTCGATGTCTGAGCCAAGATGTGGCAAATGTAACCCCTCTGCCATCAATTTCTTATGTGAACAAATTGGAATTGACTCATGGCAGAACCAAGCTCTTCTGATCCTGCTGGAAGTCCTCTCCCTCTCGCATTGAGGCTGTCTAAGGAGTCTGTCCCTCCGCCTGTCCTCCCTGAGATGTATCGACTGCTCCCGCTGACAAATTAGAATTTATTTCTGAGCAAACCGATCAATTGACCACTTTTTTTCCTCCCTTCAGAGCCAGCCGGATTCTCAGGGCTACTGACATGTCAGCTCAGTGGATCCCCAATGAAGCATGTGAAACGGGAAGGGGGAAATGAGGGTAAATGAAGTTATTTTATTATAGAAATATCTGCAGATTGTTCCAGACACTGGGGAAATGGATGATATTGTCGCTAGCTGAGACCTCTCTATGTTTGCACTGACATATACCCTTCTGACTACCAGTTCACTGGCCCTTGTTATGAGTCTGCTCCTCCACCATATATGAGCTGTTCCTGTAATAGCCATGTTCCCAAAACAAGTCCATCCCTTTAACAACCCTGCTCCCTAATCTGTAGAGCTGACTGCCATGTTTCATCGCCTGACGCATGAAGGAACCAGCAGTTCCAAGCAATGCCCTTCAAAGGTTTTGGGTTGCAAACCTAGATACAGAAAGGGAAGACTAGGTTACTCAACTGTGAACATTTTTTGGGAAGCTGGAACATGCTTTCTGTTGTCTTTATGACCCCCATGAGAGTTCCAAAATGATACACCAAATAACCCCCAAGTCATTAAGGAGGTAATGGTCCAGACTTCTTCTTCAGGCTAAATAGAAACTTATAATAAAAATGTCTGGAGTTAATCATTATCAGCCTAATAGCACCACAACGTATTTACCTCTCCTTTCCTAAAAACACTTGTCCCTATTATAATCCTTAACAGTCCTTGCCTTTTTATGATGGCCACTTTGACTTTTCCCGAGCCACGGTCTTGATTCTTAATCTAAGCCACTTGTGCATGATAGGGGTGCAACAAGAACCCCATTGCAGTTCCCAATTTTTCACAATACAAGTAGGCAGTTGGAACTGCAAATAGGATTTTTTTATCCAGTGGAAGCTGCTAATAGCAACCAGCTGGCTTCACCAAGCAGCAATTTGATCTCTTTAGAGGTTTCGCAGGGTTTTTAGAACCGAGAGACAGAAATGATTTCTAATTTAAAGAGGAAACTATTACAATTTTTTTATAATCCTTGTCAAGTTTTAAACACGGCTCCCAATCTTGCCGGGTAGGTTTATTTGCTCGGTGCACCTGTCAGTTTGCGTGTAATTGTATCCGCACCCAATTTGCTTCTGGATATTCTATTTACATTCTTCCTCTTTAAAATAAACCACTCTTGTGTTCACTGAACAGAAAAATACATCCCCGGATCTACAGGATGGCAGAGGTAGTAATGGAATTCTGTGTAGAAAAGGGCTGGTATTTTGTTGTGTTGTTGGACACTAACTACTATGGCCATGCATGGGTAGAGGTTGCCATACGAGCAGATCTTGCACCAACTTGCCCACCATGACTGATAAGATCATGGGCCCTAGGGCCCAGCGTGCATATCAGAAGGACACAAATGTAAGTGGCGGGATTGTAAACTGCATCAACGAACCAACGTAGACCTTGATCTGATGGGAATTTTAAGCATGACAGATGGTCATCTGCCTGATTTTGGGCCAGATATCGAGCCTGTCGGGGGCCCCAAACACTGACCAACATGCTGCCAGTTTTGTCTGTCATCAGATTTTATCGGCCCGTTTATGGTCACCTTAAGTCCAATTGAACGTGGCCTTGCAACTAGGTGTAAACCTTCACAGACATTAACTGTTTTCCACCACTCTTTATGAAACAACAAGGAAGGTTCTTCCTTCCAAGAGGTCCTGCAGCAGCTGATGGCATAGCTATTCAGTGAGTTAACTCCTTCACATTCCAGCTACATAAAGACTAAGGGTAAGGGTGGGGGCAGGAACATGCTTTGAGTGAAGCCGGTGACTGTGCCAATATGTTTGGGGCAAGTAAACTTGGGAGGGGAAGTAAACAAGCAGCCAACAATTAGATCACATACACAATCCTTTGCAATGCTTTATTGTTCCAAAAACCCTGATTAATTTCACAATGTGGAAACCAGCCGGAGCGCTACGGTCTGTTTACTGTACGGGGTTAATGTGTCAGGGCCAATGAAACAATTACAATGAGATATCAGGATAGATTTGAGTTACTCCCAGGAAAACACAACAGCATTGTATAATAAACTACTCCTGAGCCCATTACTTCTTTCCTGGTAAAAGGCTTATCTGATACCAAATATTGATGAAAGGAGGATATTTTATTCATCTTGGAACTGCAAGCAAGTAAGGTGTGTTCAACATGGTGTCCACATCCCACCCAAGTGCTGCCCCTTATGTGGTGGTCATAAATTGTGCCATTAATGTTAAGGTGGATGTATCCAGGAAGACTTTTGCACCTTGTCTCTATTTACCATAGGAAGCCTGCAGTAAATAGAGACAATGGTCCCATCGCTAGCGAAAGAGACTTCATTGGCTGTGATTGGGGGGTATCATTGGCAGGCGACAGGAGCTATTATCATTCACTTTGGTTGCAATTATGAATCTAAGTAGTGTCAGTCGAGAAACTGCCATCAGATGTAGACTTTGAATTTGTTAGAGATGTGTATGGACATTAATGGGATGCCAAGACTGGTTTTCTCTTCTCCTGCTGAATTGCATCTCCTGGCAACTCAACGTGCAAGATTTACATTGTATGCACTATGGCCGGGACTGAAGAACATTTATGACATGCAGCCAGCAGAGCCGAAATTATGCAAGTCACATCGATGTAGATACTGTGCCGCAATAACTAATGCAAATGCATTACAGGAGGGTTGGATTTCCCCTTTAAATGTCTTTAGTTTGTCTTTATGCAGTGGGGTTTAGTGCTGAGCACTGTGTGATGTTGTGAAGCCACATTAGAATAAGGAACGTATTAGGGAAGGAAAGGGTATTATTAGTACAACAGGTCGAGAGCTGAGGAGCCCCAGGTGAATAGAAGAGCGAGCACTAGACAATGTGCTGAATTAATTGTAGAAGAAATGACATTGTGTGGGATTTCAGGCTGTACAATAATTGTGCAGCGGGTCTGGTGGGGAGGGTGGAGGCATCTCTATCTCTCTCAGAAGATGGTAAATGGCTGAAAGTGACTTTTAGAGAAGAAAGTCAGAAGAGGTGGAGGGTTGAGGTGCAGAAGATGATCTTACTCATCCCATGTTCACTGGATTATGTGCAAAAGATGTTTTAAGTTGCCCACAGAAGTCATGATCTTGTTATCTAGTTCCAGCTGAAGGCATTGTGGAGAGTTTGGCCACAGGAGCTAAATGGCAAGCTGATAGGTCAGTTGATATGAGTAGAGCACCCCCATCCAATACCTGGGCACACCCGACCTCACACATGTGGCCCAACCAATGTCAATAGCTGGCCACATCTCAGCGGGTATCACCATTTCTGTTCTCCGTGGGCAGCTATCTCTATGGCATCGTGCAATGTTTGTCAGACAAAAAAGTCAACTCTCATCTAAAGGAGCCCTGTAGTTACTACTTGCTCAAGACCAGTGACATAACTGGGTGTTACTGGGCCTCACAGAAAATTCAACTTAAGCTCCCAGAAGATTGGTAAGTTGACCTTTTTATTTTACAAAGATATTTTGAAATTTCTCAAGAATTAGGGCCTTACTGGGCCTCCTGAAACCACTGGGTCTGCTTCTGCTATTCAGGACCCACTTGGAGCTCTAACAGTCGTGACTTGTTAATTATTGGAACAATGACATGAGTCTAATGGGTAGTGTGCATGGACATTAGGTGATGCAGGACTTATCACCAGCATGGAACTGGTGGGTGGTGTTCATTGAGGAACTGACTTGTTAAAGGAGAACTAAAGCTTTACTAAAGAAGTTGCTAGAAATGTTGTACATGATGTTTTGTGCTTCTGTACCAGCCCAAGGCAACCACAGCCCTTTAGCAGTAAAGATCTGTGTCTCCAAAGATGCCCCAGTAGCTCCCCATCTTCTTTTCTGCTGATTCACTGATTCACATGCTCTGTGCTGCTGTCACTTACTGAGCTTAGGGACCCACTCACAATATACAGTACACATAGAATAGAAATGTCACAGTATAAGGCTGATTAGTAATTAATACACATAATTACTACATGGCAGCACAGAAACCAGTGCAATTAGCATCAGAATTGAATAATCAGCAAACCTGTAGCATCCGCTTATATTACAGCCAGGGAAGCTCATTTTCTGCTGGATAATTAGTGACGAGCCCTAAGCTTAGCTTCTCAACAGCCAATCAGAGCCCACTGAGCATGTGAGTGTCACAGACACTTTCCAAGATGGTGACCCCCTGTGACAAGTTTGAAGTCCTGGATCATTGCTGCTATTGACAAGCTCAAACTTTAGCCTCGTGCAATAAGTTCACTATATAAAATATGGCATTTTTAGCCACATTAATTTTTAGGGTTAAGTTCTCCTTTAAGGCGTTATTGATCCCATATGCCAGAAGCAACATTTGTACACAAAAGGTCACATGATATTGCAGCCATATTGGTGCATGAAATGGAAGTTGGGACCAAGCACTACTAGAATTCTAGGGAAAAAACAGAGTTTTGGGTAAAGAACATGGTCATTTGTCATTTGCGAGTGAGCCCTTTTGTTGCTTGGAATGAGCTTCTCTATACACAAGGGAACAGGGTGTGCGGGTGTTTAGGATGATGAGAGCAGTCTGGTCGGCCAATAAATATATATAATATATATATAAATCACGTAGCTGAGCCACATTACATCCCGCTGAGTCGGGGAGATGTTAGGGAGACAGGCAGCGAGCGTATCTATAAAACCTCATTACACGGCCGGGAATACAAAGCGTGGGAGTCATTAGTGGGAACCTGTTTGTGACTCCCATGACGTGAGGTTTTTGGGTGATTCCTTTGTAGTGAGGGAGCCATATCAGGTGAACTCCGGCTCACTAATTTTAGAGGCGCGAGAGAGAGAAGCCTCTTCATTTCCTCTTTGCCTCTATCTCTGGTGAGTCATAACGACTGGGGGCGGCGGGTGTTGGATCTGCCGAGTAGGAGGTCTGGGAATGTTTTATAAATACACAGATTGGGATCAGGATACGTTATATTGTTTTTGTGTCAGATCCCCCCCCCCCATATCACTCCGTAGCCACTCGGCTGGGTTACACAAGGGGTGCAAAATTTGTGCTCAGATACAGAACACCTGCATCCAGGGCATTGTTTAAATATAGGGCGTCTATTGCACCCACAGCGTTGGGCTCAGCACCTTGTGTCTGATGGGCGTTTGTTCGGTTATGCTCCCTACTAGTGATAAGCCAAATTCTTCTCCAGGTTTTGCCACAACCAAAATGTATTAGAGCAGAGACACGTGGAGATTCGGGGAGATTAGTCGCCCGGCAACAAATCGCCTCTTCTTCTGCGACTAATCTCCCCAAATTGCCTTCCCGACGGCTAGAATCGAAACTGTGTACCGGATGCCACTCGGAGCGCTTCATTTTCCCAAGTTGCCCGAAGTTTCCTCTTGAGGAAATTTTGGGCGACTTAGGAAAACGAAGCACATTGAGTGCCATCCGGTACGCAGTTTCGATTCTAGCCGGCGGGAAGGCAATTTGGGGAGATTAGTCGCCGAAGAAGAGGCGATTTGTCGACGGGAGAGTAAATCTTCCTGAATCTCCAAGTGTCTCTGCCCTTATGGGCTTAAAAAGTTGCCACAGTTTGGAAAGAGTCGCAGCACAAAACTGCCCGATGACTGCAACGAGTTTCTCAAATTTTCCCCCAAATGCAAGCGTCATTGAGTTATGGATAGGATACTTAAAAGGGATTCTATCAGGATTTTTATGATGTAGTTTTTATTTTTAATGACACTGTTTACACTGCAAATAATTCACTGTACAATATAAAATGTCATTCCTGAAGCAGCAAGTGTATTTAGTTGTAATATTGGTGTGTAGGTGCATCTCAGCTCATTTTGCCTGGTCATGTGATTTCAGAAAGAGCCAGCACTTTAGGATGGAACTGCTTTCTGGCAGGCTGTTGTTTCTCCTACTCAATGTAACTGAATGTGTCTCAGTGGAACCTGGATTTTACTATTGAGTGTTGTTCTTAGATCTACCAGGCAGCTGTTATCTTGTGTTAGGGAGCTGCTATCTGGTTACCTTCCCATTGTTCTTTTGTTTGGCTGCTGGGGGGAAAGGGAGGGGACGATATCACTCCAACTTGCAGTACAGCAGTAAAGAGTGACTGAAGTTTATCAGAGCACAAGTCACATGACTGGTGGCAGCTGGGAAACTGACAATATGTCCAGCCCCCTGTCAAATTTCAAAATTAAATATAAAAAAATCTGTTTGCTCTTTTGAGAAACGGATTTCAGTGCAGAATTCTGCTGGAGCAGCGCTATTAACTGATGTGTTTTGAAAAAAAAACATTTTTCTCATGACAGCATCCCTTTAAGGTTTCCAATAGGCCCAGAGGGGATCATTCTCACCTAGAGTTGCCACCTTTTCTGGACAAAAATACTGGCCTTCCTATATTTTTATCTTTTTTCCCTATTCATAACATTAGGATCAACTGTAATTTTTATTCTCACCCTACTGCTATGTGTTTAGATGTCTCACCATTGTTCCCCCCGATATCTCCAGCCAAGGAATGCTGGGAGCTGTAGTTTATAATAATATGGAACAGAATCCTTAATTTCTTCCCAGTTCCTCCAGTTTTGCCTGTGTGGGACCCGGCAAGAGTGAGCTGTGGGCACCAGGGTGAGGAATGTGACTAGTGAAACCTAATCTCTAAATCGTTATTACAATCTGTTAATTATTGAAGTAATTATGTTAGAAGTTATTAAAGTGGTGTAATAAGTCTTATGGTTATTAAACAGGCAGTAGCAGGTCGGCTCAGGTGTTACAGATTCAGCCTCGTTTATTTGCTGCAAATCAGAGATTTCCATTGTTCCCCATTTGCGGGTGTCTTGTCTAATCAGGGAACAGTTTTCCTTTTTATAATCCCGCGGGTTCCCTTTTCTTTGAGGAGCAGCAGAAATCTGTTTCAATCCCCCACTGACCGTGAGACGCAGCCCAACCCAATTGTCAGAGGAGTTCTATTGTCTCATGTATAAATGTATCTGTGCCAGGTCTCTGGCTTCTACAGTTCTACACCTTTAAAAGGGACGTCTCCTAAAATTACCCACAGGGAACATTTAATTTACTTATTTAGGATTTTAAAGGGGAATTAAACACCCTGTATCTGCACGGGCTACCTCTCACCCCCAAAATACAGGCAGTTTAGCTGTCTTCAAGGACATAGTGTGTGAATGTGATAGGGATCTTAGATTGTAAGCTCCACTGGGCAGGGACTGATGGGAATGTGAAAGATATTTTAGATGATATGATCACTGGGGCAGGGACTGATGGGAATGTGACAGAGACATTAGATTGTAAGCTCACTGGGATAGGGACGGATGGGAATGTGATAGGAACCTTAGATTGTAAGCTCACTCGGGCAGGGACTGATGGGAATGTGAAAGATACTTTAGATTGTAAAATCACTGGGACAGGGACTGATGGGAATGTTATAGGAACCTTAGATTGTAAGCTCACTGGGGCAGGAACTGATGGGAATGTGATAGGAAGCTTAGATTGTAAGCTCACTGGGGCAGGGACTGATGGGAATATGATAGGGACCTTAGATTGTAAGCTCACTGGGGCAGAGACTGATGGGAATGTGAAAGAGACTGTAGATTGTAAGTTTACTGGGAAAGGGACTGATGGGAATGTGATAGGAATCTTAGATTGTAAGATCACTGGGGCAGGGACTGATGGGAATATGATAGGGACCTTAGATTGTAAGCTCCACTTGGGCAGGGACTGATGGGAATGTGAAAGATACTTTAGATTGTAAGATCACTGGGGCAGGGACTGATGGGAATATGATAGGGGCCTTAGATTGTAAGCTCACTGGGGCAGGGACTGATGGGAATGTGATAGGGACCTTAGATTGTAAGCTCACTGGGGCAGGGACTGATGGGAATGTGATAGGGACCTTAGATTGTAAGCTCACTGGGGCAGGGACTGATGGGAATGTGATAGGAACCTTAGATTGTAAGATCACTGGGGCAGTGACTGATGGGAATATGACAGGGACCTTAGATTGTAAGCTCACTGGGGCAGGGACTGAAGGGAATGATGTATAATGTCTGCTGTGGGATAAGTCAGCGCTATATAAATAAGGGATGATGATAAAGCTGTAGTATATTGGAACGGCTCCCAGGCAGAGTTTGGGAGGGAGGCAGAATCACACAACAGATGCAGAACCAGTGATGTTCATGTGTTCTGACACCAAGAAATTCACACCTCTGCCGACAGTGAGGGATTCAGCACATTCCTTCGCTTTGTCACCGTAATGTCGTCCCCTGATAGCAGAGATGTTAATTTGATTTTATGTATCTCGGAGGATCCTCTCTGAATTAAGAGTTGTATGTGGTTACTGGGTGTCTGTGCTGAGACTTACGTTGATACACAGAATTATCTGCTGAATTGGAGGTTGGGGGTGACATTGGGGCATTTACAGAGGCCCAGCAGTTGAAGAATTTCCCATTGATATGGCCAGAACTTGATATCCGGGCTCTGAAAACTCTGTAATTCAAAAAGCAACAGTGCTCTAGTTTGTATAAATATACCCCCGTGGGGCCCAACAGGTGGTACAGTCCACATTTCTTCTGTGATGGTGAATACGCTGGGGACGGACCATTTCCTGTCCTGAGATGCGGTTTCTAGAAGTAGATTTATAGATGTTATAGATCTGGTGCTATAGATCTCCATTTCTCTTCTCTGTCTGCCTGACTGCAGACACAATGTATCAGTTGGCATAAAATCAGCAGGAATGAGAGATATTCAACTGGTTTAAAGGGAGACTCCACCCTGGAGCAGTTTTTTGAATAATAACAGAAAATATAATTTCAAGTAACTTTCCAATGTACAGTCATTAAAAATGACCCGTTGTTTTAAAGTTATTTGTAAATGTATTTAGAATTTAAAGCAGTTGCTATCTGTCACTTATGGTACACTTCCCCTCCCCTATTCCTGGCTGCTCCTCCTCCTATTGCAACATTGTATCGGAAGCCAGCTCTCTGCAGTTCCCATAATGCCTTGCATGCTTCTGTTATTCTCCTTCTTCACAGGTGGAGAGGAGAGCTGACTGTTGATACATTGTTTCAGTGGGAGGAGCAGCCAGGAAAAGGGGAGTGAAGCAAGACAGAAACTGTTTTCAATTCTAATTAAAACCATTGGAACGGTATAATGAGTTTATATTGTAAATCAGAGTAGAATGACATGTCCTTTCCTTGGTGGAGTTCCCCTTTAACTCACTTTTGATGTGGTGTCTCTATGAAGTTAGAGTTGATTGGCTCAGTAGTAAAAGCCATTTACAACATGTATTGATCTGAAGATCCATAACTGGTCGATATATGGAGTTTTTAAATGTTTAAAGCTTGTGGCGGGTCTCTTTACCCACTGGTCATAATTACTGAGGTCCCAACGAGCCTTATTGCTATTGGCTTCTCTGAGATGAGTGAGTGACAAATGTGGCTTTTGGAGCCATGGATTATAAATAGTCTACCTGTCCCATGGGAGATAGATTCTTGTATTTGTGATGTAATGTTTAGGTCTTTGGGATAGGAAGTAGAGGGGAAGGGTGCACATAGTGAGGAATTCATAAGAGCAAGAGTTCTACATAGGATAGACTCAAGTGATAGTAGATACAGTAGGACAAGATGGGGCAGTTGGGTAGAAAGAAGAAATTAGAACAAGATGGAGAAAGTAGGGTAAGAAGACAGTAGAGTAAGATGAAGACTGTAGTTCAAGATGGAGACAATAGACAATAGGACAAGATGATAACAGTAGGGAAGATGGAGACAGCAGAGCAAGGTGGTAACAGTCGGGGAAGATGGAGATAGTATGGTAAATGGTGACTGTAGGGGAAGATGGAGACAGTAGACCAAGGTGGTGACAGTAGGAGAAAATGGTGAAATTGGTTGAAGATGGAGACAGTAGAGAAAGATGGTGATAGTACAAGAAAATTGAGAGAGTAGTTATGGATGATGGAGTTAGTAGAACAAGATAGAGACAGTAGGGTAAGATTGTGACAGTAGGAAAAGAAGGGCAGGGCAAGGTGGTAAGAGAGGAGGAAGATGGAGACAGTAGGGGAAGATGGAGACAGTAGAGCAATGGAGACAGTGGTTGAAGATGGAGACAGTAGAGAAAGATGGTGATAGTACAAGAAAACTGAGAGAGTAGGGCAAGGTGGTGACAGTTGTGGAGGGTAGAGTTAGAAGAACAAGATAGAGACACTAGGAAAAAGAGGAGACAACAAGGCAAGATGGTCACAGAGGCAAAAGATGGAGTCAGAAGGTCATGGCAATGCTGTAGGACCAGATGGCAGAGGAAGAGAAGGAATGACACATTATATCCATGTTATCTAACCAGCAATCCCTCACTTTATGTGAAATACAACTCCCAGCACCCACTGAAAGACTTTGCCTTTAATCTATTGCATGTTGTCTAAATTTTTTTTCATTTCAAATACAAAAAAAACAAGATCATTGCTCTTGAGTCTCTTGAGAGAGACCCAGCACTTATTCTTTTCCCATTCTGCCGCCCCTCTGTCCCCCTTCACGTGGCGTTCGATGCGGCGACTGCGTGTTCGTCTGCCCACGTTTCAAGTGCATCAACATTAATCTCACTCGCTATTTACAGGTCAGGAAATTAAAAAAAAAAAATTCAAGGGACAGAATTTCAGAGCTTTCAGTAAATTAAAAGCAAATCACATATTGAATTTTGGAGGCTCCAAAGAGATAAAAGAGAAGTGTATCTATGGCTTTAGCCCTTATTATTCAGCGCAAGTCTCATTGGGGGATTGATCTAATGGTTCTATGACTCGGGGCAGATCTTCGCACAAGCAAAAAGAATGGCTTTATCTGGGAATGAATCGAATGAATGGGCCTAACCTCTCTTAGCCATTACAGCTTTGGAAGGCTTTTTTTGTTTTATAAGGGAGGGTCAGCGGGGTTAAAACGGCGGTTTGTGTCAGTGAAAGGAACCAACGGTGATTTATGGTGATACTAAGTATCCCTTCTCAGCTCTGACCTCCTCCTAATCCTCTATTTAATTAAGATAAGACATTGCGAGCTGCATCTGAAGGCCTTTTTGACTCTAATCCATCCTGGATGGATGGGGGGGGGGTATATGTTTCTCCCCTTCTGTTCTCTGGTTCTGACTTTGAGCACTCTCAGTCAGCTGCCATTGTTTCAGGAGTCAGAACCAGCAGTGCGGAGAGTATAAGCAGTGTTGCCACTGAAGCACCGTTTTCTGCAGAGGCTACTAGATAGCTACGTGGTCATGGTGCCCGGAGATGGGATAAGCTGAGCAGCTGAAAGTACAGTAAATATATGATATCTGTAGAGAAATAGATCTGGTGCTTTTGTATTGAGTCAGAAAGGCAGGGGTGGAAATGATATTTATTGCAGGACATGCGAGCGCTCTCCTCTGGGGATACAGAAGAGACCTGGGCTCTCTTGCCACTTCTCTCTGTTCTCAAGCATAGGTGGCTTTCTCTCCAAAGGTCACCATAGCAATTTGTTTTTAGTCTTTGTGTTTGCTCAGAAGAGCACCCGCCCCGCCCCCTCCTTCCACAATCTGATTTCCTCCAGTTCATCATTATTAGATTTGAGCCGTAGAGATGAGACAGCCGGGAGCCGAGCGCGTGTATATTGTGCCATTATACAGTATATATATTGCTTCCGAGGATCCTGCGGTCACTTCTTCTCATCCAGGGAGAAGGGGGAATAGATGGAGTTTGAGGGTCTTGAAGCAAAGGTGACATTTATAGGGGCAATATTGGGTGCCAACTGGGTGGACTTTTGCCCTGATTCTAAGGCAGTTGGGAGCACAGGGAACCATTTTCAACCATTCCTTCCTTTAGTAACTGATTAACTCTGTTGGAATAGACTTCAATAGGCTTTAAAGAATCAAAAAAAGGTCTCTGCTTTGAGTGAGACGTCAATAGTTCTTCCAGCGCCATTGATTTCCCATAGTGAGTCTTCTGAGCAAATTGATATTCATTGTTATTCAGAATATATAGTCAGGAGCCCAATGGTAGCACTCAACAAGCCGAAAAAATTTCTGGCATTGTAGCTCTGGGTTTGATCTCGCCCAAAGTAGTTATGTGGCCCCCATCTGTTCTAATGGGTTGGCTCCTGAATATGCTGACCTGCCTCTGTATTAAGTGACCAGGACACAATGGGTGGTGGGTCCAGCAATCACCTGTTCTTTGTAGTTGGTGAGGCCACCCATACACTGGGCTGATCCAGTCTTATGACCAACAATGCAATATTGGGTGCCAACTGGGTGGCCTTTTGCCCTGATTCTAAGGCAGTTGGAAGCACAGGGAACAATTTTAAGCCACCAGTAGCAGTTCTGATTAACTCTGTTGGGTCCCTGAAATAGACTTTACAGAATCAAAAAAAGGTCTCTGCTTTGACTGAGACGTCAATAGTTCTTCCAGCGCCATTGATTTCCCATAGTGAGTCTTCTGAGCAAATTGGTCTGTTTCATTGTTATTCAGGATATATAGTCAGAAGCCCAATGGTGGCACTCAACAAGCCAAAAAATCTCTGCATTGTAGACCTGGGTTTGATCTCGCCCAAGGTAGTTATGTGTCCCCCATCTGTTCTAATGGGTTGACTCCTGAATAAGCTGACCTGCCTCTGTATTAAGTGACCAGGACACAATGGGTGGTGGGTCCAGCAATCACCTGTTCTTTGTAGTTGGTGAGGCCACCCATACACTGGGCTGATCCAGTCTTATGACCAACAATCCAATGTTTAGATCCTATTGTCGGCCTAAGACAGTGATCCATAACCATTGGCTTGTAAGTAATATGTTGCTCTCCAACCCCTTGGATGTTGCTCCCAGTGGCCTATAAGCAGGGGCTTATTTTTTCATTCCTGGCTTGGAGGCAAGTTTTGGTTGCATAAAAATCCACCAAATAACCAATCATACCCTTTATTTGGCACCTCCAGGATTTTTTTTTCAATGCTTGTGTCTCACCCCAACTCTTTTTTAAATTTGAATGTGGCTCATGGGTAAAAAGAGTTGGGGACCCCTGACCTAAGAAGACCTGTTGACAGAGGGACTGGGTCAGCAGCAATGAGATCCTCATCCAGTAGGACTTTCTCACCAACCCAACACATCTCCTACAGTAGCTGGCCAGGCCATTGGACAGGAACCATACATGGTCCAATAATGGGCCTGTTTAGAACCATCTTAATTGTCACACCCCCACTTGGCAACATGGCATGTTTCTGCCTTGCACTAAATCCCTATAGAATTCTATGTGCATCCGTATTGATCAATAGACACAGGGCCTCCTTAGAAGTCTAATTAAGGGTATTAATATTTATACAAACATCCCCGGCTCCCAATAGAGGCCCCCACAGACCCAAACACTCATATAAATGTTAATGCACATATTCTGTTGCCATTATTTTGTTTATATATATGTACACACATTGGGGAGTTGTGACTCAGTATATTATCTGATTCATGCTGTATGCCCTTCCAATGAAGATGGATTCAGAGATGTAAAATGTTGCATTTTCTTCGGCCCAGGCTAATGCATTTCACCGTATATTTTGTATACACTTGCTGATATTGATCCATATAAAAATGCCTGGGTTGGTGGCTTATTGGCCCATGTATGGGGCCTACCACCTCCTGCCATCACCAGCCATTGTGTGCCACCAATTGAATAAACAGTGGGGAATGTCACATACGCCGGGATAGGGAATATAGATTTCTTTCCCTTTTTTTCCGACACACGCAGCCGATTAAAGTGCCTGTCACAGTGGCATTGTGTGCTGAATGCTGTGCCCCGAGGGCCCTACAAATTGAGGAATCAGAGTTCGCCGCGGCTCCCCCCTTAAAGGGCCGATCAGTGAATTGTGTTAGAGGCTTCGGGGAAGAGATGAGGAGAAGCATTTAATGGACAACCGCATCCCTTCCAGCTCTGACAAATAGGATTGTAATGCAATGTAATTGGCCAGGGAGAGAGTTACATTAGCCCCCTTCCACCCTGTATAGGATCGGCGAGAAGGCATTAGCCGCACGGGACCGGTAATGTGTTTGACAATGTCTCCCTGCCTTTGTTTATGCTCCATTAGTGGGAAATAGGGTGACTGTACAGTAATGTCTCCAGTGACCCCCGTGAGCCTCCCTCCCCTTATCCCTGATGTGACTCTTCAACCTCAGCCTTACACTCAGGGTTAATTGTCTGAAATGGAGATACCTGGAGTGGTCAGGATATTGCTTTTAAGGCTCCAGACACAAAATAAATCAATTCCAGTCCTGTGACTCTACAGCCTCAACTTCCCTGTCTCACTGGCCTAGGATGCTGTGTAACAGTCCTGTCCTGCTTTATGGCAGCTGAGATTCTAGCTATCTGTATAACAGAACATTCTGTCCCAGTGGCTGCACAGATCCTATCTGATCCCCATTGGAAGCAGCAGTCCTGTCCTGCTTTATGGCAGCTGAGATTCTAGCTATCTGTATAACAGAACATTCTGTCCCAGTGGCTGCACAGATCCTATCTGATCCCCATTGTAAGCAGCAGTCCTGTCCTGCTTTATGGCAGCTGAGATTCTAGCTATCTGTATAACAGAACATTCTATCCCAGTGACTGCACAGATCCTATCTGATCCCCATTGTAAGCAGCAGTCCTGTCCTGCTTTATGGCAGCTGAGATTCTAGCTATCTGTATAACAGAACATTCTATCCCAGTGACTGCACAGATCCTATCTGATCCCCATTGTAAGCAGCAGTCCTGTCCTGCTTTATGGCAGCTGAGATTCTAGCTATCTGTATAACAGAACATTCTATCCCAGTGGCTGCACAGATCCTATCTGATCCCCATTGTAAGCAGCAGTCCTGTCCTGCTTTATGGCTGGATGATATTGTGGTATCATATTTCTGTGTGTTGCGCCATTAATGTCCCTATGCCGATAAAATGGCACATTTCCAGCTGGGTCTCAGTGCCAGTCTGTATATCCGCTGGGCAGCCTATCTCTGTTTCCATTGAGGGAACCTGTATCTCATTTGGCCGAATTAACTTCCCAGACGTGAAGGAATGAGAAAAACTCCACTGGATACCAAGTAATCTTCCTCTCCGTGACCTGACAAACATACGCTCTGAGCATCTCGGCTCCTCTTTATAGGGCTGACCCTGAGGACCGGACTGGAGTAGGAAATCTGGGATCTACACTGGGCAGTTTTGCTTAACGAAGGCAAATCCCACGGCCCTTTCTACCCGGTCAGTGTAAATTGCCTGGATAATGATCCTTAGATGTGCCAAATCTCACTTGTTTACAATGCATCTCTACGGAGCGTTATGTTTCCATAAATATCCGTCTTCATTACAGGCAGAAGCTAAACTATCTCCCATTCCCTGTGCAAAATATTGAATGGCCTTTTCCTTGTGATAGGATTGGGGAAGGGAGTTCTACTTGCTGTGTATTAAAGGACAAGGAAAACCTGAAATTCTATTCTTCTGCTCAATCATTAGGCCACTTTACCCCCTCCTCCTCTGATGATGATGAATTAATGCTGCTTAAAAGCTACATAGGTACAAAATACCTTTGTTTGAAGTTAAACTCCACCTTAAATTAAGTCATCCCTTTTGTCCATCCACCTCTCAGCAGCATTAACACATACCAAGTGACCCTCACAGCATCTTTGCCTATTGATATCCTAACCTTCTGTCTCTGTCTTGCCTAACTTGCACTCTCTTTAGCCAGCATGACCTGCTGTCACCCTGTTCCCCTATTGTTGCCATCATACCATGCTGTTGCTATCATGCTCCACTCTTGCCCTATTATCACCATCTTGCCCAAATCCATCTTGTCTTACTACTTCCATCTTGTCCTACCATCTCCATCTACTGTTTCCATCTTACCTTACTGTCTTTGTCTTGCCTTACTAACTTCATCATGTCCTACTGTCTCTATCTCATGCTACTAAGTCCATCTAGTCGTACTGTCTCCATCCTACTGTCTCCATCCTCATCTTACTTTATTGTCTCTATCTTGCTTACCAACTCCATCTTGTCCCATCTTGCTTACCAAGTCCATCTTGTCCTACTGTCTCTACCTTGCCCTACTGTCTCCATCTCATCCTACAAACTCTATCTTGTCCTACTGCCTTCATCTTACTTTTGTATCTCCATCTTGCTCTACTGTCTACTTTAAGACCTGCAGCCTCCATCTTGTCTTACTGCCTCCATTTTGCCTTTCTCCTACAAGCTCATTCTGCAGTTGCCATCTTGCCCTACTGTCACTATCTTGGCCTAAAGTCTCCATCTTGCCTTCTTATAGCTACTGTTCTTCCAACCTGCAACTGCTGCTCTGCAGATAGCACCCTGGTTAGAATCGAACCTAGGACCCCAGACATGATGCCCAATCACCTTTTCTGGAAGACAAAGTGTACTTGTACGAGTGCAAATAAAAGCTGCTCATATTAAAAAAACAAACTTTGAAGACTTGGAATGAGATGTCAGAAACCTGCCAAAAATATTGACTGGCGAGTAAAACAATTACGAGAAGAAAAAACAAAGAGCAGTTGGTCAGGAAACAGGAGAAGATGGAGGGAGGCAGCAAGAATTAATTTGGGCTTCTGAACTCAGAGAGGTCGCGGGCGGTGAAGAATGAAGGAACTGCTCCCGTCTCTAATGTGTTTCCTTTTTTTCATTAAAACCTTCTCAGCCTCAGAAAGAAAACAATAAAAAAACACAGCCCATGCTCCTGGTACTTCTGTGCCCTGCCAGCGGTAGAGGGCACATGCGTGTTATTGGCTTTACGGCACCCAGAAAACCTGGTAGACTTGCTTTTTATTTGGATATTGCATCCCGTCTCTTTTAAGGCGCTTTCCTATTGGATCCCAATAGCGGACATATTGTTGTATGAAATATTTAATATTTTGTAAGTGAGCTCTCTCAACCTTACTTGTTTTCCTGACAATTCACTTATGCTGTGAGTCCCAGGCTGCATTTGGGTTGCCATCTCTGCCCATTGTAGCTTCTAACTATTGGGTTGGGGCAGTATTTATGAAAGTAGAGCAGGTATTAAACTACTCTTCCAGTAACTCAACAACAAACTGCCAAAGAGCCATAATAAGCATTTCACTATGTGCAACCTACATCCCTTCAGTTGTTGCTAAACTACAAGTCCCAGATTGCCGCCGACAGCTGAAGGATCCCGCAGCCTCCTCCTCTATTAGCCGCCGTGTTTGTATCCTCAGATCTTGTAGGCGCGAGCCAAGGACGCACACACATACCTAGTACTGCTACAGTAATGACTTCAAATCCCAGAGCAAAGAATTTCTCTTTCTTGTTTTCTTTTCTGTGGAAAGCCTCTCCTCGCCCATTGTGATGCCGGCCTCGGCCTTATCTCTGGAGTATGGAGATGTTTGATGAGGAAGTAGGACAGGAATCCTGCAGTGCACTGAGCGGAAATTTAGGACAATATTTCATTGCTTCCAGAAAGGAAACCCGCAGATTGCATTGTTAGAGCTAACGTGAGGGTCTCGTCTGCCCACTGGGCATTGCTAGGGCATTCTGGGAGGAATGGCACACAACGTAGTGGGGCAACTGAACGACATTTGTTAGAATTTACCTTAATTAGACCATTAAGTTGTGATGAAATATAAATATTTAGACAACATTCTCACCCATCTGTTGACTTGAATAGTAGTTGGCTGGACGCACTTACTAAACAGATGAACACCAGGTTCTTTGATAGCGTCCAGGAAAGTACCATACAAGTTAATGGAAAGGCAATTCCTAATGACTATGAAGATTTTCATTCATCCAGGTCATGGTATATCTAATATAAGTAATTCTGAAACAACTGGACTTGCTGAGTAATCAGTGAAAATGTTTCATCAGGGCAGCCTCTTGAGTTGATTTGAGTTGAACTGAAGAAGCTGCTCAGATAAGTCCTCAATGATTACTCAGCAAGCAATTCTTAATGTTTTTCCAGACTCCCGTTGAGCAGTAAACACATCGAATCCCCCCATATGTCATTAACCTTACATAGAATATCCATAACACACATATGAGCTTACAATCTAAGGGCTCTATCCAATTCACAATATACTAATATCAACCTGGGTCTCCTTGGGTGACTAGAGAACTGAGAACATCAGGGATCTACTTTCATCTCGGGAAGATGAAGTCCTGTTATATAGACCTGTGATGAAAATAAGAAAGAAGTAATGGTGGTGGTGGGGGGTGCGATTGCATCTGGGCCAAGATAATGATATTGCAAGAGGGACGGCAGAGGGAATTTTTTAGTGCTTGATTTTTTAGTGCTTGGGAGCACATTCTGTTATTTACTCTACTAGTTGATGACAATTGTCCTTGACTAGGGCCCAAGATCCTCTGTTGTTCTGGTAGGCCTGTCCAACCCTGCTACACCCCACAAATGATGCTTTTAATCTGGGGTTCTACATATGAAAACACACAGAGGCGGCATCGCTTTTTTCGTTTTGGTGACATGTTGCGTTGCCCCTAATCTGCATGCACCGTACATACCATTTCTTTTCCAAAGGGCAATCTTTTTTGAAATTCAAATGATGTGACATAGAGAGGCAGTAATACTTAGTGAGGCTGCTCATAATTGTCCTGCTCACGGCTCCGTTCCTCAGGTAAACAATCTCATCTTGCTGATTAACATACGTGGCCCAGCGGGAGATCCCAGGGAATTTTTATGCTCCGACCCCTATTAACATGAATTTGTCATTTTTATTGTTAATATTTTAAGATGTTTTCTGCATGTGAGAGAATAGTTGTGTTTGCCTGGTAAAAATGTCCTCTCTTCTCTGCCTATTTAGCAGCCGGGAAATAGGCGCCATATTGGCACCCATAGAGCACCCCTAACTTAAACTAACCCTTCAGTAAATATATATAAGTACTATGGGTATTTATTACTTCTCAAAACTGCTATGATCCCTCTACCCCCTAATAGTGATGGGCGAATTTATTCGCCAGGCGCGAATTCGCGGCGAATTTGCGCGATTCGCGTCCAGCGAATAAATTCGCGAAACGCCCGCGAAAATTCGCCGAAAAAATTCGCCGGCGTCAAATTTTTTTTTTCGAAAAACGGACGCCGGCGTCAAAAAAAACCGGGTGCCGGCGTCAAAAACGGGCGCCGGCGTCGAAAAAAACGGGCGCCGGCGTCAAAAACGAGACGCCGGCGCCGTTTCGCGAATTTTTCGCCGTTTCGCGAATTTCGCGCGAAATTCGCGAATTTTTCGGCGAAGCGAAACGGCGCAAATTCGCCCATCACTACCCCCTAATAATTACCTCCCCATGAACCTCAATGCCTGTATTGACCTTCTGCCTCAGCGATGTGTACTATACGGCAAGCCAATTTGGGATTATTGACCCGAAGGCAAACGTAGATTCTGCAGCAATATTGGCGTCAATAGAAGAAATGTACTAACTGACTGTAAACATAGAAATTAATTAGTGATCATTTAAACGGTTCAATTATATCAGGGAAGGGTAATGAGAGAATGAATGAATACGATAACCCCATGATTGATGGTGGCAGAATATTTTCATGTAAATGATGATCACACACAGAGGTTTTTATATATTTTGAAATCAATGATCGTGTTTCTAGTTTGGTGTAGTCCTTGCTTACAAATAACCCAAAATGTGGGCTTGATTGTCTCCAAGCCATAGTTCCAAAAAATTTCAACCTAAGGCTGGACAACTTCAGGGACTTCTATGGGCCTTTAGTGGGCCCCATTATAATTGCCCTGCTTTTTGGCTGATATGGCTTTGCTGTCTGTACAACATTTGGGAGATTTCTAAGGCACCCTTTTTACATTGTTCGTAAACCTAAGAGGAACAGTATGAGACCATGGATACACAGAGCTCATAAGATCTGGCACAGGAATGATATTCATTTAATGGGTCGAGTGAATAAGCCAAGCAACAGAGACACCCAGTGTATAAAAGCCAAAGCTGTTAATTAAAGGGGAAATGTACCTCATTTATAATTAGTCGCTATCTCCCACTTATTCTCCATTAAAGCATGAGCAGCTCATTATGAGCCCAGAACATTCCTTCTCTGCAGACAAGGTAACAAAATAAGCAACTAGCGCTTGGGTCTATCCGTGGAACAAGCTCTCAGCGAGTCAGGCTGTTGCTCAGAGGGATCTTCTGCTTAATAAATAATCATTATTTCCATGAACCGGCACCGTCTCCCTCACTTCTCAAAACTGAAACTGTCTCCCCATAAAAAAGGGATTTGTTCCCGCCAGCGACTGCCTATAAACGAGAGTGATTGCTGGCCGCCATGCGTATTTCATCAGGGCAAGGAAACATCGCAATGCTGCGGTTGGAGTAAATAAACACAACTCATCTTCTAAGGGGCTTACTATTAGGCTAACCAGCACCTTCATTTTCTCCTGCCTTGCCGCCCAAAAGATTGTAAGCTCTTTTTGTAGCCTTTTTTTCCCTGTTTTCCTTTCTCTTCTTAAATCAGTTCTCTTGGTAGTAACCGTGCCGGGAAGAATGTGCAGAAGAATGTGCAGAGAAATATAGTGAAGCATATTAACTGAATGTGGTATAGTCTCTTTATCTGCTTGTATGCACTTCCTGTTAGTCATGTGACCTTCTGTACTTCCTTTTTAGCAGATAAACAGCAGCTGTGTCTTGGTTTATGGCAAGGATCCTTTTTATTGTCAAATAGGAGAAGGGTAGATGGACAGGAGGAAGTACACCTACATGATTCCCTATTCCTGCCCCTCATGAATGCAGTACTGCCAAGTACAGAAGAGCTGTATTGATGGGTCAAACAATGGTCTCTTTGCTTCATTATGGGCCCTTCCTTGCCCTCAGCACCCAACCGTTTTGTGAATGACCCCTTTTGCCTGTCTTTGGGGCAAATTGCCGAAGCGCCTAACGCTAGCGTCAATTCGCAAGCATTGGGCATTTTCGTTACTTCGCAAATTCACTAACGAACGATGGTGTAACTTCGCTAGTGTTACTTCGCACCCTTACGCCTGGCGAATTTGCGCAACGGACGTAACTACGCAAATTCACTAACGCGCGCATTGTACTGAACGCTACCTTTTACGCCAGACTTCCTTCGCCACCTCAGACCAGGCGAAGTGCAATAGAGTAGATAGGGATTGCTTCAAAAAAAGTTAAACGCTGGCGTTTTTTCTATATAATGGGTGATAGGCTGAAAAAGATCGAAAAAATTTTTGGGGCTCCCCTCCTTCCCCCCTACATTTCCTAACTCATGGCAACTTAACTATACAGTGGGCACATGTGTAGGGCAAAATAAAAAATTTTATTTGATGTTTTGAAGGTTTCCCAGGCATTTGTAGTGATTTTACGTATTCCTCCATTGAAATTTGAATTTGCAAATTAACCATCGCTAGCGTAACTTTGCGTAGCGAATCAACGCTAGCGCAACTTCGCAACCTTACGCTACCCCTGAGCGCAACTTCGGATTTCAGTGAATTTGCAGAGCGCTGGCGAAACTACGCCTGGCGAAGTGCGGCAAAGTTACGCCTGGCACAACTACGAATCTAAGTGAATTTGCCCCTATGTGTTTCTCTTAATGTCTCTACCTCTTTAATAATATAGATAATATAGTGAACATTTCTCTCGTTCCTCTTGGGCTTTTCATCATGGAACACACAAGGTTGGAATTATGATTGAATAAACTTCTGATTAGGTCTCCGCACACCCAGCATGGCCAGCGTCTTTCATAAACCAAGAAAATGGCTACAAAACAAATGGAGTTTCCGTCTGGCATTTACAAAGTGGAGGCTGAGTAAACTGCTAACCGCAGTGGATGACACTGTGGTGTCCTTGGCTTTTGTCAAGGGTGCTCATGTTACAGGGAATTCCCCGTTTGTGCCAAAAAATTTTCACCAAGCTCTGGCGTTGTGATTCAGGGATGGATAAGGAGAGGGTGCACCATGTTTTCATTTATTTTTAACCTCTTAATAATTGGGTGGTGGCCTGAAAAACATTTGGGGTGACAAAGGAAGGTTATCAACCCAAAAGTCTGAAATTTGAAAAGGTTTTAAGATTTAGAGGGTTACTTATTGTCCCAGTGTAATAATAGTACTTCTATGAATCTAGGTGACTACCTTTGACATGACAGAAGGATCAGAACCTCAAGGAATGTTGAGCATTTTGGCAAAGCAATGATACCCCTTTCATTCTCTTCTCTTCTAGAGCCCTTGAAATAGACTTGAGAATTTATTGGATTGCAAGTGAAGCAGGTGAAGGAAGGACCAAGGTAAGGCCACTGATTTCATTCTTAACATGATTCTGCCTGACACACAATGGAGGCTGACATGTCTGTGTGTTCCCTTGTTGCGGTTCTCCTCTGATCTCAGGCTACTAATAATGAGAGGAGGCACTTTCGCTTTACAAGCCTTTGATGAGCAATCAAGTGTAGATTCATGGAACAAAACAATTCTCTTGGTTTCTCTGCCGAGTCTTCTCTCATGTGCTGAGTGCAGTAATAAACCTTTCGTTCTATACAGAGTTCATGGTTGTGTTCAGTGCACCATGAATCCTATCATAGATGTTGCAAGCTTGTTTTTCTGGTTGTTTAAAGGAAGGTGGATAAAGGATCCAAACCCAGTAATCAAATCCCTGCCTTCTTGACTTGAGAATGTCTCTGTATTTAACCTATGTATGAGTTTAACTAGAGACCTGGGGGCAAATTTGTTGGCTAACTCTTCCTTTCCCTTGTGACCAACATTTTGAACACACTCCCATCATCTATATCAAAACCCAAAAAGAAGGACAGCACTCTAAGTCATAGGCACTCCTATCATTTATACACTCATATCCCTGAGCCCCTTTAGGTGGGTATGTGTACATATAAGGCTCAATTCGTTTTTGGCTATAGCCCTTCCCACTCTGCTTACTTTTTAAACCAAATTTGTCTGGAATAATGTACAATATACACAACAATGCTTGTTTTGGCTTTGGGTAGAAGCCATATTTGTACATGTGTTGAGAGTCCAGAATGGCCAAACTGCCTCTCTATCTGATGGCTAAAGCTTATCTCCTAAAATCCTCAGATATAGTCTACTCCAAACCAGTGGCAGTAGCTGAGAGCCAACGATCTTGTGGTTTCCAGCAACCAAGTCAATGATATTGTACTATCCAAAGTTTCAGTGGCTCAGTTGTGAGAACCAAAGGTTGAAGATCACTAGCTCCCATCCACAGCCATAGTTTGAAGACTATTGGCTTGGATACTGGCACCCAAAAGTTGAAGATCAATTGCTCCCAGCTTCAGCCAAAGTCAAAGTTTGTAGAACATTCAATTATTACTGGCAGCCAAAGGTTGAAGATTAGTGGTTACCAGCTTCAGCCAAATTTGATTGGCTTGGTAGTGAGAAGGCAAAGGTTGAAGACCATTGGCTACCTGCTACTTCAGCATTTGGTTCAAATCTGTTGTTGGGATGCTGGGACAGCTGTTTGACAGCAATGCTGCAATAGATTTAAGGGCAAGAGATGTTTGTGACTTATTATAGATCTTGTGGCTAATCCACCATGAAGATCCTTTGGGAAGAAATCATGATTCTGGTCCTCAAGGGAAGTACAGTCCAACAATATGGTTAACCTAAAGAAAATCCCTAGCGGCCACCTTTATCCAGTTAGTTACCTCCTAACTACAGTATTTCCCTTCCAATACAAGTTGCCCAAGAATATTGTTCTCCCTCCATCTTTGATCCATTTTCTTCTTTAGCATGTCATTTTTTTGGTCCAGTAACCCCCACCAGCCAATCACTCTTTCCTCTTGCTAATAAATATTACCTGGGAATTGAAAAATGGTCTTACAACTGAGTTCTATAAATATGTGCTATGCTGTCTGTTGGGTTACACGTCGCTCAGACGTTGCTCAGATATGGAAGCTCAGCTACCCCAGTTGGCTCATTGACTGGGAGAAGAGTGTAGAGTTACTTGTGATGAGCCATGGCCCCCAATAACTAGGAAGCCATGGATAGGAAAGACATAGGAAGATTCTGTCTAAAGAGATAGAATGGAATTCAGATCATTGTTTTTATGCTTATACTAAACCACCTTTGGGTGGGATCTCAAATAATTTGTCACAGTGTGTACAGATCCTATATGAAACGCATTGCAACAGTCCTGCCCTACTTTATGGCTGAGATTCTATATATCAGTTTAAAGATGGCCATACACGATAAGATCCACTTGCTTGGCATCCTCGCCAAACCAGTGGATTTTTCCCTGATATGACACCCATGACAGGGCGATATTGGGTTCATTAAGCGCTCGACCCTAGGAAGAGAATGGGTGAAGACGAATCATAAGACCAAATCAACCAGCCAATGTGGTTATCGGTTGCAGGAAAAGAAAACTGCCCAATCGATATCACGCCGATTTTTGGCCTGATATTCATTGGTGAGACCTGTCAGAAGCCCCCACCCAGGTAGATAAGCTTCTAAATAGGTTTTAAGTAGGGATGCACCGATTCCACTATTTGGGATTGGGCCGAATTCCTGAATCCTTTGTGAGAGATTCGGTTGAATACCGAACCTGAATCCTAATTTGCATATGCAAATTAGGGACTAGAAAGGGAAAAGGTGTGAACATTTTTTCACTTCCTTGTTTTGTGATGAAAAGTCATGTGATTTCCCTCCTCGCCCCTAATTTACATATGCAAATTAGGATTCATCTGAATGCTGCTGAAAAAGGCCAAATCCTGGCCAAATCCCAAACTGAATCCTGGATTCTATGCATCCCTAGTTTAAAAGAATGATATTGACAGCTTTAATCTACATGTGTATTGGCCACAGAACGCATGGATCACTTATATAACTGTTTATTTATCAGTGCAGGATATGAATGCCTTAATCGAATTAATTAGTGAAATGGTTAAGATAAGGAAAGCATTACATGGCAGTTTTAAGACAATGTAATTTTAGGATATATTTAGGACAAAGAGCTAGGGACTAATTGGAAGTGAATAAAAGTATAATAAAAATTGAATATTTTACAAGCGAAATGTCAGGATAATAGTTTCCCTTTAAATAAATAAAGTGCTAGAAGTATATCTGGGGTCCTAGGGCTGTTCTGTCTGATTGAATGTTACTGGCTTATTTGTAGGGGTGAAGTAGAATATGTTTTTGTTACTGACCTGGGGCAGATCACAACTGTACATTGAAACAAAATAATTAATAGAATAATAATTCTATTATTATATTCTATAAGAATAAATACAATTCTGCAGTCTCACTTTAAGGGCAGGGGCACACAAAGCTACTGGGGGAGATTAGTTGCCCAGCGACAAACCGCTTCTTCTTCGGTCTCCCTGAACTGCCTCCCGCCAGCTAGAATCTAAATCGTCGGCGAAATGGCACTCGGAGCCCTTCGTTTTCCGAAGTCACCCGAAGTTTCCTCATGAGTGTGTGCCCTCACCCTTAGTGCTGGCAGCTTGTCTCTATTATGGGGTTAATTAGTTCCAATTGGTCGGTTCAACCCTTAAAACCTGCGGAGGCCACAAATCGCGGGTCTGACCCCTTCAACTCTTCTATTGGCTGCCGAGTGATCCCGCTCTTATTGGCTGGGCATGTGATGAATTAATCCGTTGTTAATCCTGCTGAGTTGAAAGGATTTTGTTTCCACGAGGAGGGGGCGCAGAAAGAGTGGGGGGCCCCCCTGCCTAAACATAAGGTGATAAGCGGCTTCCTGATACTGAGTTCTGCTAATCTCCCTAGTCTTTGGGACCCACTTATACTCATACTTTGCATTTGCACATGGAAATACAATAGGAAAAAAATCATCTCCCTCTCTTAAAGAGACACCGACACATTTTTAAAAATGTTATCTGTAGGACCCAGCTTCCTGGGCATTGTTTCTTTTTGAAAAGCCTGAATTTTGACAATACAGCTGCCTGAAATCCCTGGACGGACTCACTAAGGAGCGCTTAGGAATTTGGGATTCTGGACTGTACTAGGAGAACACGCCGGCAGCTTCCCGTCATTCTTAGTGAGTTGGTTCAAACATTTTAGGGCAGCCGTACCACCGGTTATCCGGCATTATTCCTGTCAACAACAGGAAACTGGATCCTAGAAATATCATCCCAATGGATTTTCAACATATGTCAGTATGTCTTTAAAGTTATAATTGTTGTTATTAGTATTGCTTATTATTTTATTACTATTTGTAAGCAGCACTCCTTAGATTCTATCTATCCGTAGAACAGAGCATTCTATCCCAGTGGCTGCACAGATCCTATCTGATCCCCATTGTAAGCAACAGTCCTGTCCTGCTTTATGGCAGCTGAGATTCTAGCTATCTGTATAACAGAACATTCTGTCCCAGTGGCTGCACAGATCCTATCTGATCCCCATTGTAAGCAGCAGTCCTGTCCTGCTTTATGGCAGCTGAGATTCTAGCTATCTGTATAACAGAACATTCTGTCCCAGTGGCTGCACAGATCCTATCTGATCCCCATTGTAAGCAGCAGTCCTGTCCTGCTTTATGGCAGCTGAGATTCTAGCTATCTGTATAACAGAACATTCTGTCCCAGTGGCTGCACAGATCCTATGTGATCCCCATTGTAAGCAGCAGTCCTGTCCTGCTTTATGGCAGCTGAGATTCTAGCTATCTGTATAACAGAACATTCTGTCCCAGTGGCTGCACAGATCCTATCTGATCCCCATTGTAAGCAGCAGTCCTGTCCTGCTTTATGGCAGCTGAGATTCTAGCTATCTGTATAACAGAACATTCTGTCCCAGTGGCTGCACAGATCCTATCTGATCCCCATTGTAAGCAGCAGTCCTGTCCTGCTTTATGGCAGCTGAGATTCTAGCTATCTGTATAACAGAGCATTCTGTCCCAGTGGCTGCACAGATCCTATCTGATCCCAATTGTTAGCCACAGTCCTGCCCTGCTTTATGGCTGTGCAGTTTGACAAATCGATGACATTTTTTGCATTAAAACAGACAGGCTTGTCCTTGCCACTCCGTTCCTTTGCAAGTGTTTGGATTCTGAGATTTAGCACTTTCCCGCCCCCTCGGCACCTGTATTTGTCACTTCTTTGCATTACAAAAAACAACTTTTTTCCCCGTAACATCTGCTTCTTTTTCTCTCTTTCCCTGCATGTTTTGATGTGAATGTTCTGAGCAAGAAAATAGGGAGTATTGGGAGAAGTGGAGACAGAACAAAACAAGCGCTAGGAATAAGCTGAACTGGAACCAAGAGATGTACCTTAAAACCCAGTACAAACGTGACTATTTTATTTTTTTTCTTATACTGTGAGTTGTCTCCCCTGTTAATCCCTCGCCAAGGTTCAGATTGAAATGTAGAATATTGGAGTTCAGGGTGCCCTTTTTTTGTGGGGACGGCTGTGTTCATTATCAGTGCAGGGCAAGAGGAACCTGTCATTGCAGCAGAGCCAAATCCCTGGCAGCGAGACTTCAGCTCGGCAGAACTGGCAGTTGCGGGGAGACAGGCTGCAAACTATGAGGAGGTGATAAAAGCGCAGGCCAGACACAACTGTCTAATTCTGTCCTTGTCTGAGCCTCACGGGTGCCAGATGGAAAATAAGGCAAGACATCCATGTGATAAGAAGGAGATTATATACTTTCACTTTCCCACGATGCCCAGCTCCCTCCTTTACCCAACTGGCAGAATGAAGGACGTTCCAAGGTCAAAGCCTGGATAATATCGCTCTTTTAATTGCTCTTTTAACCCTTCGCTTGACATTTGGAACAGAAATGGTTAAAAGGCTGTGACCAATTAGGCATAGGATGCAGGAGGTCCTGTATTTCCATTCTGGTACAATGGGTCATATGGGGTGCAGTGTTGCTCCGCTTAAAGCTCCAGCGCTTGCATTCTTGGGTTTAGTAAATGAGGCCCTTTGTGTTCGTGATGATCACCACTTTGGCAAATTCACAGTGACAGAAGCAAATTATTATGTTCAGAGCCCATTCAGTGAGAATTATCTGTGCCAATGACATTTCCCTTTGTCTGCCTGTCTTTCTGCCTATATAAAGGCTTTAATTAAAAGCTCTATTTCAACTGATGTTCTAAAAAAAAACTAAGCGTTTTAGAATAATCTGCAACGGGGAGCTAAAAATATTATATAAACTTAGCATATTGTGAACGAATTCCAGCTCAGCCTCCTGAATTGGGTGGTTCATTAGCTAGCGCTAAACTACAATTCCCAGGATCCTCAGTTCTCAGGCTGTCCAAAAACATACAGACAGGTTATTTGGTTCCTGATAAAACTCACCCTTGTGTGTGTGTGTGAATAGGATAGGGCCCTTAGATTGTAAGCTCTCTGGGGCACAGACTGATGGGAATGTGATAGGGACCTTAGACTGTAAGCTCCACTGGGGCAGGGTCTGATGGGAATGTGATAGGAACCATAGATAGTAAGCTCTGCTGGGGCAGGGGCTGATGGGAATGTGATAGGGACCTTAGATTGTAATGTCACTGGGGCAGGGACTGATGGGAATGTGATAAAGACATTAGATTGTAAACTCACTGGGACAGGAACTGATGGGAATGTGATAGAGACCTTAGATTGTAATGTCACTGGGGCAGGGACTGATAGGAATGTGATAGGAACCATAGATTGTAAACTCTGCTGGGGCAGGGGCTGATGGGAATGTGATAGGGACCTTAGATTGTAAACTCACTGGGGCAGGGACTGATGGGAATATGATAGGGACCTTAGATTGTAAACTCACTGGGGCAGGGACTGATGGGAATGTGATAGGGACCTTAGATTGTAAACTCACTGGGGCAGGAACTGATGGGAATGTGATAGGGACCTTAGATTGTAAGCTCTGCTGGGGCAGGGACTGATGGGAATGTGATAGGGACCTTAGATTGTAAACTCACTGGGGCAGGAATTGATGGGAATGTGATAGGGACCTTTGATTGTAAGCTCACTGGGGCAGGGACTGATGGGAATGTGATAAAGACATTAGATTGTAAACTCACTGGGGCAGAGACTGATGGGAATGTGATAGGGACCTTAGATTGTAAACTCACTGGGGCAGGAACTGATGGGAATGTGATTGGGACCTTAGATTGTAAACTCACTGGGGCAGGAACTGATGGGAATGTGATAGGGACCTTAGATTGTAATCTCACTGGGGTCGGGACTGATGGGAATGTGATAGGGACCTTAGATTGTAAACTCACTGGGGCAGGAATTGATGGGAATGTGATAGGGATATTTGATTGTAAGCTCACTGGGGCAGGGAATGATGGGAATGTGATAAAGACATTAGATTGTAAGCTCTCTGGGGCACAGACTGATGGGAATGTGCTAGGGACCTTAAACTGTAAGCTCCACTGGGGCAGGGTCTGATGGGAATGTGATAGGAACCATAGATAGTAAGCTCTGCTGGGGCAGGGGCTGATGGGAATGTGATAGGGACCTTAGATTGTAATGTCACTGGGGCAGGGACTGATGGGAATGTGATAAAGACATTAGATTGTAAACTCACTGGGACAGGAACTGATGGGAATGTGATAGAGACCTTAGATTGTAATGTCACTGGGGCAGGGACTGATAGGAATGTGATAGGAACCATAGATTGTAAACTCTGCTGGGGCAGGGGCTGATGGGAATGTGATAGGGACCTTAGATTGTAAACTCACTGGGGCAGGGACTGATGGGAATGTGATAGGGACCTTAGATTGTAAACTCACTGGGGCAGGAACTGATGGGAATGTGATAGGGACCTTAGATTGTAAGCTCTGCTGGGGCAGGGACTGATGGGAATGTGATAGGGACCTTAGATTGTAAACTCACTGGGGCAGGAATTGATGGGAATGTGATAGGGACCTTTGATTGTAAGCTCACTGGGGCAGGGACTGATGGGAATGTGATAAAGACATTAGATTGTAAACTCACTGGGGCAGAGACTGATGGGAATGTGATAGGGACCTTAGATTGTAATCTCACTGGGGCAGGAACTGATGGGAATGTGATTGGGACCTTAGATTGTAAACTCACTGGGGCAGGAACTGATGGGAATGTGATAGGGACCTTAGATTGTAAACTCACTGGGGCAGAGACTGATGGGAATGTGATAGGGACCTTAGATTGTAAACTCACTGGGGCAGAGACTGATGGGAATGTGATAGGGACCTTAGATTGTAAGCTCACTGGGGCAGAGACTGATGGGAATGTGATAGGGCTCTTAGATTGTAAAATCACTGGGGCAGGGACTGATGGGAATGTGATAGGGACCTTAGATTGTAAGCTCACTGGGGCAGGGACTGATGGGAATGTGATAAAGACATTAGATTGTAAACTCACTGGGGCAGAGACTGATGGGAATGTGATAGGGCTCTTATATTGTAAGATCACTGGGGCAGGGACTGATGGGATTGATGTATAATCTCTATATGCTTTGTGTAAGTGAATTTAGAGCCCACCATTGCTGCACAGGGGTCTTTGCTTTATTCAGTGTTATCCTAGGACATTCCACCGTCCAGCCTTGGTGTGTATTGGTACTGAAAATATAATATTCTTTACATGGTTCCAGTTGGGGTTCCTTGGTCGAGAGAGGCCGGTGTATATAAAAGACAAGGAGTGAATTGAAGGGATCTATAGGGTGGTGAGATCAGGGGGTGCTAAAAGTGCAGAGAACAGCGAGTGGGAAAGAGTTCGCTAAAGGCGCTCGTCACACTTAATGAGGGATTTTTACAGCCTGGGAATGAAGAGAGGGGAGTGAGTGAGCCCCCCGAGTTAAGATAAGCGTCTCCTCCAGCTCCTCGCTCAGCAGTGAATGTTCTCCGCGTGTGACTGATAACATACGTGTATTCCATGTGCTTTAATGGCTGCAGCTGTGGAACATGGCAGATACATGGCAGGGGAACACGCAGAGAACATGCACTTACCAACTCTGTTATCCACTGAGCCCCACTCTTTCCTCCTTATTCCAAACACATTGCCAAAACATTTGTATCTGTATCACTTATAACAGTGGAATTAGCAGGCCTCAAACAAGCCCTGGATAGATTTTTGGACCCTGCGGTGCATTGTGGGTAAAAACGATGTGTGATGGGCAGTCGTGTGTCCAGTGTTCTGCGTAGGATCCAGTCAGTCTTGTCACCATCGGATTTAGACTGATTGGTATATGCAGTGCATTGTGGGTACAAGCATGGCATTGTGGGTAGTCATCGCCTTTGGCTCAGTCAAGTGTTTTAAGATGTCAGGTACCTGTGATGCATTGTGGGTATTCACACATCCAGTCTTCCACTTCGGATTCCAGTCACGTGTTGTCAACATCAAAGGTACCTGCAATGCCTTGTGGGTAAAAACCAATGTATTTTTTGGTACTCCGGTCCAGCGGCTTCTGTTTCACTTAGTTGTTATCACCTTGACTGTTTCCTGCAATGCCTTGTGGGTAAAATGCAATGCATTGTGGGTACTCGTGTCCAGCAGCTTCTGTTTCACTTAGTTGTTATCACCTTGACTGTTTCCTGCAATGCCTTGTGGGTAAAATGCAATGCATTGTGGGTACTCGTGTCCAGCTGATTCTGTTTCACTTAGTTGTTATCACCTTGACTGTTTCCTGCAATGCCTTGTGGGTAAAATGCAATGCATTGTGGGTACTCGTGTCCAGCTGATTCTGTTTCACTTAGTTGTTATCACCTTGACTGTTTCCTGCAATGCCTTGTGGGTAAAATGCAATGCATTGTGGGTACTCGTGTCCAGCTGATTCTGTTTCACTTAGTTGTTATCACCTTGACTGTTTCCTGCAATGCCTTGTGGGTAAAATGCAATGCATTGTGGGTACTCGTGTCCAGCTGATTCTGTTTCACTTAGTTGTTATCACCTTGACTGTTTCCTGCAATGCCTTGTGGGTAAAATGCAATGCATTGTGGGTACTCGTGTCCAGCTGATTTGGTTCCAGCTGGTTGTTATCACATTTATGCCTTTGCTTATGAGGTGGGGGGCCCTGAGGCAGCAGCCCCAGTTGTCCCTGGACCCCCCAGTCTGATGCTGAACTCCAGTCACCATTACTTGTATCTGCAATGCCTTGTGAGCAAAATCCATACATTTTTGGGGGGCCCCACGTATCCAGTGCTCTGCTCAGGATCCAGTCCAGTCAGGTGCCATCACCATTACTGATCCATGAAATGCCTTGTTGCCAAAAAAACAATGCATTGTGGGTGCTCATGTCAATTTTTTAGCTTAGGGTCCACTCAGGCATTGCCACGTTTACTCCTTTCTGCAAAGCATTGTTGGTAAAAGAAATGGATTGTGGGAAATGGTGTGTCCAATATTCCGCTTCAAAGTCAGACGTGTGAATTATATAGTGAATAAAGTACCCCCTTTTGTAAAATATAAGGATATTATAAGTTACCGAGGAGTTTCATGACCATATAAAAACAAGTTTCAGTGAGTCATGTGACAGAAATGACATCAGAACTCACCGTTTATAACTGATGACCGTTTATAAGGATATAAATGACAAGATATTCATAGCTTTTGTGTATTATATATATATATATATATATATATATATATATATATATATATATATATATATATATATATATATATATATATATATGTATATAGATCCTTTACTATGAGAATGGTACCAAATTGCACCCCATGGAGCACCGTTCCCTTTTGTACCCCGTACCAGACGCGTAATGTTTCCTCGGTGTGTAAGCGGCTTGTGCAAGAGCTTCCTCCTGGCAGGGAAATGGTTAACCAGTGACCCCTATTCATATCAAACATACGGCCCGCTCGCTCCCCGTGTTCAGTTCATATCACAAGGAGATGCCGCTGGATGTCTAGATTTTTGATTAAACCTGCAACTAAATCCCTTCTCAGGGAAGAAAGGCAGGTGTGTGTGTGTGTGTTTGTGTCTTTGCAGATTATTATAGGGTTTCTAAATCCAGACAGCTGTACAATGAGAATGATCAAGCCTCACATAAAGCAAGTAATAAAGTGGGACTCCAGGGGTGGGTGCACCGTGCAGGGGGAGGAGGAGAAGGGCTGGAGGAAGGGAAGGAGAGAAAGGAGAGGTGAGTGTAAAGTGGCTCCCACATACAAGTAATGATGGTCTTACACTTGCTGAAGAAATTGTGTTGAATGAAGTTTATCTATGGGGGACACAAGTAGCCCTCTGGAAATCTGCATGTTATTCATCACCCAGGCTTTAAAGCAATTGTTTGTGTTGTAGATACAAATCATACAGTTTAAACTCTGGGCCAACGGGTTAACGTTCTTCTGCCCCTTGGCTGAGACAAGCAACATGGCAACCACTACTTACACATATGGACCCAATGAAGGACTTAGGGGTAAATTTATCAAAGAGTGAAGTTCCGCCACTAGAGTGAAATTCCGCCACTCTCCATTCATTTCTATGGGATTTTGAAAGGCGTATTTATCAATGGGTGAAAGTGAAAGTTCACCCTTTGATAAATACGCCTATAAAAATCCCATAGAAATGAATGGAGAGTGGCGGAATTTCACTCTAGTGGGGGAACTTCACTATTAACTTCACTCTTTGATAAATATACCCCTTAGGGTAGAGTCCTGTGCCGAACCAATTTGTTAAACCCGACCCGCAACCCGCATACTTACCCAATTGGACCCGCTACCCGACCCGCAAGTACCTTATCTGCAACCCGATCCACAACCCACTGACCATCAAGAAACAGGAAGTGCTGTCATTGTAAACCGGACGTGACATCATTAGAAGTAGGCGTGGTCAGAAAAAAAGGAGTAAAACTCGCTATTGAGAAGACCCGCAACCTGCAAACCCAGAGAACCGCCGACCCGCGTCTATACCTGATCCCAAAACTTCTACCTGCAACCTGCAGGGTACTGCAGATTTTTGCGGGTACCCAACCCGATGCAGGACTCTAAACTTAGGGATTCTCTGCCTCCAACTAGCCCTGCACTTTCAAATAGAAACACTTGCCCTTTAATTTCAGCCCTTGCCACCAAACTTTGTAAAGAAAAAAGGGAAACCACAATAACAGTAATGGACTCGCTAATGTGAATCTCTGCACTTGGCTGGTGTCGCTTCCCCATGCGACTGTGTCGTTTTCAAATCAGGAGCGGAGGAAACACGGGACTGGATGCCATTAAAGAGTCGGAGGAAATATTATGATTAAGACTCAAGGGAAAAACAACAGTTGATAAATGTAAATGAAGTCGATGGAAGAAACAAACAACAAAAAGGGGGGGGGGTATGTGAATATTAAGTGATTACAAACGGAAAAGGGGCAGATTGTGTTTATGGCGACTCACGGGTGATGCTCATTACAAAGGATTTGAACAAATGGGCTTCTAATCTGTGCGGCGGAAGAGCGACCACTTCTGCCGAGGTGAAAGCAGGTAATTCAATCTCCCCGGGGCCCTTTCAGATCCCTGGCTAAAAAAGGCTACAAGGACCTGAATTATTAATAGCCCAGTCATTTGGGAGTTGAAGCCGAGTGTGACAGCCGTGTGTGTGGGAGACTGAGCTTGAAAAGGTGCGCAGAGAAATATGTTCCATCCCGCACGCAAACAGGCCTGCTAGACAGGAGGGTGGGCTAGCATGGTGGGGGTTAAAATGTTTTTATTGCTACATTATGCATGGATTGTCTTCTGTTGTTTTTCTGGATTACAGAGAAGGAGGGGTGAATAGGAGGCATTTATGAGCCTCTATAAACACTAACATAAACCAACAAATTCAGTCATTTCTTAACTGGAGTTCCAGAGCTCTGATGGACTTTTGTTAAGGACACACCACCCATCCTGATCCCAGACAGGCAATGCAACAACTTGGTCCTGGTGATAGTTAGAGAGTTCGGATCATCGGACAGTGGCAACTATTGCGTTCTAAAGAACCCCAAGAGTTCTGAAGGAGATCCTGATGGGGTTTTTATATTGCTGCAGATGATAGATCAGGGGCTCCAGAACTGTGAGTCTGGCCCTCTTAGAAGGCTTCAGAGCCTTGGTAGGAGGCCCAGCCTAAAGGACAGTTAGGGCCAGATTTATGGAGTGTGCTTATTGGCACTCCTGGAGGTCCATCTTGGTAGACAACTGGAGCAAAATGTGGTGTAAACACGTTTCCGATGTCTTACTGTATTCTTGGAATTATGGCCGGACGGTGGATTTGGCAATGTTTTCAGATAACTGACTTTGTAATAAGATAAGGAGGCTCTGGCTCAATGTTGGCCAGCAAAGGTTCGCTTAAACCAGAGACAACCAATGGAATAAGATGTTAGCAGAACCCCTGGTAGAATCAGTGTTATCTAACTAACCACCTCTGTATTGTAATTGATTTGTTATCCTTCAGCCTGTCCCCCTACTAGCCCTTAGTTTTGGATTCCTCATCAATGAACAGGCCAGGCCCGTCATAACATCTGACCGTGCCAGACTTTATAACATACACATGAGTATGAGTGTGCTTGTTGCACCGTTCTAGTTATTCTTGGTAGTATATGTCTATCGGCCGGCTCATGTACGTACCTCTATGTGCCATGGTTACAGAGGGAAGCCCGCCCCAGGCAGAGAATAACGAGCCTGCTTGTTAAATTTTGGAATTATGTTCTCCATTCATTTGCAAAGTGCAGGTCTCTTCTCGGCAGCCAATTAGATGAACAGCTCTGTTCAATGAGCCCTGTCTAAAGAGCAGCTCAGCTTGTACCATTTCCATCAGCCTCCGCTGCTTTGCCTGTGACCGCATAAAGGGCTCTTGAGATGTTCTGCACTTTGATGCTGAAACCGGTACCAAGCCGGGCCCTCTATTAATAAACTTCATCCCAGGCAGATTCTCTACACCCACAACTGTGGGGTCCTGTCTCTCCAACCTGCCCCTCTGTTTTATCTTATTATTAAGCAAAGCTTTTCATTTCCATGACATGGAATATATATAATATAAATGGAGTACAGGTATGGCACCTATTATCCAAAATGCTCAGGACTTGGGGGTTTCAGGATAACGGATTTTTCCGTAATTTGCATCTTCACACCTTGTCTACTAAAAAATCATGTAAATCCTATATAATAAAGTTCAACTGTCTCTGCGTCCAGTCCCTGTGTCAGATAGACGCGCAACGGACTACATATGTTCTAGCGCCCATTAATTTAACGGGCTTAATGTCTAGTATTAAATAAACCCAAAAGACTGGTTTTGCCTCCAATAAGGATTAATTATATCTTAGTTGGGATCAAGTACAAGCGACTGTTTTATTATTACAGGGGAAAAATTTTTAAAAATTTGGATGTCTATGGGAGACAGCCTTTCCATAATTCTGAGCTTTCTGGATAACGAGTTTCCAGATAATGGATCCCTTACCTGTACTATCAAGCAGATGCCCATATTTGTATTTATGGTTAAAGGTTTTTTTTGCCACAATATTAAACATCTCAATCACGGCAATCTCTGGGGGTCTGAATTCCTGGGAAAGGATTTTTTATTTTATGCCCTAAATCTATGATTTTGCCATTAAAGCTGCCCAGATTTTCCAGTCCAACTCACTTAAAGGGATACTGTCATGGGAAAAAAAAATTTTTTCAAAATGAATCAGTTAATAGTGCTGCTCCAGCAGAATTCTGCACTGAAATCCATTTCTCAAAAGAGCAAACAGATTTTGTTATTTTCAATTTTGAAATCTGACATGGGGCTAGACATTTTGTCAATTTCCCAGCTGCCCCATGTCATGTGACTTGTGCTCTGATAAACTTCAATCACTCTTTACTGCTGTACTGCAAGTTGGAGTGATTATCACCCCCTCCCTTTCCCCCCCCAGTGGCCAAATAAAAGAACAATGGGAAGGTAACCAGATAACAGCTCCCTAACACAAGATAACAGCTGCCTGGTAGATCTAAGAACAACACTCAATAGTAAAAACCCATGTCCCACTGAGACACATTCAGTTACATTGAGAAGGAAAAACAGCAGCCTGCCAGAAAGTATTTCTCTCCTAAAGTGCAGGCACAAGTCACATGACATGGGGCAGCTGGGAAATTGACAAAATGTCTAGCCCTATGTCAGATTTCAAAATTGAATATAAAAAAATCTGTTTGCTCTTTTGAGAAATGGATTTCAGTGCAGAATTCTGCTGGAGCAGCACTATTAACTGATTCATTTTGAAATTTTTTTTTTTCCCATGACAGTATCCCTTTAAGCTTCTAAAAGTGTACTAAACCACTAGTATAAGGGAATGTGAGAGTTGGAGGGCAGCACAGGTTGAATACGGATGCCCATCTTGTGCCGATTAGCTTGTACATCATGTGCTGAGCAGCATTGTGCATTATTCCGGCACATCATGCAGTTTGCATTCATTGCCCCAGTCGCTAGTGTTCTGTGCTGGGGCGCAACTTTGACCCCTTTATGCTCTTGCGCCTAATCCTGTGGCAATAATAAATGAGCCCTATTAACGGGAACAGAAAATCATGTCAGAATGAAGAATTGTTTGATTAAAGAGAACATAATGTGGAATGGCTCTGACAGTTTCTGAACCTGCGAGAAAATCTATTTCACGTAGGGTGAAGTAGCAGGTGTGATATTCCTTTATCTTCGTTTCCCCCTGACCTGTTGTGTTCCTAGTTTGGATCCCTGCGATGAGTTTACTGATAAGGAGATGAACCTTTTTCATTGCAGACAGATTCTGCTCCAGAATGTTATTATAAATGACTGATGTGCGACTATACTTAGCACTTAGTACTATAAAACCGTATGTTTTCCTAACGGCCTGTATGTATTCCGAGACTGCCAGTGGTAATCGGGCTCTGGGGAATGGTAAACTCATTACATCTACATATCTGATAGCCATGGGGCTAAAGTCAATGCTTTTTTAATTATGGCTATATTTCATCATATTTACGCTTGGCTCGTCAGAACATCCTCAAAGCCGCGCTCGAGATTTTTAAATTTGTGATGGAAAGATGTTGAATCCTTTTGTCTCTGCAGAATTTCTTGAGTCACTGCACTTTTAATTAACAATAAGTCTCCATTTCTATAAGATAGATAACTTAGGACCTGTGGCCGCTTACCTAAAGCTCCCCATAGACGCGACGATTCTTCTTGCCGAACGACCGATTTTAGGGAAGCCCGACCAATCCTTCGAAATTATCGTGCGGTTAGTGGGATTCGAACGATCAGGAAATTGATCGGCCAGGTCAAAAAGTCTTTGTCGGTCCCAGTGCAATGTATCTATGTTTGCAGGGCCAAGCAGGCAGCTCCCCTTTGTTTTCCTGGCAAATTGGTCTTTTTAGTTGATGGTCAATTCGTACGATCGTTCTGAGAAGATCGCGGTCTCGCGATCAGGATCTGATCTTTTAAAAATCTCAACATCTATGGCCAGCTGAAGAGGAAACTGGGCCTGAGAATGACTTGGTAACCATAGTAAGTTAAAGCAAATACACATACACTAGGCACAATTGGACATGCACAATATGGCCCCCTTCCTATTTTTCCAACTGATGACGAGATCCTCTTCACTTCATCTTCTGCGGCACCATGAACTGGCCAACATGGTGCATCAGCAGATGAAATTTTCGAACCTGCCTAACGGACGGTTTACCTTAATACAGCGGAGGTTGTCAGGTCACCATACACATACTTAGGTCTGTCAAGTTCAGCCTTTCCAGAACACTTTACAAAGTGCCCATACAGTTGACATTATGATCATGGATCAGGCTAAGTGGCCGAGGAGTATATTGTACATAAAAAAGAGGCAGTAGATATCTGCAATGCCAATGTCATCCTAAACAGTGGTGTATTTTTAAGACCAGCTGGACTAGGAACCAGTGCTCCTTGTGTACAGTAGTTTGGTCAAGGTGGGAGCCCTAATGTGTGCTCCTGTGCCCTAATGGTGGCCATACATAGGCAGATCCGCTCATTTGGAGAGGGCACCAAATGAGTGAATCTTTCTCCAATATGACCTAGAGCCCAACAATCGGATCCCAACACAGGCAGTCAGTTTGAGGACCCGGTTTTCAACCAGATATTGGTCGTGGAAGCCCATCAGAGGGGCCCATACACTGGTTAATAATCTGCCAATTAAGTTTGTCTGTAGATTATGGTATGTCAACTTTGGTTGGTCAACAAAGAAATATCCCTACTGAGCTGCAGTGTTGCACATTGGCATTAAAACACCAATTGTTCCATCTCATGACAATCACATTTTTTGAGAGCCCAAACACATTTCTCAACAAAGAGCCTACGTTGTGATTTGTTCTTTTGGCACTTGACCAGTCACATTCGGTGCCACTCCGGGCTGTAGAATTATTCAATTAGGAAGTCATTTCGTGGTCCACAACGCTGTTACATTTTTATCTGACACCTCCATACATCTTTTGTTCTCTCCCGTGATATTTACCCTCATCCCGCTCCTTTGCAGTAATAAATAAGAGATGTAAATGAGTCCTCGGTGCATGAACGAAGGGTGAGGGGGTCATTATATTGAAGAATTTACTTTGGTATTCCTCCAGTCTCCCTTTTGTCACACCCCTTGCCTGTGGCCCCCCTCTCGTCCCGGTAGGATAGCTGCTTTTATTACATTCCCTAAAGCTCTGCAGGGATTTTTTTTCTTTTGTCTCAGTGAAGAAATAATTTGATTTCAAGAGCGCTGCCCTCGAGTATAGACGATTGTCTCTTATTTGATTTTCTATTAATTGGACGGTCTTCTTTTCTGTAAATCTTCAAATCAGGTTGCTAGACGCAAAGGCTAAATCTCCAGCTAATAAAATTCAGCAATTTGGGACAAAAAAAGAAAACCAAATATGGGAGATGATAAGAGAAGATTGTCTGTTACACACTCACTTCACCTAATCTGGTGTGGGGCCCGTCGGTGTGCTCTCTGTACCATAATAAGATTACACACATTTCCACTTCACAGCGCCCCTAAAAACCCACGGCGATTACTTACAATCATTCACAATACTTTGCTGCCTTTGGGAATTTTTTTTTCTATCTTGCGGAGAATATTCAATTAAAATAATTTAATATACACTACACCAAAGTGAATTACAAAATAAAGCCATTTGTCAACGACGGGCAAGCGTGCTTCCATTTTCATGATATGAGTAGAATCAGCCTTTATCTGTTAATTATTAATAAGTTCTCCATATTTCCAGCTACAAGACTTTTTATCACTCTGCACCATAACACACTTATGATCCTCAAAGGTCATCTTTCCCTTGAGGGCCACATCCATGTGGTCACCACTGTAGAGTGGTACACATCAAGTGCAAGAACCCAATACATCTATAGTTTATTCCTTTAACCTTACACATGTCTGAACTGCTGGGAAGGGACACGTAAGTTGAACGAAATTATATCAGAAGATTGGTGGGTCTACTTCTCTTAAAGCATCAACTTTTAGGAAGTGTTACAGAAGGATAGTAGGAGAAAATGCCCTATTTAAACAATGCATTGCAGTCATGACAAAGCTCATTCTTGTGTTCCACTAAGTTGTTTAAAGAGCCAAATAAAAGAAAAAGCTTGAAGACTTGGGGAAGAGACAGCTATGATAGAGAAAAGTAGGTCATCTTCAACTTTTCTGCCCCATTGATAACTATTAGGGCAGGGGTACTGTAATAACAAGCAAAATGGTTGCTCCTGGTCTGGTAACCCTTATCAACCAATCAATCAGGTGTTTGAAGACCAAGGCATGCATTTTGCGGTGGGTTACTAGAACTTGGGCCAATGCACTTTTTGTCAGTAGAAATACTGTTTGCTTTGGTCTTTTCAGAACATGTTTACTAGCTTAAGTTGGACAATGCTAACATTCTCTGCTACACAGTGACCTTACATTCAAGTAGGTTCCAAGGGATGGGGGGCAAACACAATCATTTCATTCTTTTGTCAAAGATGATGACTTGTTCTGAGAAGGATGACAGCTAGAAGGATGACAGCTCGCCCATGGTTAGAGTAACTGTAACATCCGCCGTGTGCCAGCGCCTAAACACGCTGACGCACGGACGCTCCCGCCAAAACACTTAGGTGTAATGAACTCATAATGGTGCGTCTATTCTCCCATTGGCTGTTGATGTGCCTGTCCTTCCTCAACCTGCTCCTGATTGGTTCCTGCTCCCTTAAATACCTTCCTCTTCCTCCTCTCATTGCCCAAGCTGGCTTCAGTTTCTACTGTTCCGCTAAAGCCCTGGTTGTCCGTGTTCCTGTTTGACCCTCTGCCTGTTTTCCTGCACCTTCGAACCTTCGCTGCCTGAAACCAACCTCTGCCTGAAACTTGACTACGCTTTTGTTTGATCCTTTGGTACCTCACTTCTCTGACTTCTGGAACTGACCTTGCCTGAACTTGACTACCCTCTTGCCTGATCCCTTGTACTACGCTTTGGTAACACGATTGGCTCCTTTGCTGTCTCCGCCTCAGAAAGCCCGGGGCCCCAAAACAGCGTCGGTGAAGACCGGAGCCGTAGAGGAGTTCCCATTACCACCAGTCCTCTGTGGACCAGCCATCTTCCTAGGGGATCCAAGGTAACAGAACGTTACAATAACTATCGGCACTGAATTTCATTATGACAGGTCACCTTTATATATAAATATATATATATATATATATACTCTAGTGATTAGAAAATCAGACAAATCCAACTTTTTCTCCTGCAGGTAGACCTAACTTCAGATGGTTCTCTCTCGTTTTTATCTATAATCATAGAGTGAACCTGGGATAGAAGAAGTTTGATATGCCTCGCTTCAAAGAAGTGGAATGGCCCTGCAGCAGCCAATCTTCTCTATTTCTCCATGATAGCTGCCAATAGAATCACACCAGTCATTAGGATTCTACTTTATTGCCTGGCACATGATCCTTGAGGGAGAAAATTTATGTACAATGGACCAAAGGGACAAGTAAATCTTTCATAGATAGACATCTTGATGAAGCTTCTACGTTCCTTTTATTTGTCTGGGATTTCGCACTTCTTTATGCAGCCACCCTCTATTCACGAACTGTCATATTTTTCTGAAATATCAATGAACCGCCACTTTAGCTCCTCTCTGCTGGTGCCTGTCTCATTCTCGCTGATACAATACCTGCCATTAGTCCACTGTCAGCCTATCATTTTCTTGTCCCTGATGCCTTCTTGTATTGGCAAAAATAGTCTTTCTGCTCGTTAGGCGCAAAGTGCGCGGCTGGCTCAGCAGGAAGAGAAACTGAAGGTTGTCTATCTGTCAGTAGTCAGATATAATTCTGGGGGGATAATATATATACTTTGGGCAACATTTCGAAACATCATGGGTATCTTAAGGAAGGTATAATATTTGTAGCCAAAAAGACATTGGAGGTATGACTCTTCTTCTTCTACTAACAACACAATTGCTTTATCGTTAAAAAACCTAAAACATCCAGTAGAAATGCCCACCATATTTTTCCATATAAAAACCAATTGCTGTAAAGGGAAGTGTCAGCCCCTTTTCAGCTTTTAAACAAAGTATTTTGTGCAGGCTGGCCGGCTTACAAGAAGCTTGGCTTTTAGCAAGTATTCCATACGTACAGCACAATGCACAATTCAGGAATAAGTGGATTAAAACAATGAGAAGCAGCTAAAATGCTATTAATGTCAGGGCATCTTGCGGGAAGCCTGCTCGTTGGATGTCAAGAGGAGGCAGTGTTTGATGAATATGCTTGCATTATTTAATTTAAAATTCTCATTAGGCTTTGAGAGTAGGAGTCTCGCAAGGTTTATTCATCTTGGTGTTCCTTCAGCCCAGTCCCTTGTCTATTCAGCCCACCCCTGCCAGGCAAGATAGAACCAGCTGGATCCTGTAGGACAGAAGGTCGACCGCCCATATTTCACTCATTACGCTCTTGCCATGTCTTAATGGATGAGGCCTACAAGCACATGGCAAAGGGTTGATTTCCATAGCAGACATGGGCCTACAGATGTTGGGGTGGGGGAGATCATTGCATGAATGATTAGGTAGTGGGTTTTTTCATTTTGTTTTCAGCATTTCAAGCATTACCATAAGGTTATTTATATTCTAAGCGTCTGGCACGTGACAGCAAGACAGGAGCTTGTAAATTTTCCCACTTACAAGTGCTGATTTTACTGAATGGTGGCAGCGAACTGTTTACTCTGATTAAAAATTAAATTAGATGTCTTAGGATTGTCACCTGCTCGACAGAATATTCTTGAATGTGACAATCTTGCCAACAAGCTTAAAAGATAAGATTCATTAATAAGATCAGTTGGACAGCAAAGGAAGCTCTTAGTCTTAGTTAAGGAACCTTTCAGGCGGGAAGATGAGGAGATGCCTCGAGGGGTAAATTGGTTTGTGACAGGTAATCACATAGCATGTTGCTTATTTAGCTCTTACACGCCTTTACAAATATGCAAAGAGGAGGTGCAAAGAAGATTAATGAGAACATGTTTAGGATAATTAGTATTAATGAGGTCATTGTACTCCAATTGGCGTTGTAGTTCCATAAAAGGGAATGTTGTTCTGAAGACTGGCTGAAAGAAGGTTTAGATTTCCTCTTATAATAAGTATAAATGCAAGCAAAATCAGTGTAGGCAACAGTCAAGTCCCACATGACCTTGCTCTGGGCCTCCCAGTGACATTATATATGTTAAAAGGCAACAAAACCACCATTAGATAACTAGTAATCCAGCAGCCCTAGGTAGGCATTCCCTCTCTACTTCATTAGCATATATTGGTAACAATAGGTTGTTCCACATCACACCAGAGCCTGATCCATCATGGTTGCCATGGCTTGTGCTTTTACCACCAATTACATACAGCAGTAGCACAGAAATAACAGTCTAATACTTCAAGATTGTAAAAGTCTTGTGGGCTGTAGACCTGTTATTAGGCACAACTTTGATTCGGCAAGGAGTTAATGCATTTATCCCCCCTGTCTCTTCATGGAGATTACAAAGGGATGGGGAAGGTGACTTTTAAAGTGAAATAAAAGAGAATCTGATAAAAATATAAGATAAGTCCTTGTTCACTCTTGCTTTAGAAATCAAAGCCATATGACACTCACCTGAACAATCGGTGTCTCTCCTATTCCATCTTACCATTGTTCCACGTTCCTCTCTTCTATGCCTCTACAATGCAGAGTTCCTTCATGCTTGAGCCCCTTTACAGGCTTCATGTGATCTGTAGCCAAGGAAACCGCCATAGTTGATGGACTGCCAGGTCTAACTTTATGGATCCCAGGTAACAATTCCTCCCCCAAAGTGATGCCTTCAGTCCCCGAGACCAACAAGATGGACTTATCTCAAGGGACATCTAGAGAAGCATCATGGGCAAAAAGAACTATGATAATATAGGCTTTGATTGTACAACGATTTACTGTCACGTTCGACACCCTATATCCAGAACCCTGGTCACGGCTCTCACTTCTGCCTCGGGAGGAGCCATCGGCTAATCGGATGCCACCAGGTCTTATTTGAGAGAGGAGCAGTGAAGTGGCACGATCGTCTCACCAGGATACTGGAAGGAAGAACACCACCAGGAACAGGCAGGCACAAGCAAATTAGAATAGTGAGACAGGCCGGTATCAGGATTAGAGAGCATAGAATAGTTGGTGGACAGGCAAAGGTCAGATTGGAGAGTTCGGAGTTAACCAGGCAGGCAAGGGTCAGGATTGGAGAGATCAGAGAAGTTAGGAAGGCAGGCAAGGGTCAAAACACAGATGATCAAACAGGATTCAAATAAGAAAGCACCCAGGAACAAGCTAAATTGAACCTAACAACGGGCAGTGTTTTTTTTACTACAAGGCCCCTTTAAATACTTGGAATTTCCCGCCCTTGGGCAATGACGTCATTGCGCCGGTGCATAAAACCCGGAAGTGCGCACAACATAGGGAAGCCGCCACAGCAAGGAAACAGACGCATGCAGTGGGCGTCCCTGCCGGAGGCATGGCCGGCGCCTCCGTATGCCAACGGATAACCACTGGACAACCAGGCTAAGGTTTCCTTACATTTACTATTCATATAATGCGCTGAAGAACTGATTTCTTTGGGTAAAATGTGCATATCAAAGTATATCATGAAGTTCTATGAAAACAAGAACATGACATGGTGGGATGAGGTCTCTATTAATTTACAGTAACGTCAGCCATTTCCCATGGTTCAGATCCCAGTTAACACATTGCGAACTTATCCTGCCTGTGTGCAGGAACCGTGTCAACCTCATTCATTGCAAAACAGCACAAAGGAGACGTCTATACAGCACAATGATCGGCCTTAATGCATCTCTTGCGCCCAAACTGCCTCCATGCACAGACCTCAATAACGGTTATGATGCTAAGGATATTATTATTATTATGCTTTCAGTGGAACACAATACCTGATGCCTGTGCTTTATTTCTATAGATTACCCATAGCTGTTTGTGTCGTGCCTGCGTTGTGTTTGTTATGCAGCACAAGTCAGGAGTCAACTGCGTCTATGCACCATTGGCTTCATCTTTCTCCTGCTCTATATTACAAACTAATAAGCCATTACTCCATTAGAAACTTACAGCTGTATACTCATCATGAAGAGACGGTGGAATAAGAAATGGTATTGGAGTTGAATCAGAATTGTAGTCTGCACCCAAGAAGCTTTTGAGCTTGGCCTTAAGGTGGCCATACATGGGCCAACAAAAGCTGCCGACTTGATCCTCATCCAACAGGTCAGTTGATGTGGCCCTCGTCCAACAGATCTCTTTGGATCACAATGGATGATCCAATTGTTGGCTGTATGTGGCCACCTTTACCCCCTGAAGCGGTCTTTAGTAGAGGAACATAAAGAAGGTATAGATGAAAAGACTGGGGGACAGCAGGTGTAGACAGTAGAGCAGTTGTTTTTTGACTGTTTTGGTTCAAACGTTCCTTGGAGGAGCAACCTGTGTCTAAGCCCCCCATAGCTCATGACAAGGCTACACAAAACATTGGTGTATCAGTCATTCATCCATAGTTTCAAGAATATCTAGGGAAGCAAGTTTTCAGCCCACAATTCTAAATTTTAACCTTCTATGTGGGCATTTAGGCAAATGGCATTATCTGCAAATTTCCAGCCCCATAGTTTAGAAACATGTGGGATAAGATGGTAAAATTAAAGCAATATGGATTTTGTAATGTTTTATAGTCGCATTTCCCAATCCTGCTCCACATTAGCATGGGCAGATATGTAATAGGGCCTTATTGTACGAGTCCCTATAAAGACAACACAGATTACCCCATTCATAATGTGCTTTCTGAAACTCTACCTGAATCATGTCTTAATTATCTGCCTGTCACCGTGCCATGCTCATAATGGGACTGACAAAGAAACCAATCAGAATAATCAGCAGAGAAGTCTGCCGCACCAGCAGCGATGGTTCCGAGCAAATGTTACCTCCAATTCTCCGCCGTCTTTGATGCCTATTGATTTTTTGATTACAGAGTACATGGAATTTGGATTTTGTGTATTGTTATTTAACGCTGACATTTTTCTTTTCTTAATATCCATTCGGAGGAAAATGACCACGTTCCGACCAAGACTGGCATCGCTAGTCAGTAAGAAAGAGGTTTTTTTTTTTCCATTTATTTTTCCTCTTAAAATGGTAAAGGAAACATTTTTTTGGGTTGTAGCTCCAGGCCATAAAGTGAAACAGGCGCTGTGTTCTGTGTCAGCGTCTCCGGTCGCATAAAAATCTGACAGAATATGCAATACCCAAAAAAAAAACCTTGCTGCCTTCCCACATTATTGTCATAAAATGTTATTGTTGCCATCATATTTTAGCCTGCAGCTGCCAACTCTTGGTTCCTCTTAGAACGCTCCTGAATATTCAGAAAGCTGAAAAGACTTCTGTTTGGCACGGGCAGAACAAGAGACAAAGAAGGGAACAATGGCTGAGAAAAGGGCTTGATCTGGAGCAGAAATGTATTAAGTTTCGGCAGGAGTCAGACTTGTCCCCCATTGCAGTCCCTTATTTGAATGCCGGTTGTCTGTTTTTGCAGTTGTCAAGCTTAAGGAAATTTATGTTGAGTAAAAAAACATATTAGTAGGAGTCCAGCTAAGCATTCATTTCTGGTCTGGTTTTAGGCTAATGGAAATGTGCGTCGCTTGTGTGGTTATTAAAGGATAAGTAAACCGTTAAAATAAGTGAATGTGAAATTGATGAGGGTGCTATTCTAAGCACTTTTGTAATTAACATTTATTATTTATTCTTTTTTCATTCCAAGATATTAAGGGATACATGTACCTTTAATGTGAATGAATTTAGTTACAACAGCGCCACCTGCTGGTCAGTATCCCACCAGTCTGACCACAAAGTAGTCAAGGAAGTTGTCAGGAGAAAGAAAGAGGCTGCTCTGATGTTCCTGGGTTCGATTCCCGCCAGGGCACTAGAGTCGAATTATCCATAAAGTAGCCTGTCAGAAGTTTTTTTTTGTGTTAAATACAGTCTTGGAAGCACTTCTACTAGGGTATTGTGTTTTCCTTTTATTCCGCTTTGTTTGCCAGGCAGTCGGATATAGAGATATGTGTATATGTGGCTCTGCACTGGTTGTTAGCCGAAACCAAGAGCCTGAAACCGCAGACAAAGATAATATTCCCCTTGGTGGTGTAGCAGTCCTGGTACCTGCAATAACAGGAAAGGAATAAAGGGAACGAGAGCTTTCAAGAGGAGGAAACTTTGTTTTGATATGCTAAATCGTATTCTGCTTCTGCATGGACACAGCTGCAAAAAAAAACCACTCAAGGTTGATCTGCGGGGCAATTATTTTATTGCTTCATACAGGAAACCTCTGTACTTCCCTGGAGAGTAATTCGCTAAATAGAGGATCTTCTCCTATCTTCTCAGGATTGTAAGCTCTTGGGAGCATGCACTTGTATCAGCTTGAATTTGAATGTCATTATGTTTCTTTGTCTCGCACTCATGTTATACACCAGGGTATATTGATGACATTCCCTAGCGAGGTGGAGCATCTTCAGTATAAAAGCTGCCTTGCAGTCGTCCCAAGTCTTTTGGGCAAAAAAATCAATAAATATAATGTCAGAGATAATCTTCCTGGTTGATATTGTTACTACTATATTAATGTTGGCTCCTGATAACATTGGCAGTTGTTTGTTTATGTGATTGGGACTTAGACGGCAAGCTCTACTGGAGCAGGGACTGATGTAAATGATGTAAATGATGTATCATCTCTTTAAAGAGATGCTGGATATGTTGGCCCTCTATAAAGGATAATAATAATGTTGTATATCCAGTGGTATATTTCCTCCCTGGACCATTGGGGGTTTCCCTAAGATGAAACCTCCAGTCTAATTTTTTTGTCCAATGAGCAGGCATGGCAGCCTGACAGTGAGCGTGAAATGCGATGGCACAGATGCCAGCCATAGGCTGGTGAACTTTAACAAGTAAATAATTGAATTAACGTGCAGCTGAGCGTAATTACTGGTATTAACCAATTTGTAACAGGTGTGCCGGTGGGAGTGAGTGCCAGGAATAGATAGAGTATAGAATACAGTTGACCTCATACACCTGCACTTTCCTGCTCCCCGGTACAGGCAGATTCATGTCTTTGCCCATTCAGAAAAGTTGGGCTGCATTTGGCGTCCCTTCCTGATCCCATAGTTCATCCATCTGGTCCTGGTCCTCTCTCCATAAATGGATTTATCTCTCCAGCATGTGGAGATGTGAGATCCATACTGAAGGCTCAGAGAGAGAGAGACTCTTTAATGGTGTTCTACTTTTAATTAGTGCTTGTGCTGAACATATTAACATAATGAACACACTTCGTAATTTAGTTCCTACTGCCTCGCTTTGCATCAGAGGGGTGATGAAGGGATTTAGTCAAGGTTAAGCAATCAGAAGGGAGATTTGAGGCAGCATCAAGAGAGGATAAAGCATGAAGTGTTATATTATGGTTCTGGTTGTCTTATTTATTGTCCTTTATACAGGTGTGGTGAGAACATACAGACTGACCCAACCCAGCGCTGCTTGTTACTCTTAAGGTGGTCATAGGAGACTGAGTTGGCAGCTTATTGGACTATGTATGGGCCCTCTGATGAAAAATTGGGCAGATATCAATTGTGCAGGGTCAAGGACTACATTAACTCGTTGGTGGGCTCCTCATCCCATCACCCAGCATTTACCATTTTGATTGTTTGGCACTCGGATTGGCTAAGACTGGTATTGCCCAGCTCAAGGTGGCTAAATCAGGGAAAGATCTACTTGTTTGGCAATCTATAAAGGAAAACTAAACCCCCAATAATAAAAACCCCTACCCACTACCCTACATAGTCCCCCCTCCCTGCTTCCCCTGCATAAGTAATTACCCCTGAAAGTTCCCCTAATTCATTACTCACGTAAGCGCAGAGTAAGCGCAGTGGAGCTCATGGGCACCATCTTCCAGCTTTTCTGTATTCTTTGGGAAGTGAACGCCGTATTGGCACATGCGTAGTTGGAGCAGTCTTCCGGTTCGTAGCCGCTGTGAATGCGCCAAAAGTGCAGAAAGTTGCTTTAGGGTTATGGCACATTCTGCATATTCTCCTTTAGTGGTTATACATTTTCCATTCAAGTGAAAGGGAGGAATCAAACTTGTGAATATGCATCATTTGCCATAGGCTTAAAGGACATCTACACCCCAAAACTATGTTTTGCACAATGAAAGAAAATGTCATTCTAAGCAACTTTTCAATATATATTCATTAGAAATGTTCACCTACCTTAAAGTTGCTTGTGAATGTAACTGTGACTGAAAGCAGTATGTGATTATCCATTTCTGTTCTCTGGTTCTAAATCTTGAAATAACTTAACAGGGGTCAGTTGTTGTCCAGGTCTGTCAGTCGCTGCCTTCTGCTACATTATTGCAGGTGAAAGAACCAGACAGATACTGCTTTCGATAACAATGACAGTTACAAGTAAACATAGCACCAATGAAAGTGTTATATTCAGGTATATTGGATTATCGTGTAGCATTAACTTTTCTTTCATTGTACAAAAAGCAGTTTTGTAGCTGGAGTTCCCCTTTAAGCCTGTTTTTAGATACAGGTGTGATGGGCATCCATAAGACCAGTCATTATCATGCTATAAATATCATGTTACTGTTCTTTACATCAACTACATCTTGTAAATTCCCCCAGGCAGAGATTGTTGCTTATTGCAGTAGCGGCTTTGTGATGTAAATGTAGCACCGCTATTGCTTCCTACTAATTAGATGTGTGGTTGTGATTGTTGGCTGCTCAAATTTGTCACATTTGAGATTGACCCTGAGATAAAGTTTCGGTTGTGACTGATAATTTGACCCGGATCTTCCTTCGTTAGGCTGAATGGGATGAGCAGATCTGCACAGTGACAGACTTATGATATGAATGTTCCTTCAGAGATATTCTTCAAGATGTTGGAACATTGTTGGTGGTATTTGCTTCCATTCATACCTAAGAGCTGGTGTCCCCAATCTTTTATACCTAAAAAAAAAGTTGAGGAGCAACAGAAGCATGAAAAATGTTCCTGGAGGTGTCAAATAATCTGTGATTGGCTATTTGGTAGCCCTATGTGGACTGGTAGCCTACAGGAGGCTCTTTTTGCAGTACCAATTCTTTTTATTCAACCAAAACTTGGGATTTAAAAATAAGCTCTTGCATTGACGCCATTGGGAGCAACATTCAAGGGTTTGATGAGCAACGTGTTGCTCACAAGCTACTGGTTGGGGATCACTGCCTAAGAGTTTGATGTTGGAGATCAGGCATGACTTGAAGTTGGAGTTCCAATTCATCCAACAGGTGTTCAGTTATGTTATAGTCAGGGCTTTGTGAAAGCCAGTAAAGTTCTGACACTCCCATCTTAGAACCTCATTCTATGTAGACCTCAGTTTATGCATGGGGGCATTATTATGCTGAAAGAGAAAAAGCCCTCACCAAACTGATGCCATAAAAAAGTACTAAACTGCCATGAATGTGATTGAATGATGTAGTGGCACCTGTATAGTCAATGAATGATGGATGTCAATTCCAGTAATTATAAGGGGTGTCCGCCCATTTTTTTGAACATAGGTACCTGGATACAAATGGAATGAGAGGTGGACCAGATCAAATAGGACCACAGTATTGTGACAGTATACATATTGGGTATTGCTCCTGTTGTATATGGCATATTGCTGGTTCTTGCAAGAATTGCACCACTCTTTTTAAATGGGAAATACAGTTTTGGACTGTCCCACCAGGATACCAGGAAAAATCTTGCTTGGCCCATGTTCCTCCTGCTCCATTGTGCCTTTTATCTTGGTCATTCCTCTTTTCTGTATGAGAACAATGAGGAGCAATGGAGAGAAGGCTAGACAATAGTATAGAGAAGTATGATAACGAGAAGAGATTAGGATCATAAACGTGCTGAGTGAGAAGAGGAAGAATAATGTGGAGAGTGGACCTTGGTCTAAGGCAGAGATCCCCAACCAGTAGCTTGTGAGCAACATGTTGCTCACCAACCCCTAGGATGTTCCTCCCAGTGGCCTCAAAGCTGGTGCTTATTTTAGTATTCCAGGATTGTGGACATGTTTTGGATGAATAAAAACCAGGTGCACTGCCAAATAGTCTCCTGAAGGCTGCCAGTCCACATAGTGGCTACCAAATAGCCAATCACAGCCCTTATTTGGCACCCCAGGAACTTTTTGCATGCCTGTATTGCTCCCCAACTTTTTATTATTTTTGAAAGTGTCTCACGGGTGAAAAAGGTTGGGAACCCCTGGTCTAAGGTTTTCTGGTGGATCCCTGGCATCCCAGTCCAATACTGGAATAATGTGAATGTATCTAAGATCTCATCATATAGGTGGGATATCTACAGTAGACCAAAGCTTCCCTTTATTTTTAAAGTCTACCCGGTCAACATTCTATCTCTGCTGTGCCTTGAATCGATTAGCGCAAGGATCCATTAAACCGCAGTCCCCAGCTCTGCATGCCAACACAGTAAAAAAGATTTCTAGTTGATGTTAGTTATGGTACCAGGAAACCCCCCAAATAGTAATGTGAAGGCATCAAGACAACATCTCTCATGAGGATTGCAGATACTACAGGGACTTTTCAGTATACCGAAAGGACAGCCATCCAAAATTAGCATATTGCTCAAACACGATTGCGGTGTTTTGTAGATTTATTCTGAGCGAGGGGTCCTTTGAATGTGACTCTAGATAAGCACAAAGAAAACAGTCTAGGGGATTATCTTGCCACCACCACAAGCTATCTCCAGCGACTGCCGTGTCTTGCATCACAAACAAGATGACCTTTAAACTTCCCGCAACGGTGATGGATTCGGGATATTGCTGAAGGGCCGGCCACAATCTGTATGCTGTGCAGGCCACTTTGATTGATCAACAAACATCTTTGCGTCTAGACTCAGTGAAATTCATTCCAAACCCCCTCCTCCAATTCTTTCTACATTTATATCAACTGGCCGCATCCTGTATGGCTGGTCACCTGCCATGGCACAGAGGAATTAATGTACTTAATCAACATTTTTATTAAATTCCACTATTATGTCATTCAGCTGTTGATGGTATTTTGTAGAGAGCCTGCAGTATTGCTGCAGCCAAGCAGAAGGCGTATTCAGGAGCTTTCTTCATCTCTGTATGACATGTCAACTTTTGCAATGATGTAGTGCGGATCAACAGGGTAGGACTGCTTTCAGTAGTGATAGGTTCAGATTAAAGCAGACTTCTCCTGAGTCGCAGTAAAAATATGAGCTAGGACTGTTACTGTCAACCATCTAATCCCAGTGTCTTACTATACTTCCCTACTGTCAACATCTTGCCTTTCGTTTGCCATGTTGTCCTACTTTTTTCACCTTGTCTTTTGCTTGCCATTTTCTTCTACTTGTCCTTCCATCTCCATCTTGCCCAACTGTAGCTATAATTCTGTGCTTTAGCCATCTTTCCCTACTGTTGCCATCTTGCTCTTCTTTGCTGCCATTTCGTCCTCTTGTTACCACCATCCATATGGTCACCTTCTTGACCTGATATACCAGCTGTTTTCCGTAGTATCTAGCTATGACTAGTGTTCTTTATGGCCTCATTCTATTCAGAGCCCAAGTTAGTTTCCCCATTTGGACTCCAAAAAGTTCTTCTGTAGAGCCCAACATACCTTCAAAGATGGAATCTACCAGGTCTCATCCCTGCTGAGCTTCATTCTTCATACTAATTCATTTTACTTGAACTAGTTTAGCTCAACCTCCTAGAAGAAGGTCCCATTTTTGATGAGCTGCTTAGCATTTTTTTCCAATGCTTAAAAATGTAAACACTCAAAAATTCCCTAGTATTTTCATTTATAATAGAAATTTACTGGGACTGTCCTATAATTATGCAAGTCATACACAACGTTTCCCACAGATCACCCTCTATTTGCTTGTACTGTGACTGGATATGGGACACATCAAGATATCGGCTTACTTTACGCAGTGACCTGAGGGGAATAGTCACACAATGATAATGGCCCCTTATTAGCTACATTATGGCAGCCCAATTAGTACATGCAGTAATCATGGTGCAAGAATCTGACCTAATTACTGTAGTTATTTTTGTTTGGGGGGTGCTGATTTTTGCACATTAAAATAAGAACCTTTTGTAGTGGGAAGAAATCTTTGCCTGCCAATTCCCTAGCAATCTCCACTAGGATAAATTCATAATTGGCTCTGCATGGTCTCTTGGGGGGAGGAATGCGTGGGTGACTGCACCAATAGAGCTCAGGTGATTGTTATTTTCCCTGCTGGATAAGAGAGTTAGTGCGTTACAGCCTTAAGCTACACCTTTTGGAAGCTTTTAAACCCTTTAGATAATATCCTGAGCCTGCAGCAAGTTTCATTTTGCTTTTAATCTCCTTATATTGGGAACATCTATCCATAGAGAGAGGTCTACATTAATTGTTGAAGGTCTATGATATTTTTGTAAAACTATGGAAGAAGGCTGTGTACCTGGCTGCTAAACAGTGTGTATTGGCCAAAATGTGATAACATATTCTGGAGTCCCAACTAACCATGAATGGTGGTGGGTTGACTTGGAAGCTTGGACCTACTGACCAGCTCTTCAGTAGACCACACACCAGGCACACACTACATCTTTGTTTAGCTGTAACAGCAGTCACCTAGACTTACTGTGATTTATTAGCCTGTGATTTAACATGGAATATGTTGAAGGACCATCTTTTAAAAACGATAGACCCCTTCTTCAAGCTTCTAAAAGGCCTTCAATCTAAATCCACCTTGTGGGAATAGGCATGTCATTTTAGGACATCATGAACCATACTGAATATTGAACACAGGTTTGTGTTTGTTGCTGTGTGTTGCCATGTTGTCCTACAATCTCCATCTTGCCCTACTGTTGACCTCTTGCAATGTTTTTGCCTTCTTGTTCTATACGCTAAAAATTATAGACCTTCTTTAAATACCTAAAAAAGAACACCTAGTGATGAGCGAATTTGCGAAACGGCGAAAAATTCGCAAAACGGCGCCGGCATCTCGTTTTTGATGCCGGCGCCCGTTTTTGACACCGGCATCGGAAAAAATGTTTCCGACGCCGGTGAATTTTTGCCAGTGAATTTTCGCAGGCGCTTCGTGAATTTATTCGCTGGCGGCGACTCGTGCAAATTTGTCGTGAATTCGCGCCTGACGAATAAATTTGCCCATCACTAATCACCATACTAAATATTAATTTTTAGGACCTTTTTCAAGTTTATCCTTTATGGTCTGTATAATGTGCGGTCACCAGAACTGAAACATTACAATTCTTAGCAGCAGATTTATCATAATCCCAAAACAAAATAACTACATTTCTTGGGGGGGGGGTTTTTTCAGGAAACATCCATTTCTCACACTTACTATTTCTTGCTTCGAAATTCTTCTCTAGTTGAGCGATATTCCCATAGGTTTATGTTGAATGTATTTACCCAACTCAAGACATCTCCAGTCCAAATGTTCGTTAATTCGCAGATTCACTAACGGACACTGGCGTAAATTCGCTAGTGTTACTTCGCACCCTTACGCCTGGCGAATTTGCGCAACGGACGTAACTACGCAAATTCACTGACGCGCGCATTTTTCTGAACGCTACCTTTTACGCCGGACTTCCTTCGCCACCTCAGACCAGGCGAAGTGCAATAGAGTAGATAGGGATTGCTTCAAAAAAAGTTTAAAAATTTTCTAAGTCCCAAAAAACGCTGGCGTTTTTTCTTTTTTTATGGGTGATAGGCTGAAAAAGATCGAAAAAATTTTTGGGGCTCCCCTCCTTTCCCCCTACATTTCCTAACTCATGGCACCTTAACTATACAGTGGGCACATGTGAAGGGCAAAATAAACATTTTATTTGCTGTTTTGAAGGTTTCCCAGGCTTGTGTAGTGCTGCTACATATACCTCCATTGTAACTTCAATTTGGCGCCGTATCGCTAACGTAACTTCGCTTTGCTTGGCGAATTAACGCTAGTGCAACTTCGCAACCTTACCCTTCCCCTGAGTGCAACTTCGGATTTTAGTGAATTTGCGTAGCGCTGGCGAAAATACGCCTGGCGAAGTACGGAAAAGCGGACGCTGGCGCAACTACGAATCTTAGTGAATTTGCCCCAGAGTTTCCGCCACTGCCACATCTGCTTTAAAATGGATTTTCTTCATCCTTCTTGGCTCATTACCAATCTAAAACATATCTATTTTAAGAAAGAGATTCTGTTTTTGTATCTGAGCCTACGCAGCCCACCATGGGCCTTCAGATCGGCGTCATCGGAAATTCTATTGGCAAAAAGCATCTGCAACAAGGCGACGGCACGCACAGAGGCACAAAGGAACGCCCGGGCGACTGTCTTTATGTGGCACATACAAATACGAGTAGCCAGTCATATCCGTGGGGTGGCATTGGAGAGGTATGGGATATGGTTACGTCTCCTATTGAGCCTCCTCTCTGCTCTGTAGGGTGGCCCTTATTAATGGTGTACCTGGTGCAAATAAAGGAGCCTCCAGCTGCTTATAGACAGTATTCCAGTGATGACACAGGCAAAAGTCATTCTGCAGAACACGTTTTTTTTTGTCTTCCTCCATCAATTTGCTCTTGTGCCTCTCAACTTCAGGCCGCCCATCTTGCCTTGTCACTCCCCGCGCTTATTAACTGCCATTAGCCTGGTGACTAATCCTTTATTTCCCCTGGGGATTTCTTCAGTAAATTGATAAATTAATGACGTGTACTCTTGCTGCCCAAGCCGGCACTATCTGATGGGATATTTTCTCTGCTTCGCTGGTAATAAATAACCCTTGGCTGCCCGAAGGGAATTCATTCGAAATTACAGAAGCGTGTAAAGTTGGATTTGTTGGTCGCGTCTGTGCCGTGAGTTACACTTGGTGCTTAGCGTATAAATCACGTTAGCGGAGCTTTCTATTAACGGCTGCAGCGTATTAGAGCGAAAGCTGAGCTGGGCCCTTATGTGAAATAGATTACCCCAAGCCTGAGGTGAATAATGTGTATATGCCTATAACCTAATCTGCCATTTACTGACATCAATCGTCAGTCATGTTGCAAAGTAAATTACAATATATACCCTGGATGTTTTTCTAAACTTAGCACTGTCTATTATTGTATATTATCCCTTATAATAGAGTTCCCTGTATAACTCAGCCTGAAGCCTTGTGCCTTTATATGGTCACAGAACAACCCCTCAGTGACTTCTAATATCCTTATCATTTACAGTAGGGGGTACATTATCCCTTATAATACATGAGTGATACTCAGAGTTCCCTGTATAACTCAGCCTGCAGCCTTGTGCCTTTATATGGTCACAGAACAACCCCTCAGTGACTTCTAATATCCTTATCATTTACAGTAGGGGGTACATTACCCCTTATAATACATGAGTGATACTCAGAGTTCCCTGTATAACTCAGCCTGCAGCCTTGTGCCTTTATATGGTCACAGAACAACCCCTCAGTGACTTCTAATATCCTTATCATTTACAGTAGGGGGTACATTATCCCTTATAATACATGAGTGATACTCAGAGTTCCCTGTATAACTCAGCCTGCAGCCTTGTGCCTTTATATGGTCACAGAACAACCCCTCAGTGACTTCTAATATCCTTATCATTTACAGTAGGGGGTACATTATCCCTTATAATACATGAGTGATACTCAGAGTTCCCTGTATAACTCAGCCTGCAGCCTTGTGCCTTTATATGGTCACAGAACAACCCCTCAGTGACTTCTAATATCCTTATCATTTACAGGAGGGGGTACATTATCCCTTATAATACATGAGTGATACTCCGAGTTCCCTGTATAACTCAGCCTGCAGCCTTGTGTCTTTATATGGTCACAGAACAACCCCTCAGTGACTTCTAATATCCTTATCATTTACAGTAGGGGGTACATTACCCCTTATAATACATGAGTGATACTCAGAGTTCCCTGTATAACTCAGCCTGCAGCCTTGTGCCTTTATATGGTCACAGAACAACCCCTCAGTGACTTCTAATATCCTTATCATTTACAGTAGGGGGTACATTATCCCTTATAATACATGAGTGATACTCAGAGTTCCCTGTATAACTCAGCCTGCAGCCTTGTGCCTTTATATGGTCACAGAACAACCCCTCAGTGACTTCTAATATCCTTATCATTCACAGTAGGGGGTACATTATCCCTTATAATACATGAGTGATACTCAGAGTTCCCTGTATAACTCAGCCTGCAGCCTTGTGCCTTTATATGGTCACAGAACAACCCCCCAGTGACTTCTAATATTCTTATCATTTACAGTAGGGGGTACATTATCCCTTATAATACATGAGTGATACTCAGAGTTCCCTGTATCAAATTACATTACACTCTTTATTATAATAAGACCCATAATAAAGAACATGCTACAGAAGCTTGAAATGATTTATTTTATCCATTTCCCATTTTCATTTTTTACATCAGTTGATAATCTCAGTATAGTGATAGTTTATCTGTGGTCTCTCTCTATGTCTATTTGTTTTCACATATGACTCCCAGACTACCCAAATAACATTAGGAAAGCAGAGGCCATCTGCCTGTGCGGGTGTTTAAGTGCAAGGTGTGATTGCTTCAGGAGTACATTATAATTAGCCTACTTTGTTTTAGACTCTCGTTTTTTTCTAGCTTAGTCTCTGCATTTCTGGTTAAATTCAAAACAGCTCTTTGATTTCTGGCTGGAAGGAAACATACTAGCAGTACTGAAAAGAGATCAAATATTTGCAAGAGAGTAAATTGCTCCTGGCAGCCAAACTGCAACTTCTGATGTGTATATTATAGACTAGGGTTTTATATTTTTGAGTCGGGATCCTATTGTGGAACGTCATAATGCAACGGTTTCTAAACTGTAGAGCCCAAAGGAATGGATGGACCAAGCCTGAAGGCCAATGAAGGTGAACTTTAGGGCGGATGCTTATTTGTTCTTCTGGAAGTCTATATTGAAGGCCACTGGTGGACAGTTTTCTGGTTGACAATTTGATAACCTTGATGATTCATTCAACAATGTCTTGTATTTCTTTAACCATCTCTTGTATTTCTTTAACCATATTTCTTTGACGTTAAGCGTCATTACGTCTACAAGGGGCGCCGAATTTGAATTCTTGGCGCCAAATGTTCCTTAAAAGGCCAGTCCACCATTTTGAGAATGCCCAAGCTAGGCTTCAATTCACTGTTCCTGGTCAAGCGTATTTTCGTCTTTTGATATCCTGGCTTTTGACTTCTTCCTAAACCTTGACAACAATTCCTGCCGCCTGCCTTTGAACCCTTCTCCTGATTCATGACCAGATCTCTTTTAAATCCTTGCCGGTACCTCGCTCACCGACTTGTTTGTAGCTACGCACATCCTTGTTGGTTTCCGCAGCAGAAAGTCCGGGCCCCAAAATGCATCGGTGAACACCGGGATCCACAGGGTTCATCTGAGCATTCGAGTGAACCTGTCACTGCGCAAGGTTCCTGATAATGTGAGTGTTACAAACCCCTTGGATGTTGCTCCCAGTGGCCTCAAAGCAGTTGCTTATTTTTGAATTCCAGGCTTGGAGGCAAGTTCTAATTGCATAAAAACAAGGTGCATTGCAAAACTAAGCCTCCTGTAGGCTGCCAGTCCCCATAGAGTCTGCCAAATAGCCAATCACAGCCTTTATTTGGCATCCCCCGGGACATTTGCTTGTGTTGCTCCCCAACTCTTTTTACATTTGAATGTGGCTCACCAGTGCCAAAGGTTGGGGACCCCTGCTCTAGAGCAACCAGTGTTCGGGTGCTGTACTGATGTCTCAAAGTGTGAGAGCGAAGAACAATGCGGGAGACAACTCATCTCGGTGCAAAGACTGGATAATAATTGGGGTTGCAGCTGGTACTTTATTTCAGAACATTGGCTGTAAGAGATTTGCCGTAGAGTAGTGGTTAAACAGATTACAGATGGCAGACTTGTCTATCACCCCCTCCTTTTTTTGACACAAATCTTTAAAGGGATGGCTACCTACCCTGCATGATTTAACTAGGCATGTTTCCAACGCATAAACCACGCAGTTTGGAGCCAGCAGCGTGCACATGGGCTGCCCATCTGAACAGCAGCAAGTTCCCTCTATAGGAATCATATCCCATAGCTTAAATATTTCCACCTGAGTTCGAGCGGCGAGAGGCTGGGGCTCAGATGCCTTTCAGCTCTTGGGAAGAAAGATCTAAGGATGTATTAAGAGCGAGAGGTGGGGAGGGGAAGGGAGCAGAAAGAGGAATTAGTAAGCTATTTTTATCAAGGGTTTGTTTATACATTTCTGTGGCTGCACATTCATATCAGTGCAGTATACAAGGGGGATTATACAGCTATATATGTTTATGCAATAAGGGCATGACAAATTCTTTTATGTAGTCATTAGGATTGAATTAAAGTTGGATGCTGCGAGTGGTTTCCACATCACACTTAGCTACAATGACAATCCCATATGTAGTCGATTAGCAGTGAGCGTGCTAACGCACTGCAGAGAGGCCTGGTTCTTCCAGGAATGACTGGATCTAACTTGAAGGCCACATGGAAGGTGAACTTTAGGGTAAATGCATATTTGTTCCTCTTGATAAATCTAAAAGTCTACCTTGAAGGCCACTAGTGGTGAGTTTTCTGGTTAACAATTGATGTCCTGAATAATTTAATCAACAGGGTTTTGATTTCTCTGTAACTATTCAATGAGCTAAAGGGGGAGTAGATTGTTGAAGCTAATTGAAAAAAAATTAGCAGCCACTGTCATGGTTCCTATAATCCTTCCTTTTGGGTTCATGAAGGGAATCATGGAGAGAAGCATTGGACTGGGTATCTGGGGTACAATGGGACCACTGCTGGTGACCAACAATGCGCACACCCCCAACCCTACTCCACCCTCACCTAACTCAGACATAGCCAAAAACAACATATGTGGTCTCATATATCAACTCCTAACCCACCAATGTCTGATGTCGTTGAGAGCAAGAGAGTTTGTGGGCATATAAGAGATTGCGGCTGGTTTGAGTCAAGGGAGTTTCTGCTCAGGGTGCTCATGAAAACCTGGGCCCACCAGGGTTTTTCCTGGTATCCCAGTGGACCAGTCTCTCTAACCAACATGGGGGCCCAATTTGGGTCTAGACTTATTGTTCTCCCTGAGAACACTGTACAATCTTTCCCCCCACAGCCATGTTGAGTCTGGCAGCTTTACAGGGGATGGTAATTTATTTCATGACATGTCATTGGCACCTTCAAATATTGCAAGTCCTGGTATGCTCATGTTGAGCAGTGGCCAAGATATGTAGTTGAGTAGCTGTTTTCATATTAATTGGGATACATGCTCAGCCATATATACCATTATTTGTTTAACGCTCAACTGGCAGAAGTGTAGTTAAATGCTCAGCTACTATATAAAATGTATTCCCAGCCAAGCTTAAGAAGTTATCCATCTTTCTCAGTCTGCACGGTGTCCTTAAGAAATAAACATATTCCTGAAGATGAAGGGGCTTCTGATACATTTCTTTGTTGTCTCCTCTGCTTTTTCGCGGTGGCATTTCAGAGCGGCCACACTAAAACGTCCTTTTGTTCTTTGTTTTCAATGCACTTGACAGCTGGAATTCATGTTGTACCCTGAGCTGAGATATAAATGTAGATGAGTTCTACTTTTAAGAGTAACCTAGTGGCAACTTTTATTCTGTTTTCTGCATGGTTGTCCACTTCAGGCCCTCAGTGCAGGTCATAGGGTCCAGTGTTTGTGCTTACCTGACCAATTAGGCTTGCAATCATACAGGACCTATCAATGGAAGAGCTCAGAGGAAGCACAGCCAGCCTGAGGGGCTAATTAACCGAAAGCCATTTGTCTTGAGCAGGAGAACTTAATAAAAAATCTAACTGGTAATAAATTGAAAATGAGTACGAGGACTTTCACTCTGAGAGACATTTTATATCCTGAGCTTTGACGTCGGAACTGTAAGTGCCAGAATTCAAAATAAATCGCAGTTATAATTAGCAAACTTGACGTCTTTTTTTTCCTGTTCATCTCTTCGTCAGAAAAATCAGGAGGAAGCAATAAAATGGGGAGACAGAGAAGAGAAGAAGACCATTATTAAGGGGTAGGAGGATGTATTTCAGAGCTCAAATAGGAACTTCCATTTCCCCCTATCTATGGTCCTGTAGTGCCTCTAACTATCTTTATTGGCATTACTTCCATTCTGGGATGTTGGTGATCAAAGAGTAGGAAAATACATACTGGAAGATGGACCATGATCCTGATATCCAAGCTCCTTGTGGAAGTGATGCAGCCAAAGACGGCAGCCAGCAACACTGCTGATTTACAGAATGCAGATTGACTAGGGTCTGCACATCATGGGTTCCCGCTGATCAGCTGTATGTAGGAAGAGTGGTTGGATAACAGGGATAGTAGGATAAGATGTAGAAAGTATACCAAGATGGAGATAGCAGGACAAAGATGGCAAGAGTAGAGCAAGATGGAGAAAGTAAAGCAAGGTGGTGAAAGTAGAACATGGTGATGAAAGTAGAACAAGGTGGCCACATTAAAGGAAGATGGTGACAGTAGAGCAAGATGGACACTGTGAAATGAAATGAATACAGCAGAAGTAAATGGAGATGGTAGTGCAAGATTGACAGTAGAACAACAGGATGGGGAAGATGAACACCATCAACATCAAGGTGGACACTTTAAGGCAAACTTTTGACAGCAGAACAAGATGATAGCATTAGGGCAAGAAGGAGACAACAACACATTATATCATTGTTTTTTAATTTGTTGCCCTTCAGTTGTCGTTGAAGTACAACAGCCAAAAACCCATAGATCAGACAGTCCTACGTCAAATATATAATGCAGCTTGCGAAATCTGGTTTTCTCTGGGCCCAATCACTACTGCAGATGGCCCAAAGCGACTACTTCCCCCACATGTGAGAAAGAAACCGTGAGAACATTAGGCTGGAAGCAGTATTGCCATGGCTCCAGCCGTTTGAGCTTCCCCTTCAAGATGACCCCAGAGTAGGAAGCTGTGGGAACAGTCGCCTTTGGGGGGTTTGAGCATTCCCAGAGTCTCATTAAGACCGGCTTTGGAAGAGAGTGGACAGAAGAATGTCCAAATCTTTGGCTGCATCCCAGGCTTCTTGATACCAGTATGTTTCTCTGTACATAAGTCATGGGCGAACCAACGGCTTTCTATGCCTGCTGTATACATTTATTCTGACATGTGCTTTATAAAAATCTCTTTAGTAAAAGGGAATTAAATGGTCGACTCAAAACAAATGTCCACACGCAATCCAATCAAAACAATTACATTTCGGCCAGAGTTTATGGTTGTCTTGCCGAGGAAAAAAAGTCCATCCAATCTCTCTAATGCCCGTTTTATTGCACCGAGTGCATTATCCAGCGCCCAAGCCTCTCCGATAACGAGACATCAAAGGGGAAACAATTGATTTCTGTAGGACAGAATTTGCCTAGACAGCGCTCAGATCAAATCTGCTGCACTTTTTGTTTTCGTCGTTAGTCGTGGCAGCAATTATTTTTATTTTTTTTGTGTGAGTCACCTCTCTGACCAGCCTCCAATTAGAAGGAACATACCTGACAGCTGATATTTCTGGGTAATGGCATCCAACACATTCATCTTATCACCATTTTGATATATCGTACTGAATAAGCAGAGACAGTTTATATATATATATATATATATATATATCTTTTCTTTTTTTTTGTATTTTTCTATTAGTCACATTATCATTTTCCACCTGGCCCTAAAGGGTTTGTGTGTAGACGCACTAAAAGGATGTACTTGACGGAGCACAGGGAAGAGAATCTTGTGTAAAACATGCACCCAGAGACACAGAGACACAGGTAATGAAATCCTATGAGCCAGCCAAGCAGAACATGCCGCGGCTTTGTAACGAAATTGAGAGTTTATCCAAGCACGGTGTTCTGCAGGGCTTTCCCGTCAACTCAATTTAAACCCTGACTCTGGGGAGGGCAACTGAGAGCTGGAACAGGCTCAGAGGTCTCTACTGCTGCCCTCATAGCAGTCTGAAAAGGGGCTACAAAGGCTGTACTTGGGGGCTGACACTACCAATCATGTATTCTGTCAGTTATACACCTGACTCCAGGGCTGCCATCAGGGGGGGACAGGGGGGAGAGTTGTAGGGGGCCCTGAGGGTAAGGGGGGCCCGGCCACGCCACACTTACTTGATTAGCCGGGCCCCCCATCTTTCTGAGAGCTGCTGACTTTGGGAAGGCATGGACGTTTAAGGGGCCCTGGCCACCAATTTTCTTATAATGTGGGGGGGCCTGGCCACCAATTTTTTAATGGGGGGGCCCTGGACACAAATGTTTTTTATGGGGGGCCCTGACCACCAATATCTTTTTATTTTTTATTAACATGTGGGAACCATAGCCACCAATATTTTTTTTGTTTTTTTACTGTGTGGTGGGGGGCGGACCTGTGGGGTGGAGAGGGTGGACCTGTAGGTGGGGCTTGCAGTGGGCGCAGCCCAGGGGGCCCAGGAAATTTTGTTGTATGGGGACCTGCGATTTCTGATGGCGATCCTGCCTGACTCACAGGCCTGTGCCCTCAGCAGAAGCCCAGCAACACACTAGTGTGCCATAGCCATTCCAACGTTACTCGCAGGCACACTGTGCATATATTAATATATTCTTAATATTTCATTATTATATCATTACTCATCATGTATAATTCCACTGTTCATCATCCCCAGTTTAATACCTGCAGACTGGCAAAGTCTCAAGCCAATCCTTATAGATTTAATTAAAAGGTTAAGATCCAGGGGCACTGTGGTAAGAAATAGGTGGGGATTTTAATCTATTCTAGTCCAGACCACTGCTTGTGTTCAATATACTTGCACAGGCCCATAATTATATGTAATATAAGGAATTGCAGTTGGTATTTTGGACTAGAAACACCTTTGAAGTCTTCAGAATGTATAGTTTCCAAAAATATATGGTTTTCTGGGGCAAAAAACTGTGTAGGGTCTTTTACAACAGATAAAACAGATATGTTGTGATTACGGGGCCACAGATTACAGGGATTAAACATTTGTATTCCATCTCAAATCTTATCCTATAGGCCATCAAGCTGCCCTGCCTTCTCAAGTTTGAACCCCCAGTTTGGGAACAAGTTCTATTGATAACAAGAAATTAGGTAGGATAAATTAGGACAATAGGTTTCATTTGACGGACATGTCTTTTTCAGCCTCACTTATTGTGTCAACGACAATGTAGACCAGGTGTCCCCAACCTTTTTAAACCGTGAGACACATTCAAATGTAACACAAGCATGAAAAAGTCCATTGGGATGCCAAATAAGGGCTGTGATTGGCTATTTGGTAGCCCCTATGTGGAGTGGTAGCCTACAAGAGGCTCTACTTGTCACTATACTTAGTTTTTATGCAATTAAAACTTGCTTTCCAGCTTGGAATTCAAAAATAAGCAACTGCTTTGAGGACCCTGAGAGCAACATCCAAGGGGTTGGAGAGCAACATGTTACTCACGAGCTACTGGTTGGGGATCACTGATGTAGACTGATGGCAGAGTAGGAGATTAGTCTCTCCTATCCACATTCCCACCTCTTTCATGACAAAGGGGCATAGCCCTGAAATGTAAATAAAGACACAAGGGATGCTGCACTGTTCTGTGGGCAGGTCAATTTTGTTGCCTTGTATTTCAGGAGGGTGTCGATTCCACCTTTACTGAGCAACAAACTCCTCGTAATGTGGCAAAATAAGGGTATTGCGACCGCCTTTCTCACCTCTCCTTTCCACCAGTAATAATGTAATTACCCAGTGGGAAAACATATGCGTCGCTTCGGGTTTTCCAAGCCACCTATAGTACCTTGTGCCAGGTGCACCTACGTAGGGTGTGGGCAGTGCCCATATTGTAGGGATAGAGGTTTTTGGTAGTTGCTTGCAGAAAGAATGCTGGTGGCGCTAGAGGAATAGTTGATTTGTGGACACAACACAGTGATTGAGGACGATATATAGGCTCTTTAAATCAATCTTTTCTTTCATTTCTATAAGCTTTCTGTCCATATTGCAGCTCCCAGCAGCCTCCTCTAACCACAAGTCATAACACACATCAGATGGCAATAATTTGACATTGTGCTTATTAATGTTGGGCAAGCATGGAAAAGAGCAAGCCCACTCATGGTAAGAATTTGTACCTAAAGATGCCCATACACGTAGAGATCCTCTAGTTTGCCGATTACACCAAACGAGCGGATCTCTCCCCGATGTGCCCAAATTGAGGTGGATAATATCGGGCTGATCCTATCGATTGAACGATCGGATCATAATGTAGCCAACATGGGCGGTCAGATCACGGGACCGCATCAACGAATAGATGCAGCTACGATCCATCTGGATTTTTAAACCTGCCTGATCGAGATCTGACCGACTTTTGGCCAGATATCGATTGGGAAAGCCCTTCGGAGGGCCCTACACAGCTACCGATTTGGTCTGTCGGCAGCTTTTATCGGCTCGTTTTATGGCCAGCTTTAGGGCAGGGGCACACCAAGCTACTGGGGGAGATTAGTCCCCCAGCAACAAATCGTTTTCTAATCTCCCCAAACTGCCTCCCCGCTGGCTCGAATCTAAAACACCGTGGGATGGCACTCGGAGCACTTTGTTTTCTGAAGTTTCCTCGTGAGTCAACTTCGGGCTACTTCGGAAAATGAAGCGCACCGATTGCCATCACGCTGGTGATTTACATTCTAGTCGGCGGGAAGCAGTTTGGGGAGATAAGTCGCCCCGAGAAGAAGAGGCAATTTGTCGCTGGGCGATTAATCTCCCTGAATCTGATCGTGTGCCCTAAGGAGTGTAATCTTTCAGCCACAGAATGATATTTGAGCCCTGTTTATCTTCTCGGTCAAGTACTTGATTAAGCCATTGTGTTCTTCAGATTGCCCTATTTCAACTTGAATAGCTGCCCCCATGGCTACACAGAAACGTATCTGTATAAACAACATAGTTAAGCCTCTGATGTAAAAGTACATTATTTTTAAATATTTACTGGTATTATTGTTCTTTTGCCCCAATGACCTCAGGAGGTAACCATCCAAGCCAAGCCATCGGCCAAGGGATAAATAGACAATTAGACAGGAGCAGAAAAGCTGCTATTTCAACAACTGGCGTTGACACTGATTCTATAAACCACCCATCCATCCTGAAGCTACTCACACAATTTCAAATAGCATATGCCCCACAGAGTACATTCAATTAATTACAGCCGTTCAGTCATTACAGCCCATCGTACGACACCGTTCTCTCACCTCCTGTAAATTTAGAAGGACAATTTAACTTCCATTTTGCCCTCAGAAATGGCCTTCAATTAGTATCCCGGCGAGGCACTCCTCTGCTTGCTATGCTTTTAGGGTTCATTTGCTGTCCATTTTCTTCCATCAGTTTGGAAGTAATTGGAAGTGAATTTACTCAGGTCGGCAGCCATTTATTCATAGCGCCTTGTACGTCCCACCTGCTGAGCTTTTGAGGTAATATGGGGAAACTCTGTCTGTCACTACTGTCTGGCTTGAGCAAGATAACTTTTTGTTGACCTCTTATTTTGTTCACAATCCATTTCAGCCCTACTGACTTGATCACAGCTGGATTTGAAGTAAATAGCATTTTAAAAACTGAAGGGTAATTTGATGATGTATTTGCAGCCATGCATTAGGGATTCTGAGCGGTTTCATCAACGGGGAGATAAGAAATAGGATCCAGTCTGTTCTTTGGATTTCGGTATGAGGGGAACTGGTATATTATGCGAAGGAGGGCTGGGCAAGTAAAAGAAAAGTGGCCATTTTGAATAAAAATATCAAGTAGATATATATTAGTATTGGGTTTCTTATATGTGACTCTACGGGGCAGATTTACTAAGGTTCAAATAGTAAATTAACATTTTCTAAATTGTTTTTGGTCAAAACTCACAAATTTTAATGTAAAATTTAATGTAATTTAAAGCCACCAACTCGAATTTGAAAAAGAATGTGAAACTTATCACACCTTGACCCGGGAAACAGTCCTAATTCGACTATTCTCCGCCTAAAACCTGGCGAGTTCATGTAGAAGTCAATGGGCAAGTTTGGCTTAGAAAAAAATGTCAAAAGCAAAAAAGTCAAGTTTTTTCGAGGAAAACTTGATGGGAATTAGATTCAAATTTGATTCGAGTTTTCAGGTCGAGACTTTACTATCGAATTTTAGACATTCAAGTTTTTTTTCATAAATAACATACCATTCGAATTGTGAATAAAATAGAATTCCTATAAATTACTCTAAAATTCGACCTTTGATAAATAACCCACTACATGTATAAAATATGGTACCTGTGTAGACAGGTTTGTGGAAACAGGCGACCATCCATCCCTTTGCATGTGTAAAATGCATTGGTATATTCAGAGGTCATGAGGCCCCAGATCCCTTTCCTCTGACATTTGGGGACCTGTGTATAACTATCTTAAGGCTGCAGTGAACATAACAATAGCAAAATTGCACACCCAATTATAGGAATGATAATGGGTCTAGAGCACTGGCGGCAAGGGGGCTCAGCCTAAAGGCCAGTTAGGGTAATATTTGGCAATGATACCTATTTGCCCCTGATAGACCAGCTGGAAGGTCTGTTATGCTGGCCATACACTGGCTGATAAAAGGCCACCAACAGACCGAGTTGGCACCTTATTGGCCCGTGTATGAGGCCCTCCGACGGGCTTCCCTGATCAATATCTGGCCAAAAGTCTGCCAGATGTTGATCGGGCAGGGTTAAAAATCCCATCAGATCATGGCTGCATCTGTGCGTTGATGCGGTCCCACGATCCAACCACCCATTTACCCTTTGCTGGGGCCAAACGATCGGATCAGCCCGATATCGACAACCTCAAGGTGGGTATATTGGGGAGAGATCCGCTTGTTTGGCGACATCGCAGATCTCTCAGTGTATGGCCACCTTCAGAGTAATGTTTAGAGTGAACACTGCAGTCCTAGATACGCTTGCTCTGTGTCTGAAACACCAATGTTTTTCTATATCTGTAACCTTTTTACAAGGTAAGATACTCCGAAAACAGAGGTTGGACCTCCAAGAGTGGCTTAAACCAAAAAAGGTCTGAGAACCACTGGCCTAGAGCCCTAGAACTTTTGGAGTGTAAACCAGAGTCGCACAGGTTGTCCAACGCTGGTAGCAAGGGATACTGGAAGGTTCTGTAGCAGAACAGGTTAGACAGAGATGGTTGAAAGGGAGGAAACAAGTTAGAGTCTATAACATCCACATTTTTATGAAAATAGATTCTTGTTTCCTTCTCATGATAAAGAAATATGTCCTTTATCATCTAAGATGTAGTAAGTGCTGCCTGTCACTGCAGGAATCTCCAAATGGACAAATGCACCTGGTAATTGATGAATGTACAAGGGATTTGGCTGGTCAGTTGGGATGGGAATAAGAGAAAATAGCTGTATCCAGTAATTTCTGTGCACTTTGATAGCAATAAATATGGTTTACACAGAACAGGCCTGCAAGACATTATATCAGATTGTATCAACATTCCTATTAATCAAACTATTCCCTTCCCAGAACTGGAGTTCATGAGGTCCATCGAATTAAATGTCCATGGAGACAGAATTATGCTGTGTGAAATTAAAACAGGAACAACATTTTCATTTAGAGATAAATTATGCCGCAAACTGTTGCAAGGCCCACAAAAACTTACAGCCACAGTGAAGAGCAAATGTGCTCTGCTTTCTTTCTAATTTATTCTTGGCTCAGGGAAAAGGAGACTTGACGATATTGTCTGTAAGCAGAGTTGACTTTGAGGTGCAAATAAGGATGGTTGCAGTAGTTGTAGGTAGGGGTGCATGAAGTGCAGCAGGTATTGTAAGGCTATATAGAGACAGCAGAACAAGATGAGGATGGTAGGACAAGATAGAGACAGTAGGTCAAGCTGGAAGAAGCAGATCAAGATGGAGACAGGAGGACAAGAGTGGGACAGGAAAACAAGATGGCAAGCTTAAGATAGGAAGGCTAAATGTAGACAGTAGAAAAACATATAGATAGTAGTGCAAGGTAGACACAAAAAGGCAAGATGACAGCACTAAGGCAAGGCACTTTCCTGAAGTACAACCCCACTCACCCTAATACAACTGAAACCTGTTGGGAGGCGATGCTTGGAGATGTAATTCAAAATCATAACTTCAACTTAGGTTCATAGGTGGCACAGGGCTACTTTATTTAACTATTGGAGCTCACACAGTCTGGTCATCATCACCAACCTTATCTCCACCATGTCAGACAGCCTCGACTAAGATCTTTCCTTTTTCTTTTTTCAAATGCAGGTGCCACAGTGAGCAGAATGAACATTCGTTAGGACCTTGATACCTTCCTGCTTCCCTCCGCTACACTGTCAAGGACTCAAGAATGTACCAAGTGCTGCTCCGTGGAGTTTTTCTCCTAATCTGCAGTAACCTGTCTTCTGCCCTAGTGTTTCCAAAAGACCTCACGCCTATTAGGATCATTGAGGCATTAAGTACGTTTTATGATTCTTTATAAATGTAACAAATAACCAAGTCTGTTCAGACTCATGAAGTTCTACACCACCTATTTACCATTGTACAGCACATTGTCACCTTGCTGCACCTTCCTTTTGGTTTATTTGTGATGAAAGTCAAGGTTGTGGAGGTCTGGTTGCATTTGACCTGCCTGGTTCATATTTTGTTGCTTCTGCCCTAAAACCTCCATCTTAATCTTTATCATGACCTTAGGACTGATGTGTCTCTTCCACCAGTTCAGTTTTAGTTTCTTATTTTATTTTTTGGGGTTCATAAATGAATGTACTCCATTTCTTCTTCGGCAGAGATCAGCAGCAGATTTCCAATCCATGAACACAGATGTGTCACATAAATTCATCTACAATAAGTTAACCTGTTACTAGCAGCTGAACCGATTCGTTTTGACCCTTGAGTAGTGAACATTTCTATCCCATACTGTTAAAGTTTTGCTGATCGTAAAAGAAATATCAAGCTTGCTATATATTAGAAACCAATTTACTGCTTTTGGTGTTCTGGGACCCAAAAATGATTTCAACATTCCAATATTGTCGTTCTTTTCATTCAGCAGAACAACTTTGTTTCACAATTTCTTTAGTAGCCGCTCAAAGCCATGTCCCTTAGCCAGTTCTTCTTCTTCTTATTATTATTATTATTATTAAGGTGGCGAGATTTCATATAATGCACTGCAGTCAGTTCACTGGATCTTTCTGACTCTCAGAGATGATCATAGGCTTTGCATCAAAAAGAGTCCCATCCCTGAAGAACATAAAGAAGGCTTTAGGTGGTAGAAGTGTCTGATGGTTGCTGAGATAAATAGTGCACAGTAGGATTATGTTTATATGAGGAGCCCAACTGAACCAGGACTCTAGATGCACCAGAGAATCTTATGAAATTGTGTCATGTTCTTTCAGCCACTTCATCTTATCCATGGTTTCGGGGACTGGCCAGCGATGATGACACAGCCCACCTAGGACTTGACTTTCAGAAGATGCTTAAACTGAATCAAACGTTATACATAGCTGCAAGGTTAGTGCTGCATTGAAGCCTTATGAAAAATGATGGCTGTTGTATATGGGCCTGGGGCACCTAAAGTGGAGCAAGATGTAAAACATATTGGAAATTTTTCCTACAGTCCTACAGTGACCTCCACCAGGAGATTGGTCACAGTCCAGGTTGACTCTCAAAGCCACCATATACAGATTTGTAGGCTGTACCTTAAACCAAAGAACCCCATCTAATCTTTTATATTTTTGCCTTCTCACCCCCAGAGACCATGTTTATGCTATTGATCTGCACAGAACCAAAAATGCAATTATTCCAGATAAAGTAAGATACTTTTCCTCTTTGGTTTTTACCTACCATGTACTTGTATTTATTTAGGTGCTTTTAGCCTTAAGAAGATGATAACTTGCTGTAGAAATACGCCACTTTTGTTCCCTGGCTGCCTGTGCTGGTAATCTAGCAGATGCCCCAGTAAATACTCAGTCACTAGCTGCACGTATATATATGACACAGTCTACCAACAGATTTGCAATGCAAGGGAAGGAAGGAACCAATATTGTTTTTTAGAAAGAGAGTGTTATGGTTATTGCTCTGTTCATTTGCATGTAAATTGTCCAAATGGAGCACGAATTCTATACATGGATTCCAAATTGCACTGCAGTGCCTTGTCGCTTTTAAGGTCTCCTATCGAGAAACAAATATACTGGTGATTTGTCCCAGGCACCCAGCGCTAGTTAGAGGTCGAAGAGAAAATTTGATAAGCAACAAGTTAATGCATGTCATGCAACCAACTGACATCACTAAATGTCAATTACAACTAATGATGTCACAATCTGACCTTCAGGATGGGACGCCATGAGTAGAAAGTAGAGCAACTAGGCATTTTCTGCTTTTCTGTCCCTAACTGACCTTTAACTTGACCCCCAGAAAGGTTAGCCTTAGTTAATGGGGACATCTAAACTAGGGGAAACCAACCCTGTATGTGTATTGCTTACCCTGTGAACTTTTCATTTTAGTATGTAACATGGAAAACCCAAGATATGGAGAACTGTGCAATGAGAGGCAAGCAGAGGGTAAGTACCTTCTCTTAATGAATCCCCAAGGAGAGGATGGTTGTTCAAGTTTTATTGGATATGAGTGATTATCGGTGGCTCTATAAGATATACAGGTATGGGACCTGTTATCCAGAATGCTTTGGTTTTCTGGATAACAGATCTTTCTGTAATTTGGATCTTCATACCATAAGCCTACAAGAAAATCATGTAAATATTAAATTAACCCAATAGGCTGGTTTTGCTTCCAATAAGGATAAATTATATCTTAGTTGGGATCAAGTACAAGCGACTGTTTTATTATTACACAGAAAAAGGAAATCCTTTTTACAATTTTGGATCAATTGATTATAATGGAGTCTATGGGAGACGGCCTTTCCATAATACTGTGCTTCTGGATAGTGGGTTTCCGGATAATGGATCCCATACCGGTATTATATAAGTTGTATATATTGCCCAGAGCCAATAAATCCTTCTATAATCATCTTCAGTTTCCAATGACATGTTCTTCTCCAGTCTGGTCAAATTGTGAGCCAAGCTCTTCAGGGGTAGACCACTTAGAGAACTGGGACAGGCAATTACAACAGGCTTTGGACCTCCACACATGTCCCAGTGCCAATTATGTGCTGGTTTGAACAAAGTGATCATTCAGAACCATTTGGACATACAGTATGTGTCACCATACCATACTGGAAGATCTGGCCAGTAGTTGTGCCATTCTCTAGCCATGATCTTAACATGAATACAGACACGATTGGGTTGGTCTAATCCTTGGGCCCCATGTCCAACTATGAGATCATAAAGTGGCTAAAACTTGGCAGAAAGAGCGAGCACATTTTACCATACTCCACCCCTCCAGCCATGCACATCGCATCCTCAGCAAATGCAGCATTTTTCTTCAAAGATGATTCCAAACTTGCTCGGACAGGTTTTTATGTTTCAGTGTGACAAATGTTGCTTTTGAACAAGTGAATGGCCGTTTTAGCTCCTTGTCTTTATTAATGATGAATATCGACGGTGCTGGTCTTGAAACAAGCGAAGGATGGATTGCTTGTGCAAACTATACAATGGATTGCCATGATTGTTTCTAAAAGCCATAGCGAGGAGAGGAAGAATCCAGACAATAACGTTCTTTTTCTAGCTGAAGGCTTTTGTTACTGTAAATGAGAAATCTCCGGCTGCTGGCCCAGGGAAAACAAAATTAACTTCAGCGCTAATTAGAATTTAGCTTTAATTAAGGAAAGCATGGGTTTTTGCAGTGACCTTCCAGTGCACGGCTGTGTGATTGTGCACAGCGGAGGTGCTCTCATGCAGAGCTAAGCACCAAAGTCGCCAAGCTTTTTCTTTGCCAATGTCTCACACTTGAGTGCCTTCAGTAGCAGGACGGTGGGAGCTCAGAATGTACAGACTTGATGAGATTGTTCATCCCAAGGAAACGACTCACCTGCAGACCTTTCTATCAAGTTTTAGGTGGGAAAGTCAATGGGATTCAGTAAAAAGGTGGTAGAGAAAACATTCTGGTACCTGGGTTATTCCAGTTAGCACGTAGCATTGTTTTGTGCTCAGTTGGGAGTAATGTTGACATTTTGTCAGGCTCCTTTCCCTGTTATGTTTACTGGATATTGGACTGTGGTCCCATTTGAGTGTTCCAATTGCTAGCTCAAACAGTGGAGTTTCTGATTTGAAAAATAATGGAATTTTTCTGAGTGAGTTGAACAATACAGGCAAGTCAAAAACATATTTATACTGAGTGGTCCGACCAGATATAGTTGAGCTTAAAGGGATACTGTCATGGGGAAATATTTTTTTTTCAAAATGAATCAGTTAATAGTGCTGCTCCAGCAGAATTCTGCACTGAAATCCATTTCTCAAAAGATTTTTTAATATTCAATTTTGAAATCTGACATGGGGCTAGACATTTTGTCAATTTCCCAGCTGCTCCTGGTCATGTGACTTGTGCCTGCACTTTAGGAGAGAAATGCTTTCTGGCAGGCTGTTGTTTTTCCTTCTCAATGTAACTGAATATGTCTCAGTGGGACCTGGATTTTACTATTGAGTGTTGTTCTTAGATCTACCAGGCAGCTGTTATCTTGTGTTAGGGAGCTGCTATCTGGTTACCTTCCTATTGTTCTTTTATTTGGCTGCTGGGGGGGAGGGGGGGGTGATAATCACTCCAACTTGCAGTACAGCAGTAAAGAGTGATTGAAGTTTATCAGAGCACAAGTCACATGACATGGGGCAGCTGGGAAATTGACAAAATGTCTAGCCCCATGTCAGATTTCAAAATTGAATATAAAAAAATCTGTTTGCTCTTTTGAGAAATGGATTTCAGTGCAGAATTCTGCTGGAGCAGCACTATTAACTGATTCATTTTGGAAAAAAAGTTTTTTCCTATGACAGTATCCCTTTAAACAGAAAGCTTTTCAATGTAGCTTCTGTCTAGATTGATGAGAAAAATGTATCTCCTAACGACTAATCCTGATATTACTCAGACACTGAAGCTAAATTTGGTCATACATTCAGCTCATCTCTCCCCGATATGCCAACCTTGAGGTGGGAGACAATGCATTAAACACAGGCAGTCAGATTATGGACCACATCAATGAACCAATGAGGTCCTCAGTCCAAAGGGATTTTTAAACTTGGTTGACATATGGCAGATTTTCGGCCAGGTATTGATCGGGGAAGTCCGTTCGGAGGGCCCCATATACTGCCCAATAAGCTGCCAACTGTTGGCAGCTTATATTGGCCTGTGCATGGCCAGCTAAAAGGTACATGGCTTGTCCCCTGAAGCTGCATAACCTAAGAGTGTCTTTACTTTGCCATGACTGGTAAATTCACTTGGATTGCACATTATGGCGGTCAGCTTCAAATCATACCCAGAGCTTAAAGAAGACTAAGCATGTGCATTGGACAGTGGTCTTCTCAGAGTCTATTCTTTTACACATTACTTGATGGACCACCCATGGTAGTCAACCATGAAATTCTTGTGATAAACTTACATTTTTGGTTATCAACGCTTGAAACACATTTAAAAAATCCAGAAGGAGTCGGAATGCGGCACCATTTATCAACTATGTATTTCCACGGATCTGTTGAGAGTTCTGTTTGACAAGACAAATGAAAGCCTGTGAAGGTTTTCTTAAGGACAGACTTCAGTGACAGAACTTCTGCAGTGCTGGAGCCACGTTTCACACACAAGCGAGGAGAATAGTGGTCTTTCCACTGTGTACGCTCCCCTTTTAGGTGATGATTTGCCATCAAGCAGACTCTTTATCCTTTCTTTCTCTTAGCTCTGCATGAGGCCACTTTCTCCTGAGCAGCGCCTTGTTACAGAGTTAAAAGTGTCGTGACTCGCTTTAGTGGACGGCAATCCAACTGTGATACACTGGGAGCTGAATAAATAAAGAGAACATTTTCTTAAAGAAAAGATGTTTGCTTAAAAGGAAAACCTTGGAAAATGTCTGAAATGCAACAATCCATGTTGACAACCTCATTTATTACAGTATTGGCTTTACATTATATGATACAGTATATATATATATCATAGATACGTTTAGGCTGTTAATGTGCTCTGACACAATGGGGCAAATTCACTAATGCGCGAAGCGCCGAACGCTAGCGTTAATTTGCTAGCGTTTGGCATTTTCGTTACTGCGCAAATTCACTAACGAACGCTGCCGTAGTTTCGCTAGTGTTACTTCGCAACCTTACGCCAGGCGAATCTTCACTAGTGACAAAAATACGCAAATTCACTAACTTGCGCAGTGTACTGAACGCTACCTTTTACGCTAGACTTCCTTCCCACCTCAGACCAGGCGAAGCGCAATAGAGTAGATAGGGATTGTTTAAAAAAAAGTCCAAAAAAACGCTGGCGTGTTTTCTACATGATGGCTGATAGGCTGAAAAAGATCGAAAAAATTTTGGGGCTCCCCTTCCTCCCCCCTACATTTCCTGACTCATGGCAACTTACCTAGACAGTGGGCACATGTGTAGGGCAAAATAAAATTTTTATTTGTAGATTTGAAGGTTTTCTAGGCATTTGTAGTGCAGATACATATTCCTCCATTGAAATTTGAATTTCGCACCGTATGCAAATTAACCTTCGCTAGCGCAACTTCGCTTTATATAGCGAAACAACGCTAGCGCAACTCCGCAACCTTACGCTACCCCTGTGCGCAACTTCGGATTTTAGTGAATTTGCGAAGCGCTGGCGAAACTACGCCTGGCGAAGTGCGGCGCAACTTCGCATCTTAGTGAATTTGCCCCAATGTGAGAGTTAGGGCAAATCTTAGACTTGTAGAAAACTCAACTTTAAATAGATGTATATACTGTACAGATGGAGCAAATTTCTTCTTCATGTTTGACTCAGACGGCTTCCCATGTCCAACCACGTCACTTTACTTAAATAGATTGCTATTACACCCTAGTTCCATTGAAATTAATGGTGTGCCATGGTGCACCTTGTGTCCACAACAAAGTTTGCTCCATCTACAGATTAAATCAGATTCATTCACTGGGGGCTGTTCAGCTACTGCTGGTCCATCGAGATGCCAATTCTTATCCAGATTGGTCTGATATCAGAATAAGAACTAGATGACACATCCCGGTGTTTAATGATTGGGAATTAAAGTCTTGGGTTCATTGTATTTTACAACACGAATGACGAATGATGCCACATTTGCAGAACTAGTCGTTTTCCATCATATATGAAAATCTGGACCTCGTGGAATAGACACTGGGAGAACATACAAAGTCTGTGCTCTAGAACTGAACCAGAACCTCAGCTCAGCAAGGCAACAGTATTAATGCTGCAGCAGTTTGGATATGCTCTCTGTCTCTCTAAGTTCCCAGTTTTACTTTGTTTTATTTACTGCATCACATTCTATGGGGCAAATTCACCAAGGGTCGAATATCGAGGGTTAATTAACCCTCGATATTCGACTGGGAATTAAAATATTCGAAGTCGAAGGATTTTAGCGCAAATAGTTCGATCGAAGGAATAATCCTTCGATCGAACGATTAAATCCTTCGAATCGAACGATTCGAAGGATTTAATCCAACGATCGAAGGATTATCCTTCAACCAAAAAAACTTAGGAAAGCCTATGGGGACCTTCCCCATAGGCTTACATTGGGTTCGGTAGGTTTTAGATGGCGAACTAGGGGGGTCGAAGTTTTTTCTTAAAGAGACAGTACTTCGACTATCGAATGGTCGAATAGTCGAATGATTTTTAGTTCGAATCCTTCGATTCAAAGTCGTAGTCGAAGGTCGAAGTAGCCCATTCGATGGTCGAAGTAGCCCAAAAAACACTTAGAAATTCAAAGTTTTTTTACTTCGAATCCTTCACTCGAGCTTGGTGAATTGGCCCCCACCTGTGGGGATCCCTACAACCAGGTGATCATTTGCCCCATTAGTTATCATGTCAGTAGATCCGAGGGTAAAGCCAATGTCACAGACAACATTCCACTCTTTAGCATTTGCTTTTTTTTTTAATGGAAAACTTGCTCTTTTTTTGTCTCCATAAGGACGAGTGTTACAACTATATCAAGGTCCTGGTCCCCAAGAATGACCAAACCCTCATCGCATGTGGCACCAACTCATTCAACCCCATGTGCAGAAGCTACAAGGTAAGGTTTTTAGCATCTCTGTTCATGGTTTCATTGCTTTCTGCTGGGATATACCCCAGTTCTGTTAATTATATGGTCCAAATGTGTCACCTACCATGTGAACACCTACAATGAATGTAACATCTAAATTGTTCAACCGCTTTTCTACTGATGGGCCCCACCATATACTGTCAATGTAACTATGAAAGACCATTGCTCTAAACTGAAATATTCCATTGTCCGTTGACCCTCAACTTCATTTTTGATGGTTCCTGAGCCAACCTAAGGGCTGATAAGCCTACTTCTATTGTATGACCCTAGTGTCTGGCCTATGGGAAAAATAATAGTATTGATAGGTATATGGACAGCATGTAACCTTCTTAACAACCGTATTTCTTTATATTAACCGTCCTGTTTATTTTGTAGATCAAAACTCTTGAGCAGGAAGGAGAAGAGTTTAATGGTCAGGCCCGTTGTCCTTTTGATGCAAAACAAGCCAACGTCGCCCTGTTTGCAGGTAGATTTCTACCACAATCATTCTTACTAAGCTTCTATAACCGCAATAAAGAAATAATATTAATTGCCTTCCATAACCCTAAATGTGTTTTTATAATTGTTTACATACCAGAGAAAACATGATTACTAACATCTTTTCAAGGCAACCATTTGCATTATTAAATTGTAAGGCGTTTGGGGTGGGGGTAGAGGTAGAGGCAGCCTGAGATCTTTCTGGGTTCCGCCACTAGAAGCACAAAGGACTTTTTTAAGCAATAAAAACAAAGTGTGAATTAATGCAGATTATCTTGAGGAGGGCAGTAATCCTGCTTAATCCCTCATTGCACACTGTTTAGTTTGGGAAATCAGCAGTAGCCGCACATGTACAGAGGTGCTTGGTTTTTGGTCGGAACACAAGTAAAGAGGTTGTTATCATATAATCCTGTTGGCTGCAAGGCTTTACTCGCTGTTTAAAAAGATTTGTTTGTGTACTTTGAAACAGCTTGCACCAAAATGCCTTTACTATGCCTATATTTCATGCCGTGTTGTGTCCAATTACATCTTTGCATCCTGCAGTCGTCTATCATATCCATTGATTGCATGCTTTGCTGCAACATCCCAATCCATCAGAACTTGACTTGGGGCTTATGGAGGGGGTGGGGTAGTAGTATAGGGCTAATAAAAGAGAGATATCTTGTGTAATGTAATGTCATAGTTGAAGTCCAGTAAAAACATTAACCCTTTCGCAATCCAACAGTTGGGATGGTGAGACCCAAAATGTCAGCTCTCCCCAAGCCCTCCAGGTTTGAAATACTTAATTCATATAAATTCTCCCCAGATGAAGGCCCTAGCCTTCCTGCAGTATTAGGGACCCCCAACTTCTCTGCTTCCAACTGCTACTTCCAAGTTCATGGCCATCACAGTGAATATTAGGGAACTACCGTATATACTCGAGTATAACCGTCCTGAGTATAAGCCGAGGTACCTAATTTTACCTCCAAAAACTGGGAAAGCTTATTGACTCGAGTATAAGCCGAGTATAAGCCAAGGGTGAGAAATGCAGCAGCTTCTGGTAAGTTTCAATCAAAAAATTGAGGGTTTCTGCTCCCATTGGAGGTGCTGGCATCTCGTTTCTGGACGCCGACGACCATTCTTGGATGCCGGCGACTATTCTTGGAGACTATTCTTGGATGCCAGCGACTATTCTTGGACGCCGGCGACTATTCTTGGATGCCGGCGACCGTTTTTGCGCTTGACCCGAGTATAAGCCGAGGTAGAGTTTTTCAGCATATTTTGGGGGATGAAAAACTCGGCTTATACTCGTGTATATACGGTATGTGGATTTGAATGGTAAAACCAGGCCTGGAAGATATAAAGCCTTAACATTTCTGAGCTCAACAAACTGATGTACTATTCCCAGAAACCTATAATTATTATGACTATTATTATTACTAACACGGAGATGGGATGCATGTTTTTTTTTCTCGCCTGTTGACTTAATTTCCTTAATTTATAATTTACAAATTGCTAAAATGATTTATTCTAGTATGCAAATGCTCTAATCTGCTAATGAGCTATTATTACATTCCATTAAGCGCCAATATTTTTATTGTGCTTTCGCATGCAGATGGGGGGGGGACAGGACCAGGAGTCTTACTGGTAATTGGGTTTGTGCGCAGACAGGCAGACATGAGAGATTGTGGCTGTTTATGAAACACAGCAGGGTGGCAGTTTTTTACTTTTGAGCTTCGGAATACAGACTGTTTGTTCCATATTTACATTAATTCATACACTGCAGTGTATAAACTTTATTTTGTATATAAGGAAAATATTTTGGTTCTAGAAGATCCATTGTGTAGGAAATGATGTGCATGAAGCTGTCTCTATGAACTTAGATCCTCTGGTTTGTGGTGATCAACAAACAAGTGGATGTTTTTCTGGCCAGTTTGCGGTGATCTAATCATATGAAAGGCCTGGGTAAACCAGCTTTGAGATCGGGATCAATATATGTGACTGAGATTTAGCATTGATCTGGAAAGGTGTCAAACTAATATAATGCCAACACAATCAAGGATGGAGACCAGTCTCAGCTGTGGATGACCATGTTCAGGTAGACTATGGAGTCACAAAGGGTAGTGTGTTGTGTTCGGGACTTCCTTGGAGAGGATGAAGTTGGGGGAAGGTTTGAAAATGGAAGAGGACTTTGGTAACGGGTTGGCAAGCAGTGGGTCAGATGCAGTTTGGACGACACCAATCATTTCCCTTCTAGGGACATCACCATGCCAATTATATCATAGGTTGATGGGGTGTGGGTTAAAAATGGAAGTGATCTTGGGTGCAGTGCAGGTTGGAAATTGAACCTGTCCATCATTATCTCATTTGAAGAAGTTCTCAGTTGCTAGGCTTACTTTTTGGACTGTTGAACCTATTAATCAATGATGCAGCTTCCCCTGTCATTGTGCGATTATAACGTATCCCTTAAATCTTTCCTTTTTTTTACATTCCTCCCTTTGCAGTTCTCCCGGTTGGTTATTCAGAGTAAATGTGAAATCCGAGCCTACTATCTCCCCATTCTCTGTCTCCCAGTCCCTTACAATAAAGTAGAGGGATCCCAGAGGGGGAAGAATAATAATATGAATTACTGCAGTGATATGTACAAAATGTACTCAGTATGAAAGCCTGGCAAATGTGGAATTTACAATTCAAACCAAGCTGTTTATAGTTGGCGCAGTTGGTGCATTTTGTACAGTGTTATAGGCAAGAGAAAGGACATTTTCTTTATTGCAATCATCCAAAACAGGAGGGAGGAATAAAATACAGTTAGATTGCGCTTCCACCTGTGGATATAACAGAGATATTGTACTTTATGGGGACAAGCATCTCAGCAGCTGGAAGCGCCTGAGCTTGGTGCTTAGCTGATGTTCTTTACAGCTCATACCACGCTCTTTTCTCTCACTCTCTTTTTTGTAGATGGGAATCTATACTCTGCAACAATGGCGGACGTCCAGGCCAGCGACACTGTCATATACCGTAGCCTTGGGGAAAAGAGCCCTGTCCTCCGGACCGTTAAGTATGATTCCAAGTGGCTGAGAGGTGAGGAGATAAAGAATATTTCAGGGATTTGCAGTTACTGTTTTTTTCTGAATTACAACTTCCAGTGTCTCCCCCCATTAATGCTGGACTGTTGGGCCCAAAACCTTTAGGACTAAAGATTCAAGCACCATGCCAAACCTGCTTAATTATGACATCATTGGAAGAGGACTATAGGGGTAGATGTATCATATTGCACCAGATAACCAGTGGGTGGCAGACCCAACTTTCCCTTTTGGACAACTTTTTCCCAATACGACATTATTTTCGCTGCCCGAACCACTTTTGCCAACCGTTTGAATTTTATGCATGCAACTTTGATCTATAAACTTGCAAGCATCCCCTCCAGTGACGTCAGAGATGGTCAGGTCAGGGGTTTGTTTATAAATAATGGCAGCTCAATGGACCAGGTCTTTCCAGCTGACACAAGGTCACCCATTCTGATTAGAAGAAAAGAGGTTCCAGCTAAATATTGGGAAGGGGTTTGTTACAGTGAGAGCTGTGAAGATGTGGAATTGTCTCCCTGAATCAGGGGTACAGGCTGATACATTAGATAGGTATAAGGAAGGGTCGGATGCTTTATACACCAGTAGCTCCTCCCAGCAGACAGGAGGGAGCCAATGAGGTTAGAGGAGGGAAAGGGGTGTTACAGGGAGAGCTGGGAAGTGAATCAGTGGTATAGGCTGATACATTAGATAGGTACAAGGAAGGGTCGGATGCTTTATTCACCAGTAGCTCCTCCCAGCAGACAGAAGGGAGACAATGAGATTAGCGGAGGGAAAGGGGTGTTACAGGGAGAGCTGGGAAGTGAATCAGTGGTACAGGCTGATACATTAGATAGGTATAAGGAAGGGCCGGATGCTTTATTCATCAGTAGCTCCTCCCAGCAGACAGGAGGGGGCCAATGAGATTAGAGGAGGGAAAGGGGTGTTACAGGGAGAGCTGGGAAGTGAATCAGTGGTACAGGCTGATACATTAGATAGGTATAAGGAAGGGTCGGATGCTTTATTCACCAGTAGCTCCTCCCAGCAGACAGGAGGGAGTCAATGAGATTAGAGGAGGGAAAGGGGTGTTACAGGGAGAGCTGGGAAGTGAGTCAGTGGTACAGGCTGATACATTAGATAGGTATAAGAAGGGGTTGGATGGTGTTTAGCAAGTGAGGGAATACAGGGATATGGGAGATAGCTCATAGTACAAGTTGATCCAGGGACTGGTCCCATTGCCATTTTGGAGTCAGGAAGGAATTTTTTCCCCTGAGGCAAATTGGAGAGGCTTCAAATGGTTTTTTTTGCCTTCCTCTGGATCAACTGGCAGATAGGTAGTTAATAAAAAAAAAAGGTTGAACTCGATGGACATGTGTCTTTTTTCAACCTTACTTACTATGTTACTATGTGACCAAGTTAGATTAAGGTTCGGATGGGGACTAAACAGGTTGAAGAGCAGCCAAAAATTTTCCAACTTACACATCACTAGCAGGTTGGGAAGGGCTAGAGTTAGGTTTCCAACCTGCCCTTTACTACCAACTACTGGGAGTTGTAGTTTCAAAACAGCTAAAAAAAAACTGACTATGAAATAACTTTCCTGTGAATGCATGCACAACATTAAGGTACTTTCAGCCTTCAAACATAGAATTTAAATCTTAAAAATAAGATGAAAAAAATATTTGATATTTTGTAAATAGGGCTCATTGAAAGTACCTTGGTGACTAAATAAATGTCATAAACGTGTTCTCTTTTGCAGAACCACATTTTATCCATGCAGTGGAATACGGAAACTATGTTTATTTTTTCTTCCGGGAGATTTCCATGGAATACACCACTATTGGGAAGGTAAGGGGGTTTAGATTTGGGATGAAGGGGAGATCAGGGGGCTTTTTATTGGGTGGTGAAAAAGAGGCAGATGTATAACATCTATAATATAGACAGTGTATACTGGAAATATCTACTAATTGTTTTATATTATAACTAATTGGTTTATATTGTATCTGCACGTTTGTGGTAATTATTGTTGTGGGTGGCATGCCTCTATAAATGTAGAGGTGTAAATGTGAGAGTGGGTTTTGCAGAGAATGCTTATTTCAGAATTATGTGGCCCCGGCAAATCGCAGGTTATATCAGTAAGCCACCCTGCATAAAGAATCAATCTGCCGCTGCCTTATCTCCCCGACACCCACTCTACACACCAGGCCTGCAAGTCAATCAGAAATGACGACTCCCTGCAGCAATGCCAACTCTGGGGGACACTGATAATAAAAAAGGGTGAAGATAGAGATGTATAAAGACGACAAAAGAGTTTTATCGGAAATATCTCCTACTGGGCTAAAGGGCAAGCTGCGGCTGATTAACAAGGAAATGAGTAAGCAGGACTGGTTTCGGAATCAGAGATTCGTCTCCGTTATGCAGTCTCTCTTATATGTAGGGGCGATACCTGTAACATAAAAATGGATATCAATAGCTAAAGACATATATATATATATATAAGGGCTTGGGACACAACAAAGTAGTTTGGACTTCCAAACCATGACCTTTCTGAATAAGCTTGTCAACAAATCCATAATATTTCCCTGCCTTACTGCAAGATGGTTGTACTTTGCATGCAGGTTACCTTCTCTCGAGTTGGCCGGGTCTGTAAGAACGACATGGGAGGCTCCCCCAGGGTTCTGGAAAAGTACTGGACCTCCTTCCTGAAAGCTCGTCTCAACTGTTCCGTACCTGGTGACTCCTTCTTTTATTTCGACGTCCTCCAATCTGTCAGCGATATTCTTACTATCAACAACCGTCCATCGGTCATTGGCGTGTTTGGCACCCAGGCCAACAGGTGCGTATTCCAGAATAGGACATGGACTTTTGCAATGATTTGACGTATAACGTTGACTCTGAGTCGCAATGAGTTGGATCAGGTGTCTAGTGCCAACTTGAGTAGGTTAGACTACTAAACATCAGAAAGAGAAGAACCTTCAGTCCCCACGCCAATGTTTAGACTTTCTCACTCTTATCTTAATGCCTCTTTCTCCTTCTCCAGCTGAGGACAGAGTAGATGCTAAAGCACATCCCAACCATACAAATGTCTCATTTTAGAAGGAATTGCTTTGGGAGCTATTCTAGGAGGTTGCCTGCATTGCTACAGAGCTCTGCCAGTAAATTTATTTTCAGACGATAAGGACAGCAATGGGATTAAACTTTTATGGATGGGCAATTTTACTCAAGGGCACAGAATTCGCAGTAGGGTCGGATACCAGATCAACCTTACTGTTCAGGTCCCTGTGTTAATTCTGTTGGAGAGATACCTATGGGCCTGTCTGAAGCTCACTAGCTCTTAAAGCATTTTTTGGTCTTACTGAATATCCTTAGTTTTTGTATTGACAATTAACTTCTACTGTATTTTAAACACTCTCAGCTTACATTCACTACTCCTCTGTATACCCTTAGTATTTGCCAGAGCAGATCACAGATTTTTGTTTGTTGTATATAAAGAGATAAAATCTATGATAGATTCTATCACAAATGCCCGTGTTTATTGCACCGCTGCATCGCCTTTAGTAGCTATCAAACGCCCAATGAAATGCTCACGACATCGAGAAAGATATGCTCATAATTGGAATAAATCTAAATAAATGGATAGGATATCACTGTTCCATTAATACATTAGAAAAGCGGCTACATAGCCCAGTGGGGCCATCAAATAGAAATTGAGTGGCTGGGAGAGTTCACTGGTTGATTTACTGCTGGTCTTGGCACTTGCAGACAAAACTCAATACAGACGAGGATAAATTACAAGTTCTAAGGAAAACCACAGGTAATGGGGGGCAATATTTCATTGCGCTGTGGAAGCACACTCTTATGTGTCAGGGTGTTGAGGGAACATATTATTTGAAATCTAATAACAGTTTTGGTGTGTAAGACGTAATCCACCAGGCCACTAGAGAATGATAGAACGACTGCATAATTCTGCACAAAATAAAAATAAAGGCTTTTATATGGATCTGCTGGGTCGCCGAACACATTTTCTCATAATAAAAGAAAGGAGAGGGGATACTTTTCCCTGCTGTTGTTATAGCTTCTGTAGATGTTTGTAGCAGGGCCTACAAGAACATCTCCATCTGTTCTCACAAGGTGAGACTGATAACTGAATTAGGGAAAATTTGCTATCAAATTTATATAGGCACCTCTGTTTACCTGAGTACCATAGCAAAATTTCAGCTGTCTGGTATTAGCTTGGGGCATGACGATTGGGTCATTGAGCACTGTTTAGCTGCATGATCCATCAGTGATAAACTAGGTTCAGATGTAGATGTTTTGTTGGATCTTCTGTAGGCCCCTTATTTGTAGGCCAAAATGATTGTTTGGTTTTATACCTGCTTAAAGAAGTTCCATATTAAATTGTTGGAGTTGTCTCTGCTAACAATGTCCTGCAGATGTTTAAATGCTGTGATTGGCTACAAGATTTCTTTCTCCCTGCCTGCCCTGAGTCACTCCTCAATAAATGCTTCTTCTGAGTTCTTTTTTTGGGCAAGCCTCTGGTGTCCAATGTTTATTCTGATAATTCAAGCTAGTAAAAATGCATGTGTAGATACATGCTTGTATTTGTTTCTGCTCCAAGGAAGCTGGTTTTTGAGATAGAAACTTGCCTGAGGTAGGACTGAACCCAGAACATGGATGTACTGCACTTTGTATTATAACCCAGTAATTGCAGGCTTTTAGGAGCACAAGGAAATAACTAAACAATAGAGGCATACTATTTCAAAATATTGTTATGTTCCTCCATAGTATCACTGGTTCTGGGGTTTGTGCCTACTACATGGATGATATTGAGAAGGTTTTCAATGGGAAGTTTAAGGAACAGAAGACTACAGAATCTGCATGGACCCCAATTCCAGAAGACAAAGTCCCTACTCCAAGGTAATTAGTCCTTTAGTGCAGATACAAACCTTGGACCTGGTTGGGCTATGCTTGCTATTGGTATAATTAACAGGTAGGTATGGAAATAACCATGAATATTGATGGGTATTTCCACATCTACATTCTGGGTTTCATTGTTATTTCATATCTACATTCTGGGTCATGGGTATTTTCATATCTACACTCTGGGCTTCATGGTTATTTTCATACCTGCAAGCTTGGCTCTATAGTTATTTCCATAGCTACTTGCTGGACTTCATGGTTATTCCCATATCTATATGCTGATCTTCATGGTTATTTCCATATGTACATGCTGGACTTTATGGTTATTTCCATATCTAACAATGAATGAAAAGCCGATACTTTTTTATGCAACAATTTTTTCTATTTGTTGCATTTAAAGGTATCGGCTTTTCATTCATTTTTGGATTCATTGCTGGCGTGTGGCTAGGCCAGTGCCAATACCTGCGTCCCCTTCTGCCTAACGTCTGTTCTTATTTCCATATCTACCTGCTGGGCTGAATTCATAACCCAGAATTACTTTCCATCTCTGTTTTGCTTACATTATTCGTTTCTTGAGTAGCACAATGAGAAAACTGTATGACCTGCCTCCAAAAGCCTCTGTGTACTACATCAGCCTTTTTCTTATTGTAGGCCTGGGTGCTGTGCCGGATTTGGAAAAGCAGCTTCCTACAAATCATCGAATGAGTTTCCTGATGAAACCCTCTCTTTCATTAAATCTTATCCTCTGCTGGACGAGGCGGTGCTCTCCATCACAGAGACACCTTGGTTCACAAAAACAACCAGCAGGTAGAGAGCAGCCAATTAGTTATAATGTTCCTCTGTAGGCACCTCCTTTGCTTTGGATATGCAGCTTTCCATCTCTCCCACACAATAACTTGTCATTTTGTATATCCATTCTCATTTTCATGGGAATCTGCAAACACTGCATTAGCGAGTTGCCTGAAAAGCGCTGGCTGATCTATATTAGAGCTTCTCCTGCAGCTTGATTGGCTGCCTTAAAAAATTTAGCTAATGAACTCTGGAAGATCTGGCCCATGATGGGAGCTTCCTAAAATAGGTCAGTAGATACAATGCAATCCCATTTATACATTTATAGGTGTAGTTTAAAGAGCTTCATCATTTATTTTTTACATATATCTGGGTAAAACATTTGCAGATGAGATGGATATACTCTTTTTGCTTGAGTCCAACTGTACTGTAGAAGTGCAACTGAAAACCAAGGACTTCAACTAATTTAACATATACATTCAATTGTTTTCCCAGGTTTAAGCTGACCCACCTAGCTGCTGACACCTCAGCTGGACCTTACGGGAACTATACCGTTTTGTTTCTGGGTTCCGAGGACGGGAAGGTCTTAAAGGTCCTCTCCAGTACAACAGAAAACTCAACAGTGGAAACGCTTCTGCTTGAAGATATTAATGTCTACAACCCAGCTAAGTATGTTCACATCTGACCTTAAATTATCTTTTTTCCCATTGATTTCTACAAAAAAAAACTGTTTCTTAAGAGGTCAAGTTTTTAATCCTAAGACTTGACATTTTTTCACATCTTTTCACTGGTACCTATGGAAATCAGAGGGGCTAAAGTTGCTAGAGGTGCTAGAGTTGGGCCATTAAATGCATTCAATGGGACTTTATGGGAACCTCATCTAAATGAAGAAGATTTTTCTTTGGTTTCTCCTTATGCTGTTTAGGGCAGTGGCACATGGGAAGATTTGCCACCCACAATATTTTTTAGAAGCGTCTGAAAATGCCTCTCTGTTGCCTGTAATAGGAATCTATAGCGGTATTTCCAGATGATCCAACTGATCGCTCTTCCTTTGGAGGCATCTTTGGGTGATTTAGCAAACAGTTGGGCATACCACCAGCATTTTCAATTAATGGCAATGAAGATGCATTTTTGAGAGTCTTGTTGCCCGCAGCCACGTCTAAAAAATCGAGGGCGACAAATCTTCCCCTGTGCCACTGCCCTTATCTTCTCCTAGTTCTCCTTGGTTTATCAAACCAATGTGGTACAACTCATGAGATGCAGAACTAGACAAAGATGCAGTTAATGGATTAAAAACAGCTTTAGTCTGTTACATAAAGAGCAAATAGAATCCTTCCAGAAACCTCTTTGGCTATAGCACTGTAAAGTTATAAAAAAGCTCTATGCTTTGTGAAGACTCAAATCCTGCCTTCAGATGTATTGGTTTTCATTATTAGGCCCTGTACAACTGGGCTCAGGAACCGCTCACAGACTGTTCAAGTAAAGATATGTCCATAGATAATTCCATTAACGGTTTGTACAATTGTACAGGCGGGATAACAGAGCCTTCCTTTGTATTTTAGGTGCAACGTCAAAAAGGAGGACCGGAGGATTCTGGGATTGCAGCTGGACCGGGAGAATCATGCTTTGTTTGTTGCCTTCTCAAGCTGCATCATTAGAGTGCCCTTGAGCCGCTGTGAATTGTATGGCACGTGCCGAAGGTAAGCCCCCAACCTGATATCTTAGCCTTTGATTACTCTTTTTAAACAAGATCCATTTGTTTCTGCGTCTCTTTACATTCTGTGTTTCCTGCTAGTTTGGGAATAAGTGAATGAGAAAAAACATTTTAGCGCTCTCAGTAATAATCTCATTAATAAACTCACAAGGCAATGTGTGAATGTGTAGAACAAAGTGACTGGGGCTTCGTTTAGGCTCATTCATACACCACAGGCCTCCGACTAAGACACCAGCGCTCACAGGCTTCCCACTGAGTGTATACACCAGCGTGAATATCACACTACAAAGTAGCCTGCTTTAAGAACTGTACAAAGTCATTTTTTACATGTGCTCAAAGGGCAGAAACGTTCTAGTTGCAGAGAGGAGCAGAATATTATAATCAGTTGGGTTTGCTTTGATGTGCCATATTGTGCTGGTTTGTGTGGATGAAAGGCTGCCAGGGGTAATAAGAACAAGTATTTTATATAGTCTTCCTCCTTTCTAGGCTTTCCCTGCCTCTGATTAGCTTATATCATGTGGCACATTCAATGATGTGACTCATGCCTCACAAAAAATAAGAGATTGAGACAGTCAGAACTGTCTTTCATTGTTCCTGTGAATAACTGTACTCCAGAACCACTGGGTTCATAACACAAATACAGCCACATAACCCATCAAGCGTTCAGTTTCCAACTTGTATAATCTCATCAGGGAAAGATTATTGTCCAGGGCTTCCACAGAGCAGGACTTCTATAATAGCCAAGAAGGGTGACCTGGAGTTCTCTATGAAACCATTGTATTCGAAGGCCTACTTAACCCATAGCAAAGTAACATGAAAAGAGTTCCTAAATTCAGGAGGTGTTTTGCATATAGAACTACTACCATGTTGGCTCTGGACTTAAAAAACACATTTGAATTGAATAGTTCGTTAAAAAACTAGATACATCTCTGACTAGTGATTAGAGCAGTGAAAATAGGGCAACGCTTTCAATTACTTGGAATGCTGGTGGCTGTGGATTTTGTAAAGGTCTCTCAGGTAGCACTTTGCCATCTGTCTACTTGTTTTTGACCCACAGGAGCTGTCTGGCATCTAGAGATCCGTACTGTGTTTGGCTAAAATCCGGATCCTGTGCCAGCTACCGGAATGATATAAGGTGAGCACTGAGAGTCCATTACTAGCCATCTATTAACAGAAGAGATGGCCACGCAGAAAAGGGCAAATCATTTGAGACACCAACTTCCCTTTAAGATCCTTGGAGCTTACAGTCTAGCAAATGCTCTCTAACGAGTTTGCACTTTCTTGCGGATCATGATTCTGCATTATAGTTTGGTCCAGAAGGCTTCCTAAATACTTGGCCTTAATCGTCTCTTATCTGACTTATTGTCCCATGGGCTGAATGGTTGGATAATGTGCGATTTGTCCATCTACACATCAAAGGCAGGTGGATAGCCAAACAAGCACATGGTAGAGCACGGCCAGTTCCAGTTCTCATCTACCAATGGCCCCAGTTGTAAAGATGTGAAATCAGCTGACTAAGACATCTTGGGCTGGCTGACTGTGATGCAATGGATTCTCAGAATGGCCTGTTGAAATGCCTGCCAAGTTGTACAGATATTCAGTGCTTCCCTCAAAGTTTTGCAGGCCTCATGCACCAACAAAAAAAAAAAAGACTTTTGTGCACGGTAGCAGTGGTTTTCAGACCTTTTCAGTTCAAGCTTCCCTTTGAGGCTTCACTTGGCTCATAACATAGTCATCAATATTGGACAATATTGGTGTATCAGTTATTGAACCATAGTTCCAAGAATATCTAGGGCAGATAATTAGCTTTAACCAAACATCTTTCTGGTGTATCTTTGACCAATCTTAACTCTGGGCTTTGACCCCCTTGCCACTGTCCCATGGCACCCCGGTGTTCGAAATTTGCCGGAATAGCAGTTAGTCTGATATCTGAGCATCTGGGAAGCATGATCCTGTTTTAAAATGCTCCCCAGCACTGTTAAACTTCTGCACCTCACTAGTGGTGTCCCTCAAAAACTAATTAAAACACTAAATTTGAAAACAAGTTAAAATGTAAATAATATAAGCAAGAAATGCTGATCTAGTTACCTATTGGGTCCAGGGAAGATCAGTAAAAACCCTTGATTTCAAATATCCTAAATGCTTCCTAGTTAGTATGAGTTATATGTTGCATCTGAGATGCACAGCACCCTTAAATACTCTTAATATCTTGCTTAATATCTTGCTTTTAAATTTAGTGTTTTGTTGTCATTTTCGTTTCAGGAGTAGCTTTGAGCAGGATATTGGGCAGTCGAAAAACTGGGGCAACTGCCAAGGTGAGTGGAACCTGAATAAATACGTTTGCTTGCTTTCTGTCATGAATGTTCCCTGTTATGCAGCATATCAATTACAGAGAAGCAATATAGAAGAATTTCTCCATCTACTGGTCATTACTGGCCCTGCATCTTAAAGTAGCAAGCAACATGGCAGGTGCTTTCCCCAGAGAGTTATCATTTTTTATCTTCAGTTGTTGATAAGGAACACCTCAGCCGTCTCAATGCTGGAAGGTAGCTTGCATAATACCCAAATTGAGTGCACTCTAGGGCAAAGCCTTGGACCTAAGCTAGACCTTGTACTTCTTCAGTCCTTGAAATGGTATCCAGCTCTTCATTGAAACTATCTATTGTATCTTTTGGAGGAGAATGCCTCAGACTGTTGTCCGCAGTTGTGCTCTGATAAACGTCAGTCACTCTTTACTGCTGTACTGCAAGTTGGAGTGATATCACCCCCTCTCCATTTCTCCCCAGCAGCCTAACAACAGAACAATGGGAAGGTAACCAGATAGCAGCTCCCTAACACAAGATAACAGCTGCCTGGTAGATCTAAGAACAGCACTCATTAGTAAAATCCAGGTCCCACTGAGACACATTCAGTTACATTGAGAAGGAAAAACAGCAGCCTGCCAGAAAGCATTTCTCTCCTAAAGTGCTGGCTCTTTCTGAAAGTACATGACCAGGCAAAATGACCTGAGACGCACCTACACACCAATATTAGAACTAAAAAAATAGACTTGCTGGTTTTGTCAAAAACTCAATTTAGACTCACTTACTGTTGTTGGTACATTTTATGATATGTGGTGCAATATACAAGTTGGGTGGGGGATTATTAATAGCCATATTGGGGTATATTTATCAAAGAGTGAAGTTAGAGATCGCCACAGTCCGCTAGAATGAAATACTGGCTCCCTCCATTCATTTCTATGGGATTTTTAAAGGCGTATTTATCAAATGGTAAACTTTAAAGGAGAATTCAACCCCCATATAATAAAACCTACTACCCCCTACCCTACAGAGCCCCCCCTCCCTACTCTGCCCACACAGGTGATAACTCCATTAATTGCCCCATATCCAGTAATTACCCCTCGTTGCAGAGTAAGCGCAGCTGAGCTCACGGCCGCCATCTTCACCAATTCGTTGATCTTCGAGTCTTCTTCCAGATCTTCAACTGTTTCCGTCTCTTTCGGCACGTGCGCAGTTGTCCAGAACAGGAAGATTGCTTCAACTGCGCATGCGCCAATAAGGCACTTACTTTCCCAAGATCAACGAAGCGGTGAAGATGGTGACCGTGAGCTCCGCTTCGCTTACTCTGCAACGAGGGGTAATTACTGGACATGGGGCAATTAATGGAGTTATCACCTGTGCGGGCGGAGCAGGGAGGGGGAGTATGTACGCTAGGGGGTAGTGGGTTTTTATTATATGGAGGGTTGAATTCTCCTTTAAAAATTCCATAGGAATGAGAGAGACGGAATTTCACTCTAGCAGACTGTGTTGATCTCTAACTTCACTCTTTGATAAATATAGCCCATTGTCTTGGTGTGTTTGCCCCTGAGCGCTATAAAGGACAGTTAGTAGGAAATGCCAAGTCATGATTGGGTTATGGGATGAGCCAATCCCATGAGTGGATAAGTTTGTGTTCTTATGGAGGGGGCCCCCTTGCGCTTTGGCTCTTCTCTCTGTCGTTAAACACAGAATGAGTAGATTTATGTCGTGCTATAAACTACATGCCTGCGACAGGTTTATTGTTGCCATTTGTTTGCAGTGATTCATGGGACCCACCGTTACTCCCGTTTGTGTTTTGCTCATGGCTCATTTCCTAACGTATTTATTTTCCCTTTTAACGATCCTCAAAAAAAAAAAGTCTGCTCTTGGCAATAGCAAAGTCTGACTGTCTGGAAGGTGTTTTTATCATTGCCAGTTACTTTCTAGAATTAGATTTTCTCAATTTCACAGCCAGGAAAACAAGTGCCAAGGCCGATATTATAAATTTAGCGGTAATTTAGTTACTGGTAAATGTGTAATACCCTTAGGTTATATAACTTTTATTGGAAAGCAATGCATACCGATAGAGCTATACATGCCATTGTAAGCTTTGCCAATTTTCCAGATACCCAAGGAAACAAAAATACCTACTGCACTGCGACTGTGTATCCCACCAGGGCCGCCATTAGCAATCAAGGGGGCCCCGTACAACAAAATTTTCGGGGCCCCAAATATTTTTTTTAAAAAAACAGAAACAGAACTAGAGGGGGCGGGCCCTGGCGCAGGACGCGCAGCCGGGGCCCCCCGCCCCCCTCTGTACACCCGGAACTGGCCGGGAATATGCGGCGCGCGGACTGCCGGGGGCCCTGAGGGGGTGCGGGCCCTGGCACGCTCGCACCCCCTGCTCCCCCGGTAGTTCCGCCCCTGAAAAAAACATTGGTGGCAGGAGCCTATAGAGTATTAAAAATACTACATTGGTGGCCAGGGGATTAAAAAAAACACACATTGGTATTCAGAGGAATTGAACTTGTGGCTTCAGAACTTCAACTTCGCCTCTTTTCCTGACTTTGGGTCTTTTCGCCGCTTCAGGACTTTAATTTCAGCTGTTTCCGTGATATCGGGTCTTTTCGGCGCTTCAGGACTTCAATTCCGTCTGTTTCCGTGACTTCGGGTCTTTTTGGTGCTTCAGGAATTCATTTTCAGCTGTTTTTGTGAATTTGGGTCTTTTCAGGGCTTCAGGACTTCAATTCCGTCTGTTTTAGTGACTTTGGGTCTTTTCAGGCGCTTCAGGACTTCAATTACGGCTGCTTTCGTGGCGATGGGTCTTTTTGCCGGTTCAGGACTTTTTTTTTGGCACTTCCGAAATTCGGCTGTTCAGGACTTCGGAAGGAGGCGGCACGGCTTTGGCGCTGTCAAGGGGGACCCAGCTCTTTTGAAACGTTCAGCACTGCCAGGCCTACCTTCAGGCCCGGGTCCGGTACACTTGTGCCCCCTTAATTGCGGCCCTGTATCCCACCCCTCTCCCATCTGCACAGAAATTACTTTCCTCCATTGTATAAACGGCATTGAAGAACAAGGTGAACATTCTAATGCCTGATTTGTTTACTCATTTTAGCCCAGTAATTGTTACTGGTTGTTACTGCCAACTTTAAAAGAGAACTCCCATTTCATCCGCCCAATAAAAGAAAATGTATACATTATTAATACATTACATTAAAACAAAATCAATCGTTTTTACAGTGATGTGTAAATGTAATTGTTATTGAAATCGCTGCTTCTTTATACCGTTCTGTTCTCTGGTTCTGACTCAGGAAAAAATGTAACAGAAGTCAGCTGACTTTTGCTAAATTGTTTCAACAGAGTTAATTGTCATTTCTGTGACTCCACTGAAGGATGGGAATGGTTTATTCCATGGCATGTAACGGCCCTTGTTTTCTTTCCTTTCATGCAGACGTGGTCACCTCTTCAGGAAACGTCGACAGTGAAGGGGACTCAGCTTATGGTGAGTGACTTCCTAGTCTTTTGCTTTTAACAATATATCCCTTCCTCTCCATGTCTGTCCCACCCAAAAAAAGGCTCTCAGCTTCATCTTGGGAATGGTTTCAGCAATTAAATCTACAAGGAAATATGGGGTAGGCCGTATTGTATTACCCAGAGCAATACCATCTGTTTTTCAACCAATGTTGTTAAAAGCACAATGAACCTAAATACTAAAATGGATCTCATCTCAGTACTCATACATATAAACAATGTCCAACAACTGATCGAGTCTGAGTTGGGCTGATTGACAAATTTCCAATTAAGCTTTTAAAGATCTTAAAGGGATACTGTCATGGGGAAAAAAATTTTTTCAAAATGAATCAGTTAATAGTGCTGCTCCAGCAGAATTCTGCACTGAAATCCATTTCTCAAAAGAGCAAACAGATTTTTCTAAATTCAATTTTGAAATCTGACATGGGGCTAGGCATATTGTCAATTTCCCAGCTGCCCCAAGTCATGTGACTTGTGCTCTGATAAACTTCAATCACTCTTTACTGCTGTACTGCAAGTTGGAGTGATATCACCCCCCTCCCTTTCCCCCCCAGCAGCCAAACAACAGAACAATGGGAAGATAACCAGATAACAGCTCCCTAACACAAGATAACAGCTGCCTGGTAGATCTAAGAACAACACTCAATAGTAAAAACCCATGTCCCACTGAGACACATTCAGTTACATTGAGAAGGAAAAATAGCAGCCTGCCAGAAAGCATTTCTCTCCTAAAGTGCAGGCACAAGTCACATGACCAGGGGCAGCTGGGAAATTGACAAAATGTCTAGCCCCATGTCAGATTTCAAAATTGAATATAAAAAAATCTGTTTGCTCTTTTGAGAAATGGATTTCAGTGCAGAATTCTGCTGGAGCAGCACTATTAACTGATTCATTTTGAAAAAAATTTTTTTCCTATGACAGTATCCCTTTAAAACCACATCATAATCCATCCTACTTAGTCCAGCTCAGCCACACAAATCTCACGTACATGAATTCAGGTTGCATCACAATTTAAAGGGGATGTAAACCCAATAACACAAGTTTGCCCAATGAAAGAAAATGTTATTCTAAGCAACTTTCCAAGATACATTCATTACAAATGTTCAGTGGTTTTAAAGTTATTTGTAAATGTAACTGCAATGGAGAGTCTTTCCAAGTGTTCCTAGGTCTCCTGTTGTTCTGGCTCTTGATACAATGTAACAGAATTCAGCCAGTCACAGTAGTACTGTTACATTGTTGCCAAGTTCAGAAGCGCCAGGGCAGAGAACAGAAATGGATGCAAGGATAATAATTTAAATGGAATTATATTTACAAATAACTTTAAACCCATTGAAAATGGATAATTAATTTATATTGAGAAGTTGCTTGGAATCAAAACATCTTTCGTTAGGCAAAATTGTATTTCTTGTTTTAAATTCCCCTTTAAGAGAAAGTTGATCTTAGAAAGTACCCAGTTCCAGTTTATCCTAACAGGGCACAGCAATAATAATAATTAAGACAGGGAAATGACTGGCTTCTTAAAGGAACTGTAACCAAACAAAAGCAACCAACACCAAAAAATGAAAGTGTTTTAAAGTTATGAAATTATAATATACTGATGTGCAACACTGGTACAACTGGTGTGTTTGTTTCAGAAACTCTACAACAGTTTGTATAAACAAGCTGCTGTGTAGCCATGGGGGCAGCCATTCAAGCACAGGATACACAGTAGATAACAGATAAGTACTACTATAGTTTATATAAACAAGCTGCTGTGTAGCCATGGGGGCAGCCATTCAAGCACAGGATACACAGTAGATAACAGATAAGTACTACTATAGTTTATATAAACAAGCTGCTGTGTAGCCATGGGGGCAGCCATTCAAGCACAGGATACACAGTAGATAACAGATAAGTACTACTATAGTTTATATAAACAAGCTGCTGTGTAGCCATGGGGGCAGCCATTCAAGCACAGTATACACAGTAGATAACAGATAAGTACTACAATAGTTTATATAAACAAGCTGCTGTGTAACCATGGGGACAGCCATTCAAGCACAGGATACACAGTAGATAACAGATAAGTACTACTATAGTTTATATAAACAAGCTGATGTGTAGCCATGGGGGCAGCCATTCAAGCACAGGATACACAGTAGATAACATATAAGTACTACTATAGTTTATATAAACAAGCTGCTGTGTAGCCATGGGGGCAGCCATTCAAGCACATGATACACAGTAGATAACAGATAAGTACTACTATAGTTTAAATAAACAAGTTGCTGTGTAGCCATGGAGGCAGTCATTCAAAGATGAAAAAGGAGAAAAGGCACAGGTTACACAGCCGATAATAGATAAACTCTCTCTGTAGCAGGGCCGGAACTAGGGGTAGGCAGAGTAGGCACGTGCTGGAGGGGCGCCAGGCACGCACCTTCTCTGCCTCTGCTATCCCCCAGTCCGGTCCCTGCACTGGCCGATGTATGCGTGTGCGCTTTTGCGCATGCGCAAAAAATACTAGTGCGCATGCGCGAAAAACGGAAGTGTGCATGCGCACTCTTGTTTTTTCGCGCATGCGCATTTGTGTCTTTTCGCGCATGCGCACTCAGGTATTGGGCGCTTTGCCGGGACAGGCTGCCTGGGGCGCCTGCCCTTGTTGGCCCGGCACTGCTCTGTAGTATACTATGGGTTTCTACAGAGCTCATCTGTGATCTACTGTGTATCCTGTGCTTGAAAAAATAGTTGCATTGCCTGTGGGAGCTGACATTTCACCCATTTACACTTCACTTTGAAGCCTAAGGCATGCTGGGGACTGTCCTTTGTTGGTATCTGTAGGTCAGAGAGAAGTTCATTAGGGTGAAAATAAAGCCTATTTGTATTTCCAATGATATTAATTGCTCTAACTGTATTGTAATCTCACCAGATAATTCTGGTGAGATCTGCCTTCTTCATATAACCCAGTAGTACAACCCGATTGGCCGTACTTTTATTCACAAGTTAAATCATGGAAACCTCCCCATATTATGTAACCCAATAGTACAACCTGATTGGCCGTGTATTGCTCTTATTCCTGGTTTTAGCTAACTGGCTAATTCCTGCAACCTCCCTTCTTATATAACGCAACATTACAACCTGGTTGGCCATATAAAAGTCAATATTACAACCTGGTTGGCCATATAAAACGCAATATCATAACCTTGTTGGCCATATAAAACTCAATATTACAACCGGGTTGGTCATATACAACTCAATATTACAACCTGGTTGGCCATATAAAACTCAATATTACAACCTGATAGGCCATATAAAACTCAATATTACAGCTTGATAGGCCATATAAAACTCAATATTACAACCTGATAGGCCATCCTCTTCCTGGTTAGGACTTACAAGATGATTCCTGCAACCTCCCTTCCTTATATCACCCAGTTGTAGAACCTGACTGCCCATACTTTTGATTATACAGGGATGTCTGGTATTTCTGGTGTCCGTGTAAGCAGCAATACGTTTGGGAAATATAATTTTCAGTGCTGTAGATGGAAAATGCAAAATGCCACAAGCAAATTAGATATTTTTACGAGGATTTTTCATTCCTGTATATTCTTCACATCGAAACGATTTAACGAGAAGCTAAACCATTCGGGTTGCCGTGCCTGTGACTTAGCCTTTATGTTCATTACCGACACTAACATTTCAAGATTATCAGCCCCATTACTGCTTGTCTGGCTAAATTAATACTCAGGAGGAGCGAAATGAGAGATTGGATCGGAGGAAATCATAAAAATAAAGAGAATACTTTAATTAGGACTTTGACGTTATCCTCTCGTTAATATTACCGGTATATTTTAACTCTTGTATAGTCCGAAGTGCCTCTGTAGGATTGAATTGAGAGAGAAATACGATTGGAGATCTCCAGTGTATGGATATTTCAAGCTGTAGAAAGACATTAGAGGAGATGGGAAATCATTTGTTTGGAGGCTGTATCTGTCCCGGCATATTCATAATACTGAGGGACTGAGTTTGTCTCTACAGACAGAGAAGTCCTTGATAGATAACAGGCCTGGTTATGTGGAACACCAGCAGCTGGAGAACATTCATTGCCTCTTCAACATGGTTATTGTGCAGGAGGCGTTTCAACGATTAGAGCAGAGAACATCAGCATTAACTGGGTTGCAGGGCACTGGCTGAATTACACTCAAGCAAAAACACCTCGATATGAGGAACCCCTCACATAAACTACTTGTTACAGGCTCCTCCCACTTACCCATCATTCTATGTGTGTGTGTCACATGGTATCAGTGAATCAGTGAGGGCAAAACACACCTAGATATGAGGAACCCCTCACATAAACTACTTGTTACAGGCCCCTCCCACTTACCCATCATTCTATGTGTGTGTGTCACATGGTATCAGTGAATCAGTGAGGGCAAAACACACCTAGATATGAGGAACCCCTCACATAAACTACTTGTTACAGGCTCCTCCCACTTACCCATCATTCTATGTGTGTGTGTCACATGGTATCAGTGAATCAGTGAGGGCAAAACACACGTAGATATGAGGAACCCCTCACATAAACTACTTGTTACAGGCTCCTCCCACTTACCCATCATTCTATGTGTGTGTGTCACATGGTATCAGTTAATCAGTGAGGGCAAAACACACGTAAATATGAGGAATCCCTCAATTCCTCACAGAGATGCATTTTATTTCTTTGACTGGAAATTAAAAAGAGCTTTTCAGAATTAATTAATTTATCGTGTCGTCCGTGTCTCTTTGGGTGATAGGCGAGTGGTAACACGACGGCCCATCTCTGGAGACAGGGGCATCTTAATTAAAAATGTGGCACTGGGAGACTAAAATGTCTGCAACCCGCGCGCACATATTACACAAATGCGTTGCTGTGGTAACACAATCCAGGGCACAAATCACAGAGCGCCTGTACATTTGTTCAGAGGATTTTGTTTTAGTCAGGAATGCTGATATGATGGAAATATCTACTCGATGCCGTTTGCTCGTGTGCTTTTTGTCAGTATAAAGAAAGAAATTCCCGACCTGCTGCTTTTTAATCTTATGCTCCCATTAGGAGGCGGTTATTGTAATATTTAGAATATGAGTGCAAAGCAGCCGGGACCCGGTGATACTTTCTATATTACCATGGTAACTCCACACGCCAGAAATTAGGAACTGGTGGATATTTCTTTTTTTGTCACGGAGGAGGGTAGGGCATGTTATCCAGACAATAAGTAGTATTTCAAATACAAAATGATAGAATTGTGAGCCTGGCCCCCTTGTTAAGCTCTGGCGGAGCAGGAAAGCGAATCCTGATGTTTAGATCTAAACTGTAATTCTGATGAGAGCGAGGAAGCACGCGTTTATGTCTCCGGGGATGCACTTCAGTGTGTGGGAATTTACAGGTCCCTAATTGTTTGTACAACGTCCTACTGCAACGGCGCTACTAGTGGAACTGGCGATTGTCTGCTATTGTATTTTACAAACGAGTAGGAAGGGACATCTTTTAAGGACGCAACACATAGCGTGCAGGGGGGTGGTCCAGGAAACCCAAAAACCAACTGACCCAGTTATATCATGGATAGGATTTTTTTTATTTATAAACTCACCTTATACTTATTATAAATATTCAACATATTAAAAACAATTCATAGATCACGAAACAAAGAAAATCCCATAAACCCATAGCCCACAGAGTCCATCCCTCTGTCTTTTGGCCACTTTTCACCAAACCCACCAAATCAAAGGCCAGTTTGCAAAGTCTTGATCTGTCCATAAGTCCTTCTTTCCCCGACCATCAGGGTCAGAATGGGCCGGCGCGACACGGGGAAAATACCCAGTGGGCCCCTGTCTCTTGTGGGCCCCGCAGGCCCAGATCCGCACCCTGCGCCTCTTCTTCTCTTCCGGCCACAACCAAGAGGTCACGCATGCGGCGGGAGGTGTGAACTCTCGCACATATGCGCACACGCGCCGGGGGGCAGAGGGGGGCCCTGAGGAAGCAGCCCCAGTGGGCCCCCAGTCCGACCCTGCCCACCATCAACCCAAATGAACATCCGAGAAAAGTCTTTCCTGGACCAACCTCTTCCAAATACCATAATCCAACAAAAAAATAAAAAACAAAACATCACACATTCCTTCATATTCAGATCTGAATTGATTCTCCAAGTCTACAGAGAAGCTACACCTCCAGCCTATAGAAAAAGAGAGGAGCAGTATCAGTGCCCAGGGAGCCATATAAATCCAGTTGGTATATACCATGTTCATGAAGATGAAAGAGTAAGGTGCACCCCTCGCCATAGGTTCTGATTTGAGAGCGATATCATGGATAGGAACTGATAACTGGCTAATATGAGAGACTGGTGCTAGTATATGCACACTTGGGGCACTTGGGGCAAATGCTTTGTGTGTTGTGTTTATGATGGCAATATTATGTAGTCCTTTTTTTTTTTTTTTTTTTTTTTTTTTAAACCAAGTTTTCTGAACTTGAATTTTCAAGATTTTTCAATCAAAAAAAAACTTGACGTTTCAAATGGAAGATTCAGCAGCTTAAACACGGGAAGTGTATATTCCAGGTCAATGAAGCCTGATCGTTTTCAGGCAGTTAAGGGTGTAGGTCAGTAACCAGGGACACATAGAAGTCACTAGGGGAAGGAAGTCAGAAATGGATACAGTGATGATGTAAAACACAATTATCAGGATCTGAGGAACGGCAGACCTAATGATGGTCATACACAGGTCATCCTACTTTCTAGTCCATGGGCCAAGCAGACGAGTGGCCATTCACATGCACTTTTCATTGCTACATTTGTTGGGCCCGAACGCCTGAATGATCAGAACCACAGGAAGGGAACACAAGCTTGAGCTCCTGCAGGCTTGGCCTCTAGGCTCTGTAACTGCTCTACAAATGCGCTAGGAACACAGCACCATACTTATGGAATTTTACATGGACTTTGAGTTCATATATATTCCACAGGAGGAGTTGTGGTTCAGTAGGTCTCCATTTTGATAGCAGTCTAAGCCTATCTATATTGCTATGGGGTCCTTCATCTATATTTCAGTCTGTGCACCCTTTATAAGTGTATCTTTTTCTGGTTACTTTGCCTACTTACCCATCGTTCTTTTTGTGTCCCATGGTACCAGTGAAGCCAGAACACACCTAGCTTGGAAGAACACCTCATACAAACTATTTGTCATTACCCATCTGTGCATTTTCCCAATCATCACCTCTTACTCTGGGTTAAATACTGATTGTCCTGTGGATTTACCCAAGATGAATGTGTACAGCCATGCTGAAATGAGTTGAAGCCATATCCTCCCTCCCCCTTGACCCACTCACCCAATCACCTTCCCACTTACTGATATTGTGACTTGTATATCTATATTTCATGATCTTTTATTTGTCAATGGTAATGCAGGGAAAGCCCCGCCCAGCAGTGACAGCGCCATTGCCAGTCTCGCCTCCCTTGGGCATGTGACTCGCCTGGGCTATTCCCCGCCAGGCGTGACATCTGACGGTTTTTACCAACTCTCTGCCTGGCACACTCTTAAAACCCAGGGTAAGAGGGGCATTTGTTGGTCAACCAACCATGTAGGGCTCTCAAACTGATTTAACTAAAAGGCAGAGCTCACCTTTCTGGTATGTTGCAGTTGGCAATAGTCTAAACAGTGTTACAGTTGGTCTTCATTTTTTTTAAATTTATCTCCAGACTCAGAGAGCTATCTGGTTGCACTCAGAAAGCAGATTGTTGGTGAGACATTGACTTTGGTGACATTGTGAATTAAATTTTCTTTATCTGTCTAGGCCCTCTCTAGTTTGTCCTTCATTTAAAAAAATATCTGGTTGCTGGGGGTCAGCTGCCAAATCGAAAGAATTTATTTATCTGAACACCTTAAAAATGAAAACCAACTGCAAAATGTCTTAGACGGCCACACTTAGTATCATACTAATTGTAAGGTGAACTTGGTATTTAGGTTCATGGCACCTGGAGTGTATTCTTCTATGTATTTCAGTTGACCCAACACCAAAAAACTGAATTACGTCCATGGAGAATATGTCCCATGTGCCACAGGCCTAGGCTGCAGGTTAGTGATAGTTCGCCCAAACCCTCCTCCACCATCCCCTGCTTAAGGTGTACCAGTCCGCACATCTGCTTCCATCACTCTCTGCTAAATACGCGTTCCTTGGCTGCAAGAAAGCATGTTGAAGGCATGCATGATATCCCGCGACGCTCATTATTGTGGTGATTGTGTTTGTACTTCACTTGTTGGCCTCATTCATTGGGATCAATGCTATGATTATTGCTGTATATTTTAGAGGGCACATCTGCTGGCTATCACAGTGGACTTGGCATCTTTATTGATCAACACCCAGACCTTTAAATATAAGGGGCAGTCATGCCAAAGTTGACCCCTAACGTGGTGATGGTGTTGGTATGGGTTGTCTTCAAGAATTCAGCTAGTTTGAGCAGGCTAGTCTGACCTGCAGTCAGAAATTCATTAGTAATTAGATGTCCATTGAGACCTTTCAATGTTATATGTACAGGAATATTGTGAGCTGGTACCTAAGCTTGGGTAATACCAAAGCATGTGCCGTAAATAAGCAGAAAAAGAAGATGTTGAGCAATCAAGGGGCCCTGAACAGCAACCCAGTGTTGAATCCAGACTTACAGGTTAAGAATCATTGACTTCTAGGGGTGTGTTCTTCAAAAATAATGAAAATAAAAACCTTATCATTTTTAACATCTGACACTAAAGGTTTAGATTTGTTTCTTTGCTCCTGTATGTTAAACAGTAATACAGTAATACTCCTCCATGAGAGGTGCTTTAGCATTGTGACATTGTATAAGAAACCATTCTGCCCTTATAATAATTAAGTTATTCAATTACAAGCCATTGTTTGAAGTCAGAAAACACTGTCGATTATTCAATTTCCATTCAAAGCTCTGCCATAATCACAAGCTTCTCTTGTCAGATGTGAGGGAAGACACTTAATATTATGTGAATCGGCTTGAAATATCACCTCGTTTTGTCTGTAAACACATCCCAAACACTCCATTTGTTTTTAGCCTGACAACAGAAAATTCTCTGCAAAGGGTAATAGGTAAAGCATAGCTGTTGTTAGGGGGTCCACAAAGCATCAGTTATTTGTAAGGGGTGGTTCAGTTGTTTTCAGTAAGATGGTGGCTGTGGAACATTTCCAGTTCAAACTCTAATCTGAGGTCCAAATCTGGTCAGGGTCCCCCTTAACTCATAAGAAGGGAAGGGATATCTGAAAACATTGGTATATATAAATTGGTGAAGGAGCAATGAGAAGATCAAGTTGGCCTTCTTACGGCCCCCATACACGGGCTGATAAAAGCTGCTGACAAAACGGCAGCTTATTGGCCCGTGTGTGGGGCCATCCCCGATCAATATCTGGCAGAAAGTCGGCCAGATGTCAATCAGGCAGGGTAAAAAATTCCATAGGATCTGTTCATTGATGTGCTCCGCCAGGGTCAGACTGGCCCGATCTCCTAGCCCTACAAAAAAAAAATCATTTTATGCGGTGCCATGCTTGTGGCTCCTTTTGCGAATGCATGGCGTTGCAGTAGGGGGTTCGAACGGGGACCCTGGACAGGAGTCCCAGCAGGCCCCAGTCGGACCATGGGCCCACGATCGGATCAGCCCGATATCGCCCACCTCATTGTGGGCATATCTGGGAGAGATCCACTCATTTGGGATCTCCCTGTGTATGGCCACCTTTACTTTAAGTGGTCTTTAAGCTTGTCCCCCCAGCCACTGTTCTGGGAGTAGGCAACCCCACGGGGAACCACTGGTTCAATACTTGCATGGTGGTGTACAGCAAGGCGAGCCACAAGATGGATTATGGGCCCCAGGGCCCATAGTGTAACATGCTGTGCCCAGTGTTTATTCCAAATCCATGGTCCCATGGTTTCCCAGCTATGACTAAAAAGCCCTGACTCTTGAGTCAAGGGGAAAATCCTTCTTGACTGCAAGATCTTTGTACACTGAGAGCAAAATAAATATAGAAGTCTATTTACGTTGGCCCCTGAGACGAGACACCACTGTCTATCTTTGATTTAATGTTGGGCCCAATCTTAGCATTTGGCAGTGATTTAATTCCCTGACCAGCGTTCAGTGGGTTAACATATTTGACTTGATTTTTGGGGACAGAGAAAAAGTAATTTTCTTCCTAGATTCACAAACAGGGAAAATGTTCAAAGCACAAAATAAAAGCTTAGGAAGATTGGCTGGATACAGCGTGCGTTTGCTGTAGCGCCCGTTGGTAATTATAATAGTCTTATATTAGTGTTATGTGATTGCAATACCTGCTGTCCTACCTTTGAAGCAGGCGGCTCATTACCTCTCCGCAGCTGCTCACTCTCCGCTTTGATTGGCTCGTGCCTTTCATGGTATTAACAGGCCACAGCTCTCAAAATGAATATTTGCCGGTTTGAATTAAGCCGGGGGCATGGAGCACACTAGGTAGCCTTGTGGGATAAAGGGCATTTACATTAGCCTGCCCCACAATGCCTTCAACTACTTGTCAAACCAAATGGCACCGTGTACCTGTGATTGGCATCCTTGATTTCAGAAGCAACGGTGGAGCTTTATAGTCAAATATTGCTCTGGTCCCCCGCGCCGAGAATCAGATGAAGCAATGGAAGCTGGCGGCCAGCCATCATTGTAACCAGACTGCACACAATAGAAAAAGCCCCTTAGCCAACCCTGTCGGATTGTGAGCAAGGCATAAAAAAGGGGCAAGCTTTATTGGATAAACTCTTACAAGATTATTAGCTCCTTGACATGGTAAAAGAATTACACCTGTGAACAGCAGAATCCCCGGTGTTGGAGAAAAGAAGCCGGGCCTAGACATTGTGTCACAACAGATCTAATAATGATGAAAGGCAAACCGAGAACGAAGAACGGTTTCAGGCAACTAGCTCACGGCACTTGGCGTTTTAAAGCATGGGTGACTGCGACAGGTATAATAGCCCCTTGGAAAAGACTACGGCTCTAGTACAGCACAGCAGCCTAAATAGAAACTTGTCAAAACTAGAAACTGATAAAGGCAATTCTTTATTTCCCGTCAGGGTTTTGCCACCCATTTATCTCCAAAACATACTGAAGGTGAGCATAGATGCACCGATATTCCCGTACGAAAGATCGTTTGAATGATAATCGGTGCATGTATGGTAGGAGACGAGGAGACCTAAATCGGTTAAAAGCCTTTCATATCGGTCGTCTAATCAATCGGGCAGGACTGAAAATTTTGATCGGGCACCTTTGAAGGACATCGAACATCGCAGCGATAATCCTGAATCATCAGATAGAGCTAAAGAATTCTTTTTGTTTTCACCTTCATATCTGACGTTTCAGCTCTTAATGTTAGTAGAGTGGACGAAAGATCTTTTAATGTTCGTGGGAAAGTTCATAATTATAGCATGTATGGTCACCTTTAGGGGCATTAACAGAAGCAGAGAGCTTATACCCCTAAATGTGTACCTTTTGCGGTATCAGGTGCTATGCTGAAGGACCGACAATCCAATGAAGAAAATGTCAGCAGCACAGTGAATGTCTGAAAAAATGGGAGGTTTATTGAACCCAAAACATACAGCAGAAAGGCAACGCTTCGGGCCACCCGGGCCCTTTATCAAGCCTAGTGTTACACTCCCACAACCACATTTAAAGGGTGAGGAAGAGGTGCAGAAAATAGATCCCATCCCTTCCTTTGACATCACAAACAAATTGCAATGTTTGTAAATTATCCAATCCGTGAAGGTGAAGTCCATAAAAAAGTCCTGAAAAGTGAATTGTGCCTTATCCAAGTATTAAGTGCTCTAAATATATTGTGTATTCCATGATGAATATTATCAATTAGTGATAGTAAAATGAAAAATTTAAATTTTTTAAATTTTGAAAAAAAGTTGGAAAAAATAAAAAATAAAGACCAATTGCAAGAGAAATATTTGAAAGAAAAAACATTTTTTTTTAAAGAAATTTTTTTAGAAAAAGGAAAAAGAAAAATCTGAAAATATTTAAGAAGATCTTTGGGAAGATCTCTTAAAAAAGTTGATATGCATAAGATCACATGATCAATATTACACAATACATTTTGACTTGTACCCTTTCAAATTTTGGCTTATACTTTTCGATTTTGATTTATATTTTTCAAATTATACAAGCTTTACCAGAGACACTCACGCGACTCATTCCGCATACCGCACTCAGCACGTTCCTGAGACGCATATTGATGTCGGCACTCAGGGTGTTTGATACTAATAACATTAAACCTTTAGGAGCATGTGTATCCAATTTGCCTAACGTCGACTCCAAAGTCCTATACAAATGGAAAGAATTGTTAAGTTCCATTGTGGTAAACTGTGGTGATTTGCCTCCTTAGCCTTCATATATATACTTCTAAAGGCAGAGACAGACGCAAAGATTCGGGAAGATTTAGTCGCCTGGCGTATAATCACCTCTTCTTTGGACGACTAATCTCCCCGAAAAGCCTTCCCATTGGCTAGAATCTAAATCGCTGTTGGGATGGCCCTCGGAGCACTTCGTTTTCTGATGTCGACCATAGTTTCCTCATGAGGCGACTTCAGAAAACGAAGCGCTCCGAGTGCCATCCCACCGGACGACTAAACCTCCCCAAATCTTCTCATTTGTCTCTGCCTGTAGGGGTCGATTTAAAAACACCCAGTTTTGGAGAATGAGCTTTGTTTCACAACAAGTTGCCTAGTCAGTGAGCATTATGTCGTACTGGCAGTGCTGTCGAATTTCAAATTCATGTGAGTTTTTAAAAAACTCCCATAAACTCACATGACCTCGAAATTCGACCAATCGAAATTTATTTTAAAAAAATCAAAATTCCTAAACTTGGGTGACTAGGATTGACCCGAAAACTTGAATCAAATTCGAATTGAATTCGATTTGAGTTTTTAAAACTCGATTTGAGCTGCAAATAACTCCAAATTGATCCCAGGACATCTCCCATTGACTAAAACAGCAATTCGGCAGGTATTAGGTGATGAATAGTCAAATTCGAGTTCAGGGGCCAGTGTATGATAAATCTCGAAAATCAAATTCGAATTTTTAAAAAAACTCTAATCAAATTTGAACAATCCCCTAGTCGAATTTGCCAGTTTTGGCCATAAAAAAACTTGAAAATTAGAATTTTAAATTCAACCCTTGATAAATCTGCCCCCTAATGTCATTTGACCTTCAAACTACCCAGAGAATTAACACGTGTCATATAACATATGATTCAGAATCAGTAAAGTATTCAACCAAAATTTTTTCAATGGGTTCAGTATTCAAATGACTCCAAAAATAAATAATGGATTCAACAGGAGTTCCATTTAAAGGGATACTGTTACTGATACTGTGGGAAAACATGTTTTTTTTTCCAAAATGCAGAATTCTGCACTGAAATATGTTTTTCAAAAGAGCAAACTGCTTTTTTTTTATTAAAATCTGACATGGGGCTAGACATATTGTCAATTTCCCAGGTGACGCCAGTCATGTGACTTGTGCTTTGCTAAACTTCAGTCACTCTTTACTGCTGTACTGCAAGTTGGAGTGAAATCACCCCTTCCCTTCCCCCCAGCAGCCTAACAACAGAACAATGGGAAGGTAACCAGATAACAGCTCCCTGACACAAGATAACAGCTGCCTGGTAGATCTAAGAACAGCACTCAATAGTAAAATCCAGGTCCCACTGAAACACATTCAGTTACATTGAGTAGAAGAAACAACAGCCTGCCAGAAAGCAGTTCCATCCTAAAGTGCTGGCTCTTTCTGAAAGCACATGACCAGGCAAAATGACCTGAGATGGTGCCTACACACCTACAACTAGAAATACACTTGTTGGGTTAGGAATTAAATTTTACATGGTAGAGTGAATTATTTGTGGTGTTAACAGTGTAATTTAGAAATAAAAACTACCCAATAAAAACCATGACAGAATCCCTTTAAGGAATTTCTGTTAGCCCCAGCTTTCCATGCCCCGTGAAAACTTGGTGCAATTTAGGTAAACACCACACAAACAATGACACTTTTATCTTTATGTAAATTTCCCAAAAGGAAATTAGAATTTATGCAGACAGGGACAGGCTATTTCCTTCTTCTTGTTATAAGCGCTGTGTTCAGTTAAATCACAACATAAATTACAGCAAATTAGATCTCCAGATTGAAATACCCGTTCTTATAGTCTTGCCAAACACAGACAGAGCCTTGTGATAATTCTAGTTCAAACTCACCCTGCCCTGTTTTCTATCATCATCATCATCACTCTACAAAGTCGGCCTAAAGCTGGCATTTGGGTGTAGTGTAAAAATGTTGTGGTTGAGCCGAAACATCCTCTCAGTCAGTCCCTTTGCTTATTGTTAGTTTATAAGCCAGCATCCTTCCTGAATCCATTTGTGTGGATGCCCTAGATTTATATTTAAAAAAGTATTGTAATAGTACAGCTGGCCATACACAGGCTGATAGTACCAACTCATGATCTAGTCAACAACTTATTGTATACAGTCAACTTATACCTGGTTAAGAATCACATCTGGCAAGAACTTCATTAGATTGTGGTCCTCTCCTGACAAGCCCCTCTTGTGATCTGATTGTTGGGTGGTATTAACTAAGAAAGAGACATCACTGCTCTCAGTACAGATCTGACCTAGTTGTAACTGTAGTGGCTGTAGGTTAACTCTACTTCTAAATCATAGAGAAAAAGGCAAGAAGGGTAGGTGCTCCTCCTTTGGAATGCTTTGGTCTACAGGTCAAGCTGGGATATACTCAGTTTTGCCATCTCGAACATTGGTCAAAGATTTATACACTTCAAAACTAACTCCACTTTTCTTCAAAACTGAAGGGTTCACCTTAAAATTAACTTCAAGTATGATGAAGGCAGCATTCATGTAGTACTAATACCAAGGACTTGACACTGTACTGATCATTGACTAGATTGTTAGATTGTTATTGTTCATCCTGTATTAAGTTCATATCATCAATAGCAACAGATCTTTGTTAATCCTGTTGTGTTTTCTGTTTCTTTACAGGAGTGCGCCAGGAAGTTGGATCCACTGAAAGTACCAAGAGCGTGCATTTTACTTTCCTCATTGGCTGCGTCTTTGTTGCTTTTGTGGTGGGAGCAATATTCTCAGGCTTGTTCGTCTCGTGCTACTGTAATCACATGTTTCAGAAAAACAAACATGTAGGAAGAGACCCTGAATCTAGTCTCCAAAGACCTCTATCATTGAGAAGCCTGGCAAAGATGAATGGCCTTTTAGAAAGCCAGTCTAAAGAAGGAAGGATGGAACCTACATCTCCCAAACTTTATACCACATTGCTTCACGGTGACAAAGAGCAAACAACAGAGACAACTAAAGGTGAAACTAAAGATCACCCTGAACTGTCTGGACTTCCCACTCCAGAATCCACACCGGAACTGCCAATGAAGAACTTAAAGGCTTTCAAGAACCAATGGGAAAGGAACCAGAATTGCAACAATGCCAAAGAGATTCAAGGGAAAAGCCCTGTATTTCACTTTCCAGTATCAAACTCCCAGGTGTTTCAGTTTCCAAGTACTCTGATCCTACCAACGAACATGCATGGATATGACCAGCCTCTCTCAGGCTATGGAGACGATAAGAAAATACCAAATTCTGAACGAGCTCTAATTAGGCATTCCCAGTGCTATCTTCCAAAAGGTGTTGAGATGACTACATTGGATGAACTTCTAAAACATCTTCCAGAATCTAGTGGGTCACCGAGAAAGATGTCAGGCATGATGGCCATTAGCCCGCAAGCTGTGAGTCCTCATTCACCCATGTCTTTTATCAACAAGGTTCAGCCTAAAATCCCTGACACAGAAAGTGCACCTTATTATAGCTCTTCCACCCTTCCAAGAGATAGTCTGCCTCGAAGACTGGACATCCCACCAGATGTGACGCCTCAGTCTTGCTTGGAGAAACAATCAAGAGCCCAGAGACATTCATTATCTTCTGGACATAAACTAATGAACATTGGTCCAGGTGGACCAATTATTTCTCGACAACACAGTCTGGGCCAAGGGAATAGGCAACACCCACCACCACTCCTGACAAGGATGCATTCTGCTGGTACACCTGTACCCATGGAAAGCCACAATGTCTTTCTGTCTCGCCAACTTAGTTACCAGGAACAAACTCCTATGTCAAGGAGCATGGTGAAAAGGACCCTGTCCTTTAGACCAGATGTGCCATCCAGTTCAGTGTTTTTGCCATCCTCACCTGTGAAGGATGCAGCCCAGTTCAAGTATTAATATCCTTGGTTTGACTTTTCTATCAGTTGATGACACCAAGAAAGCTCCTTTGAAAAATGTGAAACAGATTGTCTGCACTTTGCATTGGTGCACTGAAATTCTCTCACTTGGACTAGAGTTCTTCACTCATGTTATCAAGTCAACTCCAGCAATATGGCGGTTATGGAATTGAAACAGAGAGTATTTTTAACAACCGTTGGAACTGCCTTGAAGTCCAAGTGACAGCTTATAACGTGCTGTAGATGATTGATAATGGATCGCTGTTAAACCTTTTTTGTGTGTGTGGTGTCATAGATTGTATACATCTCCAGAGCTGAGGAGGTGGAGAACAGCAGGCCATTCAGTGGATGGTTGAACATTTTATTTGATGAGAGCGGTTGAAGATAAGCAAAATGGCTGGTGCCCATGGACATAAATTATCTGTATCCCTGAGCCGAAGATTCAATGGTTTTGAGGCACGTGAAACAAATGAAGCGCTTTTTGATTGCTAACGTTGGACACTATGAAAGGATACCTCAAGAGGATTAGATGAAATGTAAATTAATTTATATATACATACATGTGTATATATATTTAGATATATATATATTTCACACGGTTACTTACTCCATGTAAAAGGAGATTAATATACCCTACTGTGTAGGGGCAAGAAATTCACTATTAATATTGCTGACATTTTAAAGACATTTAAAGAATTATTGAGATGTTGGTGTCTGAGCTGAACTATAGTATGACCCCCATGGCCCCTTCTAAACACAGCAATGAAGCTTTCAGGAGCCAATTATCTGCAGCGTCCTCCATGGTTTCACTTTCCCAGCATTGTTTCTCGTTAAAGCCATTCTTAACCTCCAGTCACTGGTTGCAAATGATACGCACTCACGATGGTGGCCATATAGAATTGCCAGACTATAAGCACTGTGTGCTAAAGTGAATTGGACTGGCACATGCCACACCTAATGTTTTGCTTCCCGAGGCAAAGGAAGATTGAAACGCGTTGGCCGAGAGATAGCGTCCCTCCCGATGGGAGGGGCTGGGCATCCTGCTTAGCTATACACTTGTCTGAAACCAGTTAGCCCCGATGGATAGTCTGTGTACATGTGTGCCTTATTTCAATCTAGTCTTATGAACAGTGCGATTGTAGCAGCAAAATTTGGTGTTCATTTTGTTCCTGAGTGGCTCTTTATTTTGCAACGGGTGCTTTTTTCTCACATCCATCACACAGCGCTTATTGACATGGCTAGAATTTGCCTTCTCCGTAGCCAGTGCAGACGTGTTCCCATGTGTTTCCACCAATAAAAAATAGAGGCTGTATTATTACGCTCAATGATTTCTTGAAGACCTCATGACCTTGAATTTAAAAGGTCTGGTCTGTAAGGGCTCCCTTATCCAAAGAACATTAAAATTCAACCCCTTTATAATATATATTGTGCACATGAAAAGGTCGGCAGTTGTACCCCATTTGAAGATAAGGTAACAATGACGTTAGATGGCACCCTGTTGGTATCCCCTCTTGGCCAAAGTAGGACATGTGTGGATTGACTGGTCTAGCTTATATAATCATTATAGGTGAGACTTTCTTCCCCTTGGGCTGTCTGAAACTAGCCAATTGGGGCCCGCACTAAAGGGTAAAATTTGGGGGTAAATAAACACTTTCTTTCCTACAAAAACATTGACACGAGCTAAAGGACAGTTGGGATTTAGGGGCAATGTTTACCTGCTGACAAAGCTTAATGCAACTTTTTCATATATTTGTAACTGTTATTACAAGCCGAGGGGGCACTTATCAACTGTTTGTATACAGAGGGCACTTGAACCTTGAAATGAACCTTTGAACGTATCCAACGTTAAAGATGAACTCTAAATCAACTTCATATAATGTAGACAGTAGCAATCAAAGTCATGTGTTTTCCAAGGGCCAGTAACACCTGACAAAGATTTACGGTCTCTATTTTTTATTAATTTCTACAAAGAGTGTCAACTTTTATTAAAGTACTTTATTGTTCTGTGAGTGTTTCCAGACAGACCCAAGTCATGATTGCAATAGGTAGGTGAGTGTGTCTACATACAGTGGATATAAAAGCAAATGCACTTCAATACAAATTACCTTTCCATAATGTTTCAACCTTGTCCCATTGTTTCTATGTTGACTTACTGTCTTCATCTTGAGCTGCAGTCCCCATAATACTATGCTGTCTCCATTTTACCCTACTATCACCATTTCCTTCTTTTTTACTATTGTGTCCATCTTACCCTACTGATTTCATCCAGGTCTACTCTCTCCATCTTGCCCTACTGTCTCCATCTTGCCCTACTGAGTTGATCTAGGTCTACTCTCTCCATCTTGCCCTACTGTCTCCATCTTGCCCTACTGATTTCATCTAGGTCTACTCTCTCCATCTTGCCCTACTGTCTCCATCTTGCCCTACTGAGTTCATCTAGGTCTACTCTTTCCATCTTGCCCTACTGTCTCCATCTTGCCCTACTGAGTTCATCTAGGTCTACTCTCTCCATCTTGCCCTACTGTCTCCATCTTGCCCTACTGAGTTCATCTAGGTCTACTCTCTCCATCTTGCCCTACTGTCTCCATCTTGCCCTACTGAGTTCATCTAGGTCTACTCTCTCCATCTTGCCCTACTGTCTCCATCTTGCCCTACTGATTTCATCTAGGAAACTGACCAGCAGGTGGCGCTGTTGTAACAGAACTCATTCATATTAACAGTACATGTATCCCTTAATATCTTGGAATAACACAAATAAATTATGAATGTCAATTACAAAAGTGCTTAGACTTGCACACTCAACAATTTTACATTTGCATAATTTAAAGGTTTACTTATCCCTTAAAGGAGAACTAGATCCAAAAAATGCTCTGGCTAGCCATACTGCATTTTATGTGCTGTACTGCCCCAGCCCAGAGGTCCAGCAGCCCTATAACAGTAATGGCCCATGGCTTCAACATTGTCCACAGCAGCTCCCCATCTTGGATCTTGTTAGTCTATCTTTTGTGTGTCTGTGGCACTGCACATGCTCAGTGAGCTCTGGGCTGCTGCTGAGTAGCTAAAGGTGGCTGATCTTTCTCCGATATGCCACTAAGGGGCATGGCCATATCGGGGGTAATCTGAACGTTTGGCCCTATGGCCGAACGATCGGATTACGATGAGAGTGGAATGGGCTCCGGCGGGACGGTCGGGACAAAATCGAACCCGTCTGATCGACCAAACGACCGATCTCCGCCGGACGAAAAATGTCGGGACTCTCCACACACGGTCTGGCCAGCTTTTGTTTAGGGATTGTCAAAAATGATCAAAACACTTGGAAAAAAATGAGGTTCCAACTGTTCCTGCAAGTCTGGTTATTCGTTAATTTGTCTGCAGGGTGCACGGGTTTCTATGTGCTTATCATCATTAATGTTATATTCTATGTGTACTGTATATTGTGATTAGTAAGTGACAGCAGCACAGAGCATGTGCAGTGAATCAGCAGAAAAGAAGATGGGGAGCTACTGGGGCATCTTTGGAGACACAGATCTTTACTGCTAAAGGGCTGTGGTTGCCTTGGGCTGGTACAGAAGCACAAAACATCATGTACAACATTTCTACCTACATCTTTAGTTAGGCTTTAGTTCTCCTTAAAAAAAAAGCCACTTCCCAAAAATTCTGCTCCTTGGTGATATATTTGTGTAAGTAATGAAACACAGGTCCCACTTAGTGCTTGCCAACACTCACACCATGCGGAGGGTCTAATCAGAGTGGCTCCTATCTGCCCCATCGTACGTCTAGTCATTAGCGGAAGCCTCTGTGTAATGGGAAAGTCTGATTTTGGCACACGGCTAGGGCGGGGAGTTCAGTCCTCAGAAAATGACTGGCGTTGTCTACATCTTTTTTTTTTTTTTTTTTTTTAAAGACAGTGAATGTAAAAATTTGTAGAAAAAAAAGAAAATGAATAAATTAAAAACAAATGATGCGTTGTTGTGTTGCCTTTGTGTCGTCAACAGGAAATATCCCTTTAATAGGGAAATTAAATCTATATTCAGATATACATCATATATTGAAGAAATTTCTACTCTCACCCCGCTGTGGCCTAACCAGGGGCGTAACTACAGAGGAAGCAGACCCAGCAGCTGCTGGGGGCCCCAGGAGGTATAAGGGGCCACATGAGGTCTAATTAAAGGGGGTGTTCACCTTTAAATGATCTGTTAGTATGATGTAGAGCGTGACATTCTGAGACAATTTCAATTGGTTTTCATTTTTTATTATTTGTGGTTTTTGAGTTATTTAGCTTTTTATTCAGCAGCTCTGCAGTTTGCAATTTCAGCAATCTTGTTACTATGGCCAAATCCCCCTAGCAACCATGTACTGCTTTGAATAAGAGACAGGAATATGAATAGGAGAGGCCTGAATAGAAAGATGAGTAATAAAAAGTAGCCTTTCAGAGTTTTTGTTTTTAGATGGGGTCAGTGACCCCTATTTGAAAGCTGGAAAGTTTCAGAAGTAGAAGGCAAATAATTCAAAATCTATAAAAAAAAAAATAATGAAGACCAATTGAGAAGTTGCTTAGAATTGGCCATTCTATAACATACTCAAAGTTAACTTGAAGGTGAACCACCCCTCTAATGAACAAGTTCAACATGTATTTATAAAAAAGGACATGGATATGTTGGGGGCCCTAAAATTAATTTTAATTTTAAGGGGTTTATTTATCAAAATCTGAAAATATCTCATTATTTTCTGAAATATACTCCAACCAAATCCGCACGGGTTATTTCTCCTTATTTATCAATACATTTTCTCGAAAAAAATCCAGTGCGTGAAAAAATTGTTAAAATCACACGAAAATTCGTATAATACTAATTTTTCAGATTTTCTGCCCCAAACTCCAATCTTTTCGGATGTCTGCCCGAAAACCATGAAATCTTGGGATTATTGCACAACGCGGATCAGGATATCCTCAGGACTTCTCCCACTGACTTATATACAACTTCAGCAGGTCTGAGATGCCGGATTTTCGGATTCGAACATATTCCTAAAGCGTGTAACCTGCTATAAATAGGGAATAAAAATTAAATAAGTGGCAATTTGCTGTTACATTTATATCTCTCTAATGAACTTGGAAATACATCTTAATTGATATGTATTAGTCATCAGTTTAATTGCTTAGAAATAGTGGAGCAGAACTCTTATTTCCCATTAAAAATCTTCCCTTAAATAAACACCAATGACTGACAAGGTTATGTGGACACAATAAGGGAATCAATATGGCACCTCCCTCCTCCCATATGTATAAATACAAATATACAGAGAAGGAATGTTCTGGGCACACAATAAGCTATACCCTCATACTGTACTGTCTAAGGGAATCAATATGGCACCTCCCTCCCACCATATGTATAAATACAAATATACAGAGAAGGAATGTTCTGGGCACACAATAAGCTATACCCTCATACTGTACTGTCTAAGGGAATCAATATGGCACCTCCTCCTCCCATATGTATAAATACAAATATACAGAGAAGGAATGTTCTGGGCACACAATAAGCTATACCCTCATACTGTACTGTCTAAGGGAATCAATATGGCACCTCCTCCTCCCATATGTATAAATACAAATATACAGAGAAGGAATGTTGTGGGCACACAGTAAGCTATACCCTCATACTGTACTGTCTAAGGGAATCAATATGGCACCTCCCTCCCACCATATGTATAAATACAAATATACAGAGAAGGAATGTTCTGGGCACACAAGCTATACCCTCATACTGTACTGTCTAAGGGAATCAATATGGCACCTCCTTTTCATATGTATAAATACAAATATGAGAATGAAGAAGAAAGAAGGAAGTCCTGTTCATACAGTAAAGTATATCTACATACTATACTAAGCCAGTGATCCATACCTCCCAACTGTCCCGTTTTTAGTGGGACAGTCCCGATTTTGACAGCTCAACCCGCTCAAACCTCTTTCTCAAGAATATCAAAGCAGTCTCTTTCTCTCTCCTGACAACTTCCTTGACTACTTGGTGGTCAGACTGGTGGGAAACTGACCAGCAGGTGGCGCTGTTGTAACAAAATTCATTCATATTAACAGTACATGTATCCCTTAATATCTTGGAATTAAAACAAAATAAATTATGAATGTACATTACAAAAGTGCTTAGAATAGCCCCCTCGTCAATTTTAAATTCATGTAATTTAAAGGTTTACTTATCCTGATAGGCGCTGTAAGCTTCCCATTAGTTATAAAGGCTCCGAACGGGCCCTTCATCATCTTTGTTTTCAGATGTTCCCCCCACGATGCCAATTAAAGAAACTCACGCCTCCCTGGTGCCTCCAATCTGGCGCTTCAATCAGACACACAAGGAAACAACGAGCCTCAGATCTACAAGGCACAAGCCGTCAAACACAAACACAGAGATTGACTCACAATATCCGAAACATAATGAGCCATGAATCAACATCTCGGCAGCGGCAGAGAGAGAGTCTTTAGTCAATGTATTCGGTCGTCTGTTCCTTTCTTCAGATTATGATTTGGTTTTTGTTCGCGATGAAAGCAGCTCAGACAATGGTCGTGTTGGAAGATGATATTGGTTTCTGGTTGGTCTGTCAAACCAATTAATAAAATTATACCCATTGTGAACATCAGTCCTGTCCTGCTTTATGGCAGCTGAGATTCTAGCTATCTGTATAACAGAACATTCTGTCCCAGTGGCTGCACAGATCCTATCTGATCCCCATTGTAAGCAGCAGTCCTGTCCTGCTTTATGGCAGCTGAGATTCTAGCTATCTGTATAACAGAACATTCTGTCCCAGTGGCTGCACAGATCCTATCTGATCCCCATTGTAAGCAGCAGTCCTGTCCTGCTTTATGGCAGCTGAGATTCTAGCTATCTGTATAACAGAACATTCTGTCCCAGTGGCTGCACAGATCCTATCTGATCCCCATTGTAAGCAGCAGTCCTGTCCTGCTTTATGGCAGCTGAGATTCTAGCTATCTGTATAACAGAACATTCTGTCCCAGTGGCTGCACAGATCCTATCTGATCCCCATTGCAAGCAGCAGTCCTGCCCTGCTTTATGGCAGCTGAGATTCTAGCTATCTGTATAACAGAACATTCTGTCCCAGTGGCTGCACAGATCCTATCTGATCCCCATTGTAAGCAGCAGTCCTGTCCTGCTTTATGGCAGCTGAGATTCTAGCTATCTGTATAACAGAACATTCTGTCCCAGTGGCTGCACAGATCCTATCTGATCCCCATTGTAAGCAGCAGTCCTGTCCTGCTTTATGGCAGCTGAGATTCTAGCTATCTGTATAACAGAGCATTCTGTCCCAGTGGCTGCACAGATCCTATCTGATCCCCATTGTAAGCAGCAGTCCTGTCCTGCTTTATGGCAGCTGAGATTCTAGCTATCTGTATAACAGAACATTCTGTCCCAGTGGCTGCACAGATCCTATCTGATCCCCATTGTAAGCAACAGTCCTGTCCTGCTTTATGGCAGCTGAGATTCTAGCTATCTGTATAACAGAACATTCTGTCCCAGTGAGTACTGTTCCTACACCAGTCCTTCATGGCGGAGCTAAATTTCTCACTATGGTATGTTTATAACACATCATTCAGATCACTGCTAAGTATAAGTGGTGGTCCCTGGGGCTTATTTGCAAATGTAGTTCTTAGCTATTAAGGTAATAAAAACAAATGTTGTTTGTTGATGTTGACTATTCAACAAAGTGAGCCTGAAGTTAGTATTGAGGGTTCAAGTATCATGTCGAAAAAGACCATGGAACGTATAATTTTTAATCTGAACAAATACTTGTAAATGTAATTAGCCCTTGGCGTGTTCTAAATGATAAAATATTAACAAACGTCTCTTACCAGTGACTCCATTCTGCTGAAGCTACTTGGATGGTGGCAACGTGCCCGCTTGTGTCTTCTCCTACAGACAAATCTCCGCTCTCGTTCTCTCTTTTTCAATCAACATCTTCCTTTCAGATCAGTGCGAATAAGGAACAGTTGTTGCAGGGGATGTGTAAATGTATTCATGAAACTCTAAAAAGCAAATTAGAAAGAACTTGGCAAGATCGGAGGATGGATGAGTTGGACAAAGTTCAACCAAGAACTCCAGTGAGGATCTTTAGCTGTTGTAGCACATTGACGCGGCTCAAATGAGATTGATTTTCATGTTGCCTCTTTGGTTGTCGGTAATCATGGATCAAATAAAATCTGAAAAGGCCTTGTTGTAGGTAAACAAAATGACCAAAAAACTATACTTTGGTTATGTGCAAACAAGCACCTTAAAGGATAATTAAACCTTTAAAATAAGTGAATGTAAAATTGATGAGAGTGCTATTCTAAGAACTTTTGTAATGTACATTCATTATTTATTTTGTTTTAATTCCAAGATATTAAGGGATACATGTGCTGTTAATATGAATGAATTTTGTTACAACAGCGCCACCTGCTGGTCAGTTTCCCACCAGTCTGACCACCAAGTAGTCAAGGAAGTTGTCAGGAGAAAGAAAGAGGCTGCTCTGATGTTCTTGAGAGAGAGGTTTGAGCGGGTTGAGCTATCAAAATCGGGACTGTCCCACTAAAAACAGGACAGTTGGGCGGTATGGATCACTGGCTTAGTATAGTATCCGAATCCTTCTGAAAAAGGCCGAATCCTGGATTCGGTGCATCCATACAAGGAAGTTGTTAGGAGAAAGAGGCTGCTCTGATGTTCTTCTGCTTAGAAAAGATGTGAGAGAGGTTTCTAATTATTTTCCTAAGCAGAAGAACATCAGCCTCTTTCTTTCTCCTGACAACTTCCTTGACTACTTGCTGGTCAGACTGGTGAATTGAATTCAAAAGAATAATTAATGAATGTACATTGCAAAAGTTGAATATTTGAATATTTAGTTATTTATCAAAAATCCTAAATGTTCTCAGTATTTTCTGAAAACTATTCCGACCAAATCTGCACAGACTTTTCCATCCTATTTATGAATACGTTTTTTCTGAAAGTTTTATGTGCTGGGAAAAAATTCGATAGAAGTGGGAAAAAATCTGAATCCGGCAAATTTTTCAGATTTGTTGTTGAAAACTGCAACTTTTTCGGATTTGATGCCGGAAAACCACGAGGAAGTTTATTTATGAAAATACGATTTATTTTTCAGATTTTTTTTAAAAAAAAAGGTCTAAATAAACTAAAATCCACTGTGTGACCTTATTTATTAATAAATAAAAAACACAATTTAATTGGATCAGGGACAAACTTGATAAAATCTAGCAAATATCGAAATCGAATGATTTTTTTGGGAATTTTTTCCAGAATCATATGATTTTTTTTCAGGCTATTTCCCGAAATGCCCAAATCTTTCAGATTTTTGCCCAAAAAGTCCAAAATAGTACTATTTTTTGGGCTAATTCCAGCACAGACCACAGAAACTTCTAAATAGGATAGGGACCTCTCCTACTGATTTACAGCATATAAAATCTCGGCAGGTCTGAGATGCCGGATTTCCAGATTCTGACCTTTTCCATCCTTTGGGTATAATAAATCTCTAAAGATTTGAGGTTTTTATTCCACTAAAAATTCAGATTTTATAGTTAAAAAATTAGAATTTGGGTTTTTTTTCTCTGAAAAAATTATATGTTCCCCTGTAAAAGTTCAACCAGAAAAATTTAGAGCTTAATAAATAACCCTTATTTTAGTGATGAGCGAATCTGTCCCGTTTCACTTTGCGGGAAAATCCCAGAAACTGCAATTTGCAAAACGCATTGAAGTCAATGGGCTGTTTACGCACAACTTTTTTGTCCTAATGCATTAAAGTCAATGGGCATTTTTTTCTTATGGCGACATTTTTCTTCAAATGCATTAAAGTCAATGGGCGTTTTTTCTTACGGTGACTTTTTTCTTCAAATGCATAAAGTCAATGGGGGTTTTTTTCTTATGGCGACTTTTTTCTTCAAAATGCATTAAAGTCAATGGGCGTTTTTTTCTTATGGCGACTTTTTTTCTCCAAATGCATTAAAGTCAATGGGTCGTTTTTTCTTATGGCGACTTTATTCTTAAAATGCATTAAAGTCAATGGGCATTTTTTCTTATGGCGACTTTTTTTCTCCTAATGCATTTAGGTCAACGGGCGTTTTTTCTTATGGCGACTTTTTTTCTCCAAATGCGTTAGGGTCAGGGCGCACAGGCAGATTCAGCAAAATTAGTAGCTCTTCTTCGGGGTGACTAATCTCCCCGAACTGCCTTCCCGCCGGCGATTTACATTTAGCCGGTGGGAAGGCAGGGGAGGCAGTTCAGGGAGATTAGTCGCCCCGAAGAAGAGGAGATTTGTCGCCAGGCGACTAATCTCCCCGAATCACAATGTGTGTCTCTGCCCTTAAAGTCAATGGGAGTTTTTTCTTATGGTGACTTTTTTTCTCCAAATTCATTAAAGTCAATGGGTGTTTTTTCTCATTGACGTATTTTTTTCCCGTGATGAATTTTCGTCCGCAGTTTCGTGAAAACATTTGCACATGGCGAAATTTGGAATTTCGCTGCAAATCCATGGCTGTCGAGCGGCGAATAAATTCGCTCATCACTAATGTGGATATATAACAAATATCCATTTTTTATATTTATATAGTTCTAATTGCTTTTGGGGGGGTTCTGGGTACCCAACTAGGCAGCCATAGAATAAGACAAGCCGTGGACTGGAATCTATTAGCAGCCCTATTATATAAATATTCTAGAGGATAATGTGACCTCTTCAGAAATTTCTTTCGAGAAATGCAGAAATCGCTTCAAATAACAGACTTTTCCCCACTTATAAAAATAGTATAGCGCAACCATTTGCTTTTGAGATGAGCGCTGTGACCTTGCCGTCGACAGCGTCGGACAAACATAATTAAATTGCGTATGCGAAGCTGGAAAAGGGGTTTTTTCTTTAAGAAAGAAAATTCGAATATAAATACGTTTTTGCGATATGCTTATATTACAAAAGAAAACAACGTTATTCTTAATTCATCTTTCGGCTGAAAATATCTATCATTTTACGATCCAATTTCACCTGAACCACTAAAAGTAAAGCAGGTCATAAGTCTTCCCGACACTTTAAACCGTTCACTTAGAAAGGTACACGGTATAGATTTAAAGAAATACTACAATAAACATTATTGGACATTAGACGGAATCAATTCACTTCCAACTGGACTTTTATATAAAGAACTCTAAATACTGTTATTTCTTTTCCCACATTGGATTTAAATTGATGCTATTGTAAGTTAGTAAGTTAGGTTGAAAAAAGACACAAAAGGCAAAAAAAAAAAACTCCATCTGAAGCCAATTTGCCTCAGAGGGGGAAAAATTCCTTCCTGACTCCAAAATGGCAATAGGACCAGTCCCTGGATCAACTTGTACTATGAGCTATCTTCCATAACTACTATAGTTTATATAAACAAGCTGCTGTGTAGCCATGGGGGCAGCCATTCAAGCACAGGATACACAGTAGATAACAGATAAGTACTACTATAGTTTATATAAACAAGCTGCTGTGTAGCCATGGGGGCAGCCATTCAAGCACAGGATACACAGTAGATAACAGATAAGTACTACTATAGTTTATATAAACAAGCTGCTGTGTAGCCATGGGGGCAGCCATTCAAGCACAGGATACACAGTAGATAACAGATAAGTACTACTATAGTTTATATAAACAAGCTGCTGTGTAGCCATGGGGGCAGCCATTCAAGCACAGGATACACAGTAGATAACAGATAAGTACTACTATAGTTTATATAAACAAGCTGCTGTGTAGCCATGGGGGCAGCCATTCAAGCACAGGATACACAGTAGATAACAGATAAGTACTACTATAGTTTATATAAACAAGCTGCTGTGTAGCCATGGGGGCAGCCATTCAAGCACAGGATACACAGTAGATAACAGATAAGTACTACTATAGTTTATATAAACAAACTGCTGTGTAGCCATGGGGCAGCCATTCAAGCACAGGATACACAGTAGATAACAGATAAGTACTACTATAGTTTATATAAACAAGCTGCTGTGTAGCCATGGGGGCAGCCATTCAAGCACAGGATACACAGTAGATAACAGATAAGTACTACTATAGTTTATATAAACAAGCTGCTGTGTAGCCATGGGGGCAGCCATTCAAGCACAGGATACACAGTAGATAACAGATAAGTACTACTATAGTTTATATAAACAAGCTGCTGTGTAGCCATGGGGGCAGCCATTCAAGCACAGGATACACAGTAGATAACAGATAAGTACTACTATAGTTTATATAAACAAGCTGCTGTGTAGCCATGGGGGCAGCCATTCAAGCACAGGATACACAGTAGATAACAGATAAGTACTACTATAGTTTATATAAACAAGCTGCTGTGTAGCCATGGGGCAGACTTTCAAAGCTGAAAAAAGAGAAAAGGAAAGTGCACACAGCAGATAACAGATAAGTTCTGAAGAATCCCATTGTGTACGACAGAGCTTATCTATCTGCTTTGTATCCCCTGTACTTTATTAGAGTTCCTGAAGCAAACACACCAGTTTTACCAGCGCAGGGCAACACTATCAATCTTTTAAAACACTTTAATTTTTTGGTGTTTTTTTTTACTGTTCATTTTTTTACTGTTCATTTAAATGGATCAAATTCCCTCTTTCACTTCTTTTGCAGGAAAACAAGAGCAATTCCTCCACATATGTCAATTTCCAATAAGATTCCATCCAATGAGAAGCCACGAATGATGTGACCAATAAATGTAGCCTGACCACACAGAGATGGCTTTCCTCACTGATATGTAAATCATTTAAAGGCCAACCACTTCTATTTTTAACTGATCTTCCCCACAGAGGCCACTATCCAAACTACATGAATGCCAATCCTAAATAAAACCCCTGGGTCCTCCTCATGTACCAGCACAATGATTGCAGAGTTGCATAGAGGGGTTGGAGACCAACATCTTCTGCCAAGTCAGATAGAGTTTTATCTCCTGGACAGGCTTTGCCAACCAGAAGCATTCACAATGGTAACCTACCTAGTCCGTTCATGGGCATGCTTCTGGTTAGTTGTATGACTAAGGATTTTAGTTATTCTTAGGGATTTTTAGAAACTTATATTGAAACAACTTCTTGGCCGGTGCCCTACTGGGCCCCAAAGCACAGGGTAGAACCAATACTTCCAAGGCCAACGTTATTCTCTATCTAAGTATTGGTGTCATGTTAATCTACATCTCTTGCTTTTTAACATGTCAAATCCCTGTCTTGGTGGAAGGGGGTTGCAATCTTGAGGGCTTCCCATAAATAAAAAAATAGTCTGTCAGTATCCCTTTCTTGTTTGTAGTATTTAATCGTCTACTTTTCCCAAGAAGTAGACAATCCTGGTCTTCTCTAACTGAGGGACCTACGCTCCCCTTTATATACGGGTACACCAGACACGCTTGTATCAAACCGAACTGGAGGCCACACACACATGCACTAATCCAGATGACCATAAAATTGTTCTGAAAGATTGATTTGCTAAAGACCCATATACAAAGTGAGGATGTTGAGATGGAAGTGGAAAAACCTACCTGCACATAGGCCTTACCGTAAGCCCCTGTGTCAAGTTCATCTACATCTCTTGCTTCTCAACATGTCAAATCCCTGTCTTGGTGAAATCTTAAAGGGCTTTCCATACATAAAAAAATAGTCTGCCAGTAACCCTTTCTTATTTGTAGTATTTATTCGTCCACATTTCCCAAGAGACAGTCCTGGTCTGAGGTCTTCTCTAACTGAGGGACCTTCTCTCCAATGGTATACATAACCCTCCTCTTTGAAGCAAAGCCAAGAGAAAGATTATTAATCTTCCCTTTATATACGGGTACACCAGACACGCTTGTATAAAACCAAACTGGAGGCCACATACACATGCACTAATCCAGACGACCAGAAAATTGTTCTGATTGATTTGCTAAAGGCCCAACTACAAAGTAAGGATGTTGAGATGGAAGTGGAAGAACCTAACTGCCCATAGGCCTTACCCTAAGCCAACTGAACCCCTGTGGAATGAATTGAACCCCCAACTGTGAGCCAGGCCTGATCCTCAACATCAGTGTCCAACCTCACTAATGCTCTTCTGAGTAAATGGAAGCAAATCCCTTCACCTAATGAACATCCTTCCTAGAGTAAAAGCTATTGCAGCACCAAAGTGAGGACCATCTTATGATCAATACCTTAGGTTTCTAGAGGACCTATGTACATATATCCTTGATGCATGGTGTCTTGCATCAAGTCCTTTTCAAAGTTCAGATTACAGGCTGAGGGAGTTGAAATAATATTGTGCAGTTGACTTTGCTTAGTAAAATGACACTAGTCGTATTACTGGGAGTCATGGTTCCAGCTCAAGGGACATGAGTTATTGGGCAACAGGTGCAGGCAGGGATTGAGATAAACAAGCGCAATATATGGGGGTATCATGTAGAACATTTAATCTGACCAACATATGGCAGGCTGATGTAATGGGTTATGAATTCAAGACTCGCTCGGATGGGTGTGCACTCATTCTTACTAGTATTTGCGTCTTGGAAACTCATCTGTTCCAGTCTGGTAACCCAAGGTGGAGGGGCCGACAGGATGATGATGATGATGGGATATCAATAAAACCTGATGACAATAACTGGGACCATTTATGAAACAAGCCTTCTGCTTAGTGATTTGTTATTAGAGCCGACTCACTGGAGATAAGCTTGTTGGCTCAGAAGGTGCTTGGGGCTGATATGGACTATAACTTACCAGGAGGCTCAAGGTGACCCACCGTATCTCATAGAATCCTAATCCTCATTGGCCCATGGGGTTAATTGATCGGCATTAAAGGTCATATTAACAGCAAAACCGATAGAGCCACAGTTTTAGGCTCATATCTGGAGATGAAGCTTCCAGCCATTGGACTAACCCATACTGGATAAAATGTAATTTATACTTTTCTACTAGGTTCAGGGCTGTCTTAAAGAATTCTGGCACCCCGTGAACTTGCATGGCCACGCTTCTCAACCAATCTGGGCCCAGACTCCGCCTTAGTTCACTCAAACCCCACCCCTAACTTTGAAGACACTTGCTGCTTGACACCATGCATCAACACTAAATTATTGAAAGTATCCAGACGCCTATTAAGAAATTTAGGGTATCAAATAAAGGAGTCATTTACTTAAAGGGATAGTGTCATGGGAAAAAATGTTTTTTCCCCCAAAATGTATTTAATAGTGCTGCTCTAACAGACTTCTGCACTGGAATCCATTTTTAAAAAGAGCAAACTGCTTTTTTAATATTTAATTTCAGAATTAGACATATTATCAGTTTCCTAGTGCCCCTAGTCATGTGACTTGTGCTCTGATAAACTTCAGTTACATTGAGTAGGAGAAACAACAGCCTGCCAGAAAGCAGTTCCATCCTAAAGTTCTGGCTCTTTCTGAAAGCACATGACCAGGCAAAATGACCTGAGATGCACCTACACACCAATATTACAACTAAATACACCCTCCCTCAAACACAGGCAGTATTGTATTTATTGGGGGTGGGGGACAAGCCTCTGCACTCCTGTGGTATACCCTGACTCTGATTACATACATCAGTAGTTACAACTCCCAGCAATTAGATTATAGGTTGCAGCCCTGTTTTCACTCCTGCATTCAGCTCCTATGAATAAAGCTCAACAACCCCACAGTGCTTTAGAAAATCAACCCCCATAAACACAAATCTGTTTCTCAATGACTTCAGAACTGCTGTGCTCACAACAGCCTAATCGCTCGCTTTGTATACAGGCAGGGGGCAGGTTTCCTTATTAAATTTATGTTCTGGAGTCAGAATAAGCCTCTCACTTCCGTTTAGACGGCAGGATTCAGATCTGTTGGCAAAACAAGTTTATTAATTACTTAGAAAAGCCTAAATGTCAGACACATGCACGCAAAGGGAGAAACACCTTGAAAAGCTGCACGTCAATCAGGGTATAGGGGATTGGTAAATTAGTCTCCCAGTATTATTTAGCAGGTGCTCCCCTAGTGTTATAGACTTCTAAACTGGGTCCTAAAATACAGTTAGGAGGGGTAGTGTGTGGCTGAACTACAAGGGGCATAGCTAAAGGCTGTTTACTTATCCAGCCTTTAGCTATGCCCCTTGTAGTTCAGCCAGTGCCCAGTAGAGGTGCTAAAGTATATAGTCTTGAGCAGCCATGTGCGCGGGGTCAGTTTTGTTAAGCCTATACCTGAGCAGGCAGGAAGGGTAAAGTGCAACCTAGACAGGGCAGGTCTAGTATAGGATAGGCTACTCACCTTAAGAGGTCACTCTAGGAGTGACAGATAGACAGGCTATTTAGATGAGCAGCCTGAGGCTCCGACGAGGAAAATCAGATTGATTATAATCCCGGGGACTAATTGCCCAGAGTAGGGACTAAGTGTTCAGATTTAGGGATGTAGATTCCCCTGGGTTACACTTAGGGAAAAGGCTGAAAGCTGGGTGTACCTCATTGTTGCTGTGTTCTCCGCCCTGTGGGGACTAATACTGACCACTGGTGCTATTGCTCTATGTTCCTGCTTGATCTATATGTACACTTTGTGAATCACTCTGGTTAAGTTGCAAGAACCACTGGCGCCCAATTATTGTGCCCTGTACCTAGTTACAGTTATACTACACCCTGCCTCCACATCGTTGTGAGGGCTTACCCGCTGAGAATTAAGGTCTCATCCGGAGCAAAGTATTGGGGTAAAGCTCATGGTTAGAGAACGGTGCCACTCAATTTACTGTAGCGTTACAGATGCATTACACACAGCCGGCTCAGCCCCGTTTATCCATGCGGATTAATAAATATTAAATATTTGATTTACAGCCATGGCGGCTGAGTACTTTTCATTTATATATTATTTATTATACCTAATGCTTCTGCCTAGTATCCTGGAGCAGCCTGTTCCGCCTGCATGGAGACCCCCTTGTATTAAAAGTATCAGGCTAAATGTAGGGGCAAAGTAGGGGCTACAACCTGAGCTCTCTGTATTTACTGCCAGCCCCCATATCATTATATAGGAGTAATTGTAGGGTTTCTATATGGAGACAAAGTCACGCGGGGTGTATATATCATTAGCTGATTGTCATTCTCGCTTGCAATCTATTCAGACACTTCTTCATATCATGATGTTCTCTCTACCCCCGGAACATATTCCCCCCGTGCTCATCTCATTAAATTTTAAATTCCATTATCCACTGCTATTTTGATTTTGTTACCCCACCTGCTCCACTTTGATGTTATCAACATATTTTATCCTCAAGTCCCCCGGCCTATCCCCCCCCCCCAACTCCCTGCGCCCCTTGGGTTATTAAGAGTATTTATCAATGTTCTGCCTGCACAAATAATGGGCTCACAGCCAAAAATACTAAGCCCAGAGGTTCCACATTTCCATTTTCGTAGCATATATGAATATATATGAATATGACGCTAAGAACTCACTGGCGGGGAATTTTGCCATTTATTTTGTAACTGCAATTGAAACTGAAAGCAGTACATATGTTTGTCCCTCTCTGCACTGCTCAATGCAAAATAAGCTTTCTCTCCTCCAGACAAGACTCCAGCTCACGTTGACTGTTCTGTTCTACTGAGTCACAACAGGCAGTACACAGCAATAAAAGAGAACAACGTGGCTTTAGACAGCAATTAACTGACACATCACTCTAATGTTACAGAAAATGTTTAATGTATTTTGAAAGTTGGGCATATTCTTGTGATTATTTTTCTTTACAATCTATGAGCAAACTTAGGGACTGTTCCTGCTGAATTGTGCTTAGTACAGGGAATACCTATGCTGTCATAGTTTTATGGGATCTCTCTGTACAGACTATGAGCAAACTTAGGGGACTGTTCCTGCTGAATTGTGCTTAGTACAGGGAATACCTGTGCTGCCATAGTTTTATGGGATCTCTCTGTACAGACTATGAGCAAACTTAGTGGACTGTTCCTGCTGAATTGTGCTTAGTACAGGGGAATACCTATGCTGCCATAGTTTTATGAGATCTCTCTGTACAGACTATGAGCAAACTTAGGGGACTGTTCCTGCTGAATTGTGCTTAGTACAGGGAATACCTATACTGCCATAGTTTTATGGGATCAGTAACGTAACTTGGTGGGGGCGGACCCTGGTGCGAGCCGTGTAGACGGGCCCGCCCCCACCCTCGTGTGCGCGTTTTTTCGGTGCCGCTGCAGCCGACTCCAGCCGGCTGCAGCGCGCACGATCTTCCGGGGGGCCCTGCGGGGGTGCAGACCCTGGCCCATTTGCACCCCCCGCTCTGGTATTTACGCCCCTGTATGGGATCTCTCTGTACAGACTATGAGCAAACTTAGGGACTGTTCCTGCTGAATTGTGCTTAGTACAGAGGAATACCTATGCTGCCATAGTTTTATGGGATCTCTCTGTACAGACTATGAGCAAACTTAGGGGACTGTTCCTGCTGAATTGTGCTTAGTACAGGGAATACCTATGCTGCCATAGTTTTATGGGATCTCTCTGTACAGACTATGAGCAAACTTAGGGACTGTTTCTGCTGAATTGTGCTTAGTACAGGGAATACCTATGCTGCCATAGTTTTATGGGATCTCTCTGTACAGACTATGAGCAAACTTAGGGGACTGTTTCTGCTGAATTGTGCTTAGTACAGGGAATACCTATGCTGCCATAGTTTTATGGGATCTCTCTGTACGGACTATGAGCAAACTTAGGGGACTGTTCCTGCTGAATTGTGCTTAGTACAGAGAACACCTATGCTGCCATAGTTTTATGGGATCTCTCTGTACAGACTATGAACAAACTTAGGGGACTGTTTCTGCTGAATTGTGCTTAGTACAGGGAATACCTATGCTGCCATAGTTTTATGGGATCTCTATATACAGACTATGAGCAAACTTAGGGGCTGTTCCTGCTGAATTGTGCTTAGTACAGGGGAATACCTATGCTGCCATAGTTCTGTGGTATCTCTCTATAGTGGCCCTTTATGTAGGTCCCAACAACTGGTAATAAACCTGAACTGCCAAAAACCAGAGCTGCCAACAAGTAGCATTGAGCCCCTAGGAAAAAAGGCCTGATCATACACAGTGACACCCCTGATCCACCCCAGTCACGCCCAATTATGCTGAAACCTCACCAACAGTTCACTCAAACCCTGCCCACTTCTAAGTTACCCCACCCTATAAAATGGCCCACACATAGCACTCACTTGGGGTTGACCACAATACTCCCTGCACTCCAGCCCATTCCAAAACCATATCATTTCCAAAACCATAGCCATTCCTATTCTTAGCCTGGATGCAGTAAAAGCTTGATAAGAATTATCTGAGCCAAGATTGAACTTAACCATTCCCATTCTTTATCTGAATGGACTAAAAGCTTTATAAGAATGATCTGAGCCAAGGTTGTACTTTGGATGCACTTAATGATGGAAAAGATTGATGTGAGTCAAGGTTGAACTTAACCATTCCCATTCTCAGCCAGGATGCACTTAAAGCTTGATAATAATGATCTGAGCCAAGGTTGCACTAAACCATTCCTATTCTTAGTCTGGATGCACAAAAAGATTGATAAGAATGTTCTGAGCCAAGGTTGAACTTAACCATTCCCATTCTTAGCCAGGATGCACTAAAAGCTTCATAAGAATAATTTGAGCCAAGGTTGAACTTAACTATTCCAGTTCTTAGCCTGAATGCACTGACTAACAGGTTAAGAAGAATAATCTTAGCCAAGGTTGAATTTAGTCATTTTCATTCTTAGCCTGGATGCACTAACTAACAAATGAGAAGAATGATCTGAGCGAAGGTTGAACTTAACCATTCCCTTTCTTAGCCTGGATGCACTGATTAACTGATAAGAATGATCTAAGCCGAGGTTAAACTTAACCATTCCTATTCTTATCCTGGATGCACTGACTAACAGATTGATAAGAATGATCTGAGCCAAGGTTGAATTTAACTATTCCCATTCTTAGCCTGGATGCACTGACTAACAGATTGAGAAGAATAATCTGAGCCGAGGCTGACTTTAACCATTCCCATTCTTAGCCTGGGGACACTAACTAACAGATGAGAAGAATAATCTTAACCAAGGTTGAATTTAACTATTCCCATTCTTAGCCTGGATGCACTGACTAACAGATTGAGAAAAATAATCTGAGCCGAGGATGCACTGACTATCTGATAAGTATGATCTGAGCTGCTGTTGAATTTAACTATTCCCATTCTTATCCTGGATGCATTGACTAACAGATTGAGAAGATCTGAGCTGCTGTTGAACTTAACTATTCCCATTCTTATCCTGGATGCATTGAGTAACAGATTGAGAAGAACGATCTGAGCCGAGGTTGAACTTAACTATTCCCATTCTTAGCTTGGATGCACTGACTAACAAATGAGAAAAATGATCTGAGCCAAGGTAGAATTTAACCATTCTTAGCCTGGATGCATTGACTAACAGATTGAGAAGAATAATCTGAACAGAGGTTGAATTTAACCATTTCCATTCTTAGCCTCTATGCACTAAAAGATTGGTAAGAAGAATCTGAGTCAACGTTGAACTTAATCATTCCCATTCTTAGCCTGTATGAACTAATAGATTGATAAGAATGATCTGAGCGGAGGTTGAACTTAACCATTTCTATTCTCTACCTGGATGGACTAAAAGGTTGATCTAATGTAGAGTTGAGCTAATGTAGAAATTTAACCATTACGATTCTAAGCCTACATCCTTCATACAAGGTGTGTGGGGGGGAGAGATTTATAAAAATCAGTGATTGGCTGGCATCAGAAATGCTATTAAAGATTTTATTTTTATAAATTAACCTGATTTACAGGCATGACTGCTGAGTACTCCCTATACATCATTTATTATGCCTAATGCTTCTGCCCAATATCCTGCAAGAATGGAACAGCCTGTACCAATTGGTAGTTATACCAATAATAAATGGGGCTCAGTATTTTATTAGAAATAACATGAGCCCATCTCCCTGTGCAAAGTATGGAGACACCTAGCGACACCACCTGGTACTGCACCCCACAAAAAAAAACTATGCGGCCTGCCATCATTAATATTTTCTAAAACTGCTAAAATTTCATCTTGTAAAAAATAAGTGTGTGTCTTCTCAGTACGACTTAGCAATAGATCTCGCTGCATTTGCATGCAGAATTTCTTGTGGGGGAAGGGGGAGATGGATGAATCATCCAGTAAAAAAGGTTACATCGATAAATGCGGAGAAGGCAACGAGACGAGCATGGGGGGGGGCTAGAGATTTATGAGCTGACAGTTTTTGTGGATAAATAGTTGGGAGAGTGTAATGGTGTAATGATAAAATGGCACAAGATGCAATGAGTGATTACTGCGCCAGGCCAACAGGAGCGATCAGATTAACACAATGATCACATTGCTAAATGTCAGACGCACATTGTTCTCATAATCTGATTAGGGCAAAGATGCACAAAGTACACACACAGACTCCTGGGAGGCATCAGGAACCCCTTAGGGGTGGGGGTCTAACGCCTCCAACTCTCAAGCCATGATATGAAGAATGTACTTAGGTCATAGAACAGCATGCCTGGGTAGGATTCATTGGAGAGAATTGAAACATTTGATTGATTTGAGTATTTTTTTCAACCTCAGCTACTATGTTTTTAGTGTTTATATCGATCCTTTATATGACAGTAGCTGGATCATCTCCCATATGGAAAGTAGGAAAGTCCATCAAGTTCAAGTTGACATCTCTGAAACTGGTCATACCATTGCTGGAGCAATATATAACCCTAAGGAAAGGGCATGGTCAGGGCAGAACTGGTTGTGTTCAGCAATAGTCATGGCAAGTAGTCACTTGAATTTGGTTCCTGGAGGTTACATAATTACATAGTTAAATCGGGTTGAAAAAAAGACAAAGTCCATTAAGTTCAAGTTGACATCTCTGAAGCAGGTCATAACATTGCTGGAGCAATATATAACCCTCAAGGAAAGGGCAAGGTCATTGTGGAACTGGTTGTGTACAGCAATGGTCTTGGCAAGTAGTCATCTGGATTTGGTACTGGAGGTTGTTATCTCTGAAACAGGTCATACCATTGCTGGAGCAATATATAACCCTAAGGAAAGGCCAATGTCAGGGTGGAACTGGGTGGAATGGTCATGGCAAGCAGTGACCTGGATTTGATTCCTGGAGGTTGTCATCTCTGAAACAGCTCATACCATTGCTGGAGCAATAGATCACCCTAAAGGAAAGGGCAAGGTCAGGGTGGAAGTGGTTGTGTTCAGCAATGGTCTTGGCAAGTAGTAGTAGTAAGTTGACATCTCTGAAACAGCTGATACTATTGCTGGAGTAACTGTGGCCAGCCTGGGGGACCAGGGAATCGCCTGGTGGGCCCTCCATCGGCTGATAAACCACCCATACCATTTAGCACTATGCAGAGCTATCTGTCGTGAAAGTGTCAGTTCCTGGTGGGCCCTAGTTGGACCAATCCAACTTTCTTCTCCGTATATGGTGGGATTTTTATATAACAAGATCATACTGGAGTTTGCTTTTCAGCCTCCTCAAAGCAGTAAACTACAAACGCCTAAATGCAGTGGGATCCTAGGGGGGCTTAGAGCCTTGGCTGAGGGTACCAGGGGGGCAGGGCTATTTTCGGGTATTGATTATATTTATACATTAAAGACAATATCATTGCAAGCCCTATGTATTTGTCTCATACATAAGTGTGTGGGAATCATTTGGTCCCCAATGCGGCTGGAAACTCAACTCAAATGAACCCCCCTTTTCCATTTTTAAGATCTCCCCACTGGGTTTGTTTTTAGATGAAATTTAAAACTAAAAACTCTCATTATTGTTTGTATCTGTTTATTAGGGAAGGCTAATGACTCTTTGCTTCACAAAACCCACTCGGCTGAAAAGAAATCACAGAAAGTAATTTAATGACGGGTTTTTTTCCTGAGCGTTCATCGGAGTCGCTGCTGTAGCCTCACATTAAGCAAAACAATTTCAGCTTTTTTTTTTGTTGTTGTTTGTTTGTATTGTTTTTGCCTCCCTACATGTTTAATGTCGAAGCAAATGATGGCTTCCATTTACTGCACTGCTGAAAACATGGATTGAACTTCAGATAAAAAGGATGTAAATACAAAGACTCACTTTGCTTTTGTGTTTGTTGTGAAAAGTCACACTCATTGGCTGATAGACACACAATATAGATGGATATCAGATTGACAATACTGTATTTTTAAGCAGCAGGGCTGATACAAAATAATAGGGACCATCCTGAAGGTCAGTTAGGGGGAGATTTGGGGTGAGTGTTTATTTGTACCCTGGGTACCCCTGGAACTATAGCAGGGTGACACCCCAATGTTTCTATATATCTGTAACCTTGTTATGAGCTAAGGGGGGCCCAGTCTGAAGGTCAGTTAGGGGGAGATTTGGGGTGAGTGCTTATTTGTACCCTGGGTACCCCTGGAACTATAGCAGGGTGACTGTTACCCCAATGTTTCTATATATCTGTAACCTTGTTATGAGCTAAGGGGGCCCAGACTGAAGGTCAGTTAGGGGGAGATTTGGGGTGAGTGCTTATTTGTGCCCTGGGTACCCCTGGAACTATAGCAGGGTGACACCCCAATGTTTCTATATATCTGTAACCTTGTTATGAGCTAAGGGGGTCCAGTCTGAAGGTCAGTTAGGGGGAGATTTGGGGTGAGTGTTTATTTGTGCCCTGGGTACCCCTGGAACCAATGTTTCTATATATCTGTATACGAGGGTCCAGTTTGAAGGTCAGTTAGAGGGAAATTTGAGGTATTGAAACAAAGAAGACAACTATAATATTGTACCTTGCTGACCCATGACCAGATATCATTTGAGGAGGATGTTGTTTTGTTCTGACACACATGCAAAAAAAAAATCCAAATTTTTTGGATTTGACCCCGCCGTAAAGTCTGAATTTTTCCTGAAATCTGCGGAAAAGCCTGAAATGTTTGGATTATCGTACGAAACCCAGAGCAGACAATAATTTCTTCAAATTGCAAATAGGTCCTTTGTCATTAACTTCTACAGGACCTCGACAGGTTGAAGATGGAGCGATTTTCAGATTCTGACTTTTTGCAGCTTTCGGGTATAATTAATCGTGAAAAATCTGAGGGTTTTTTTCCCCACTAAAAATTCAGATTTTATATTTTAAAAAAAGTCAAATATTTGGAGTTTTTAGCTATCAGACTTTAATAAATAATCCCCTTAATGATTTTCTAGTAGAATTACGGTATGAAGATCCCAATTATGGTCCCGAGTATTGTGGATAACAGGTCCCATACCTCTATTTGCCAGATTGACAATCACCTGAGCCCTGACCAAACAGAAAAATGAAGGTGGGTAAATAGTTTTGATGTTGTGCTGGTGCCAGAATGCTTGCCATTGCCCTAAGCTATAAAGCCTTTATACGTGTTTATTAAAGGATAAGTAAACCTTTGGAATAAGTGAATGTAAAATTGATGAGAGTGCTATTTGAGTGCACTTTTTTAATGTACATTCATTATTTATCTTCTTTTTATTCCAAGATATTAAGGGATACATGTACTGTTAATATGAATGAATTTAGTTACAACAGCGCCACCTGCTGGTCAGTTTCCCACCAGTCTGACCACCAAGTAGTCAAGGAAGTTGTCAGGAGAAAGAAAGAGGCTGCTCTGATGTTCTTCTGCTTAGGAAAGATGTGAGAAAGGTTTCTAATTATTTTCCTAAGCAGAAGAACATCAGAGCAGCCTCTTTCGCTCTCCTGACAACTTCCTTGACTACTTGCTGGTCAGACTGGTGGGAAACTGACCAGCAGGTGGCGCTGTTGTAACTAAATTCATTCATATTAACAGTAAGTGTATCCCTTAATATCTTGGAATGAAAAATAAATAATGAATGTAAATGACAAAAGTACTTAGAACAGCCCTCTCGTCAATTTTTCATTCACTTATATTAAAGGTTTACTTATCCTTTAAAAGGTATAAAGACTTTTTCACTAGCCTCTCCCTGGGCATACGTGGCCCAACCTTGGGGTTTCAGCCACTAAACTCCGTATTCAATGAGAGCACTTGATAAATTTAGTTGCTCTGGCTCGGGGCTGCTTTTTATAACGTGCGATGCAGCAGCAAATCTTTAAATAACCTGCTGAGCAGCGACTCTAAATAAAGTATATATATATATATAACCGGGGAGCGTACGTAGAGAGAATTCCTTGTAACAGTAGAACGGCACAGATCTTATTAGTTGTGGCCTCATTCCAAACACCCTAAGACAATCTCATTTCTCTCCTGTGATTGGGAATGTGAGCTTCTTTAGATTGGTCCTTTTTAATAGCTGATCCCAGGGTGACATCTAGTGGACAGAACTGGAACTTCATAAACTTGTACAAGAGTCCCACCAGCTGCCTCCAAGCCGTTCTTGAGCTTTAACTCCCAGGCGGAACATTCCTGAATTAGATCATCATTTTTATATTATATATTATTACACATACACAGAAAGAAACAGAGAGACGGAAACTGTGAGGGGCTCAGACTGATGAGAAATTGATTGTAGCTTAAAGGGGTGGTTCACTTTTAAGTTAACTTTTAAAAATTCTAAGCAACTTTACAATTGGTCTTCATTATTTATTTTCTGAATTGTTTGTCATTTTCTTCTGACTTTTTCCAGCTCTCAAATGGGGGGTCACTGACCCCATCTAAAAAACAAATGCTCTGTAAGGCTACAAATGTATTGTTATTGCTACTTTTTATTACTCATCTTTCTATTCAGGCCTCTCCTATTCATGTTCCAGTCTCTTATTCAAATCAATGCATGGTTGCTAGGGGAATTTGCACATCATTATTCCCCCCTCCCCAGCAAGGACCTCGGATGCCCCTCACAAGCCAAGGGAAAGGTACAGGAACAGGCCAAGGCACAAATGTCCTCTTGTATTGGTAGAGGACAACGTAGAAGCCTCTCTCCTGCAGCACAAGACAAGGATGAGACATCAGCACCGGAAAAGACTTTTTAAAGTATACGTAAACCTTAAAAATAAGTGAATGTAAAATTGATGAGGGGGCTATTCTAAGCATTTTTGTAATTTACTTTCATTATTTTTTCTTTTTTTCATTCCAAGATATTAAGGGATACATGTACTGTTAATATGAATGAATTTTGTTACAACAGCGCCACCTGCTGGTCAGTTTCCCACCAGTCTGACCAGCAAATAGTCAAGGAAGTTGTCAGGAGAGAGAAAGAGGCTGATGTTCTTCTGCTTAGGAAAGATGTGAGAAAGGTTTCTAATTTTATTCCTAAGCAGAAGAACATCAGCCTCTTTCTTTCTCCTGACAACTTCCTTGACTACTTGGTGGTCAGACTGGTGGGAAACTGACCAGCAGGTGACGCTGTTGTAACAAAATTCATTCATATTAACAGTACATGTATCCCTTAATATCTTGGAATGAAAAAATAAATAAATAATGAATGTACATTACAAAAGTGCTTAGAATAGCACTTTTACATTCACTTATTTTTAAGGTTTACTTATCCTTTAAATGTGTCTCAAGGAGAGCTGCTTTAGGTAGTATTTTGGCACCTAGCCTAGTTTCTTCGACCCTACATAGTCCAAGGGGTAATTGGCTTTCTCTCTCTCTCTCTCTCTCTCTCTCTCTCTCTCTCTCTCTCTCTCTATATATAAATATAAGTGAGGAGTTACCATGTGTAAGACCTGTAAGGTTATTGCTGTGAGTTCTGATTAAAGATCTAATGTTACTGGCCTCACTTATCAGAATGAAGGTTTTTATCATTGTAATACCAAGCGTATTGTTTACCTTTTACAATGTAAATTCTTTATGAAACGACACGTTGGTCGCCCTGTTTGTTGTATAAAAGAAAGAATAAGGGAGCACATAAGGGCCACTTAAAAGGAAGATGAGAGGTCTCCTGTAGGAAAACATTTTGCCCTGTGTTCCCCAAATGGGACCTGAGTGTAAAAGTTATGGAATAAGTTAGGCCTCCCTTCAGACCAGGGATCCCCAACCTTTTGAACCTGTGAGCAACATTCAGAAGTAAAAGGAGCTGGGGAGCAACACAAGCATGAAAAATGTTCTTGGGGTGCCAAATAAGGCCTGTGATTGGCCATTTAGTAGCCTCTATGTGGATTGTCAACCTACATTGAGACTCTGTTTAGCAGTGCACCTGGTTTTTATACAACCAAAACTTGCCTCCAAGCCTGGAATTCAAAAATAAGCTCCTGCTTTGAGGCCACTGGGAGCAACATCCAAGGGGTTGGAGAGTAACATGTTGCTCATGAGCCACTGGTTGGGGATCTCTGCTTTAGGGGGATGATTCAATGGGGTATATTTATCAAAGAGTGAAGTTAAAGGGATACTGTTATGGGAAAAACATTTTTTCAAAATGAATCAATTAATAGTGCTGCTCCAGCAGAATTCTGCACTGAAATCCATTTCTCAAATTTTGAAATCTGACATGGGGCTAGACATATTGTCAGTTTCCCAGCTGCCCCATGCCCATTTTTGTGTCCGAACCCCCTAATTACCATGTTCACTTTAAAAAATGTGGCGGGTTATGAAAGTTTGAACATATTTCTGTGTTTTTTTTTCCAGTTATTACAGTTTTTACTAATGAAGGCGAATTGCCCTTTAAGCTGAGTCCGAAGGGACCTGTTATCTTATATTGTTACAATTACTTATTTATAATCCTCATAAGCAGAGGAGCCGGGAGCCTGACCTTCAGCTCTCAGGGTCATGGTCCAGGTCACTGATTGCAGATATATAAGCTGAGAATCAAAGTAAAAAGGCCACAGATGGAAGGATGGAAACTACACTATGCAGCAAGGGTTGGGGTTCCAAAAGATTGCACTTGGTGTAATTACTCTTAAATTCAAGCCAATCAATCAGATACTGAGTGCCCATCCCATGAGGTGACTGAATGGGTCTGGGCTTGGGCTCCTTTGTGTCTCTATAGCAGTAAAGCCTCGGAATCAGATAAAACACACTGGTGTGTAGTCAGTGTCAGACTGGCCTGCCAGGGTACAAGAGGATCTTCAACCCAACCACGGACAATGCTTGTTGCCCCTTTTTGTTCTCCACCGTAGCTCTATAGGTCACCTATTACATTTAGCACAGTCTCCATATCAAAAGTGGGCCCATGATATCAGATTCTCTGGTGAGACCTTGGAGGCCCAGTCCAACACCATGTGCATTGGCAGCAGAAAGCAAAGAGAGAGGTTCCTCTCTTGAGTTGGATTTTTTGGTGGGTTGCAATGCTGTGAATGGAGGTAGCATTGGTTCTTATTCATGAAAGGAACCTGCTCAGAACTTGGCCAGAAAAGAAAGCCTGAAAAGATTGACTATGTCCCATTAAGTTTAAGATGATTTTAGTAAGTGAGAAGGTTACCCCAGAGAAAGGTGAGGGCTACGTTTCCTGGTGGACAGCTACTTACTGAAGCCATTGCATCTTATTCCTCCAAACCCGTTCCTGCACCAAGAGATATACTCGTTTACACATGGCCAGTAGGGGCCCCAGGAAATAAATGGCTACTGATGCCTTTTTTTAAAAAAAATCTTGTTTCATTCCTTAGGATTACAGTTTGGCAGAACAGCCACCCACATTCTAGTCTCGAATCACAACTCACCAGTGTAGGGGCTTCTTCCCTTTGTGTCCCTTCCTTTCGTCTTTGGGCACTAGGGATGCACCAAATCCAGGATTCGGTTTGGGCCAGGATTCAGCCTTTCTCATCAGGATTTGGCCGAGTCCTCCTGCCCGGCCAACCGAATCTGATTTTGTATATGCAAATTAGGGGCGGGGAGGGGAAAAAATAATGTTTTACCCTTCCCATCCCTAATTTCATATGCAAATGAGGATTTGGATTTGGTTCGGTATTCGGCCAAATCTATCTCAAAGGATTCTGGGGTTCAGCCGAATCCAGAATAGTGGATTTGGTGCATCCCTAGTGGGTACATACACTATCACACTATAAGGGTAAAAGCTGGCACCGTGTGGGTATATACACTGCTGTGGGTTTACACAGTAGCATGTTATGGGCTTTCCTGTTTACTTTAGCTTTTATTCAGCCCTTTGGTACCAGAGTTTGGAGTCAGATAAGGAGAATACTAATGGTTTGGATAAGATTGAGCTCCGCTCCCTATGGTGTCCATGTTGCACGGCGTCTGGCTGCGGAACCTTCTCCATTTAATTTGGTCTAAATGTCTCCTGCCTGATGATGTGAAGCCAAGGACAAGTGCTTTGTATTATTCTCTATACACACGCACTGATTTATCGCAAACACAGAGATGATATACACATTTCTTTTGGACTGGGTGCCGAGGTTCAGACCTGTAGTCTCTTACCTTGTTCCAAGCATCTTTATCCCTCCAATGAGCCATACAACTGAAATAAACAGGCCAATGGGGACATGATACTGTAGGATACAGGTTTACATAAAGGATTAATTTGCCTTCAAACTGAAGACTGTGACAATGTAGGATATCATTGTATAGTCCCATTCCCAGCAGACCATATACCCGTAATTTGCAACCCTTGCCCCTTCCAGCTGCTACAGAACTACATTTCCCAGAATCCAAGGTGAGCCAACAGCCACCCATAGCAGTGTCTGTACTTTTGATGGACAGAACTCAAAACAAAATACCTTGGGTTGGGTCTTATTCAATATGTTTCCACCTTCTGCTCCCCAGTTGTTTATCTGCAACTTTAAGCATCACTGTGCCTTTGGCTGGGGCCCTGATATAAACCCAAAGGGCCCAATTGATTTTATGTTACTTCTACATTCAACCTCTACTCTACCCAAGGCTAGTTGCACCTCGCTAAAGACAGCACCATCTTCATCTTCACAAATCAATTTTGGAGCAAAGGGTTAAAGGAGCAGCACAAAGTGAGGATAGAGTTCTATAGAGACAGGAGGGGCATGTGCTTATCCAAAATCCTAGTACTGAACCATTAGAATTTGATCAGCCAATCACAGCAGAAGGGACTCACCCAGCAGGAATGAAGGGGGGCTGGCTGGGTGGATGGGGGTCTCTTCCGGGAGTCAAAAACACATTATCTACCTTAAAATGAATTGCAGAAGAGCAGCCATGGGGTTGCCATAGGGACCAGTTGCTACTAGCAACCGCAACACTGACAGCATCCCAAAGAAAATGTGTGCGATGGAAAGGCTCTTCCAGGCTCAGTACCGAACGGCGGAGGGGGGTACCCAGAATCTCTGATCAGAGGGTGAGGGGTCCCCGCGGGAGGGTGCAGTCCTGCCAGCTGGTGAGTGGGAGAATGTAGGCGGCGGAGAGGAGAGAGGAAAGACTGAAGTTCCCCATCAACAGGTAAGAGGAGAGAATGGCTGGTGCCAGGTCTGGGGCTTGGGCTGTAAGCTCAGGGCATGAGGCATTGGTATTCATTGTGTGACTGGTACTTCATTCACTGCCCTCAGCTCAGGCACAGACACAAGAAACAGCACTGCTATTAACTCAATATATACTGCCACCCTAGGAGTACATATATACAGGAAGCATGCGGGTGTATACACGGGCACCCTGCGGGTATATATATAGAGTGTAAGCTGTACGTATATACACGGGCACCCTTTGGGTATCTATATAGAGTGTAAGCTGTACGTATATACACGGGCACGTGTGGGTATATATATAGACCAGTGATCCCCAACCAGTAGCTCGTGAGTAACATGTTGCTCCCCAACCCCTTGGATGTTGCTCCCAGTGGCCTCAAATCAGGAGCTTATTTTTGAATTCCAGGCTTGGAGACAAGTTTTGGTTGTATAAAAACCAGATGTACTGCTAAACAGAGTCTCAATGTAGGTTGACAATCCATATAGAGGCTACTAAATGGCCAATCACAGCACTTATTTGGCACCCAGGAACAGTTTTCATGCTTGTGTTGCTCCCCAACTCCTTTTACTTCTGAATGTTGCTCACGAGTTCTAAAGGTTGGGGATCCCTGATATAGAGTGTAAGCTGTACGTATATACACGGGCACCCTTTGGGTATCTATATAGATTAGGAGCTTTACGTCTATACACGGGCACCCTGTGGGGGGGGGGGAGAGAGAGAGCTATGCGTATATACACTGGAACGATGTGGGTATCTACTGTATATAGAGTACACTTGCACTTTGAAAGCACAGACACTGGCACCCTGTGGATTTATACAATAGTACCCTATAGGCAAATCTACTGGCACCCTAAAGTAATATACATTGGCACCCTATGGAGACATATACTCCTATCCCATGCTTATTAGTACCTATACTTGTACTCTCTGGGTAAATACACTGGCACTCTATGGTTACTTTCTTGGGACATATGGGGCTAGAACATTAAATATATATATATATATATATATATATATATATATATATATATATATATATATATATATATAATCAAACAGAATGGAATGCAAAACCATTAGTATGCAGAAACCTGGGTGCTAGTCTGAGAAGTATGTAGACAAAATGCAGGGATTGACAGCACTCAGGCTCCTGTAGCCTTCGTCTTTCCCTGACGAAGGCTCCTGTGCGAGCCTAAACGTTGGATCACAAATAAATCTCCACTTTCATTTGAACTATTGACTTGATGTATTTCCTTGGAGTGCTGTCAATCCCTGCATTTTGTCTATATACAGTATATAATATATATATATATATATATATATATATATATATATATATATATATATATATATATATATATAGTGTATATAGTGTATATATATATATATATATATATATATATATATATATATATATATATATATATATATATATATGGGACCTGTTATCCAGGATGTTAGAGATTAAATAAACCCAATAGTCTGGTTTTCCAATAAGGATTAATTATATCTTAGTTGGGATCAAGTACAAGCTACTGCTTTATTATTACACAGAAAAAGTAAACACTTTTTAAAAATTTGATTATTTGATTATAATGGAGTCTATGGGAGATGGCCTTTCCATAATTTGGAGCTTTCTGGATAAAGGGTTTTCAGATAACGAATCTCATACCTGTACATGCAACCGGGAGAGCATTTTACAGATTGTGGGTGAATCCTTGCATTTACTGTAGGTCCCAGTGGCCTGAAGTAGCTACACTCATTCCTTTCAGTATTTGGTACTGTTCCTTTAATATTCTCCTTTAGTGTATTTATTCCCTGTGTAATTGGCTGGAAGTTAAATAAGCTGCGTCTTGACAAATGAACTGCTGTAATTAAAGACACAAATATTTACAATATGCTGGAGCAGCAGAATCCCTGTCCCTAATCTATAAAGAAATGGGATTCCCATTAATCTGAGTTTACACCAATGTCACCAAGCAAAAACCAGTCAGGGATTCCATAAAACTGTTCAACACTAAGCAGAAAATCCTCAGGCACAGCAAGAAAAGATAGATTGTAAGCTCTAATGGTCAAGTTCGTTTTAACTCCTTTATAAGTTAGCAATTCTATGTATTCTGTTCATTTGATTTATATACAGTACCCTTCTGTTGTACAACACTGCGGAATATGTTGGGTTTTTTATGAATAGAGAAAGTAATTGTTGATCATTGGTAAAAATCTTCCTTAAGTAGTTCTGGGAAGTTGCTAAAGGGTATGAAATTTAGAAAATGCTATTCAAATAACTATTTGGAAAATGTTCGGGTAAGAAACTATTGTTTCCGACAAGGAGTCATTAGTTGTTCTTTAGGTGAGGAGCTACAGTAGATGTTGTTGAGATGAGGAGCTAGTGCTTGTTCAGGTACAGAGCCAGTGGTCGTTGAGCTACAGAGCTAGTGGTTGTTCAGGTGGGGAATTAGTAGTTATTCAGATGATAAATTTGCGGTTCTTTTGAGGAACTGGTGGTTGTTTAGGAAAAGAGTTACAAGTTCTTCAGGTGATGGGTTAGGAGTTCTTCAATTAAGAAGCTAGAAATTCTTCAAGTGAGGAGCTAGAGGTAATTTACATGAGGAGCTACTAGTTATTTAGGTGTAGTGCTAGATGTTCTTCAAGTGAGAAGCTAGTGGTTGTTTAGGTAAGGAGCTAGAAATTGTTCGGCCGAAGAGATAGTTTTGTTAGTGGTTGTTTAGATGAGGAGCAAGTTGTCAGATGAGCAGCTATAAGGGAGATGAGAAGTTAAAGGTTGTTCAGTTAAGAAGCTTTTGATTGTTCAGTTGAGCAACTAGTTGTTCCACTGAGGAGCTAGAAATATTCAGATGAGAAACTAGAGTTACTAGTTACTAGAGCTACTGGTTGATTAGGTGAGGAGCTAGTGGGTTCTTAGGCAAAGGACTGGTGGTTGTTCATGTGAGGAGCAAGATGTTCAGGTGAGGAGCTAGCATTAGTTCAGGTAACAAGCTAGAAGTTCAATTGAGGAGCTAACTATAGTTCTGGTAAGAAAAGGTGATTTCATGTGAGGGGCTAGCATTTGTTCATAAAAGCAGCTTGTAGTAGTTCAGGTAAGGCAGGTTAGTACATAGTAGTTGGTTGGTCAGGGAATAATGGTTGTTAAGATGAGGAGCTATGGGTAGTTCAGAAGAGAAGCTTGTGGTTCAGAAGAGGAGTTAGTAGTTCAGGTCAAGAGATAATATTTGTGCAGGTGCAGAGCTAGTGGCTGTTTAGATGAGGAGCTAGTTGTTGTTTAGATAAGCAGCTGGTTGTTTAAAATAGGAAACCAGCAGTTCAGATGAGACATTTGCTGTTCTAGTGAGGAGCTGGTGATTAAGTTACAAGTTCTTTAGGTGATGAGCTAGAAGTTGTTCAAATGAGGAGCTAGTGGTCATTTAGGCGAGCAGCTACAAGTTGTTCAGGTGAGGAGCTAGAAGTTCTTCAAGTGAGAAGCTAGTTGTAGTTTAGGTGAGGATGCCAAGGATATAAAAATTGTCCAGGTGAGGAGCTAGGGTAATTCAGATGAGCAGCTAGATGTTCAGGTGTGGAGCTTTAATGGAGACAGGGGGTTAGTGGTTGTTCAATTGAGAAACTAGCTAGATGTTCAATGAGGAACTAGTGGTTGCTAAGGTGAGGAGCTAGTGGGTACTTAGCTAAAGGTCTAGTGGCTGTTCACATGAGGAGCTAGATGTTCAGGTGAGAAGCTAAAAGTTAAGTTGAGTAGCTAGCATTAGTTTTGGTATGAAAAAGGGTTTTCAGGTGAGATACAAATTTACATGGAATATGGCAGCTCTCACACAAAGGTACAAATACAAATATGCAAGGAATAAATATGTTAGGCACAATCTATGTAAGTTTTATTGGCATTATTGCTAGAAATTGATGATTTTATATTCTGGTTGCAGGTACAACATAGAGGAACTGCCCTGAAAAGCACAATGTATCTGGCAATGACAGGGGAGATTTTGAGCACAACCTTCTCCGCATCAGGAGATGCCCTCCCTGTCTCCTCCCTCACCGTGGAACAAAAAGCGGCTTTTGTCTTGGTCTTTCTGCTTTTTGTTTTCCTTGGCCTTCTCATTATCCGCTGCTTCCGGATACTTCTGGATCCCTATCGTAGCATGCCCTCCTCCACCTGGACAGACTATATGGAGAAAGATACGTTTGATTATCGCTGGGCCTAATGGCCAGTGAGATGTTCTTCTACATCTTGGTGTTACATGAATAGGCTAAAAGGTGAATTATTACTCAACTTAGTTGCAGTACATGAAGACTGAGACATCCGATGTCTGCTTGACCTAATGACCCTCGATTGCTGTTGGGTATCACATCTAAATAGACTCAGTCAATTACTGCATTGCCAAACAGCATTACTCATTGATGGACTTGTTTGATCACCACTTGGTACACGTTTGATTACAACTTGGCATAATAGCATAACATATTGATGGAAAACTTGGCATAATAGCATAACATATTGATGGACACATTCATTTACTGCTTGGTTTAATGGTACTACATGTTGGTAGACATATTTGATTACTGCTCGGCATAATGTCATTACATATTGATGAGCACATACGATCCCCACTCTAGTCTAATGGTACTACATGTTAAGGTGGTCATACACGATAAGATCCGCTCGTTTTGGTGAGGTTGCTAAACAAGCCCACCTAGGGCTGGTCAATGTGGTCTTCAATTGCCTGAAAAATCAAACCTCCCCAATCAATATCTTGGCCAGATATCGATCGGAGAGACCCTTCGGAAGCCCCATACACTGGCAGATAAGCTGCCGAATCGGTCTAAGGGTCACCTTTAGTTGACATGTTTGATTATTGCTTGGCCTAATGGCATTACATATTGATGGGCACATTTGATTGCTACTTGGCCAAACAACATTACTTGCAGATAGACGTGTTTGATTACTGCTTGGCCTTATGGCAAGGTTAGGTTACAAGTTGGCCTAAGGGCAGCGGTATCAGATGGCACAACTCAAGATCATTCCACAAAGACTCGAGAAGTCCTCAAACTTTGAATCAAAGAAGAAATTAAGATTTCATTGTTCAATTCTTGATGCCTACTTGTGTGATATGTTTACATTAGAGTAACTAACATTAATTTCTAATGAATGTCTGAACCAGTGTCGTTGAGAACAAAGTAAATCCTTAATCCGTGGTCAAGACCTGACTACTTCCAGCCAATACAAAAAAAGCCTCAAAAACATTGCAAACCCCTTAATGACTAATATCAATATCAGTATAATAGACCTCCCTCATCTAAGGACCAAAGACAACATCATGATAACGAGCCACCACTACAGCGTCTTTTGGAGTCTTGCGTTCACCGTGGGCAGTGATGTTCTGTATTGAACAGGCTTGGATGGGGAACGTTGGGAAACAATCCAACAATCAAGCTCAATTGTGGTGTCTCGCGTTGATGTTTTCAGTGTGCTTGTATACTTCTTTCATGAATACCAAAGTACCTCAATCAGGGTTCGACTATTGGGCAAACACTAACCCAAATTTAGTTAGACTTGGAGGTGGGAAATTTTATATCAATGTTATAAATTGGCACAATTAAAGAATTCTTTACACACACATTTGTGGTTTGTCATTGATCTATTGGTAACATAGTAAGTTAGGTTGAAAAAAAGACACACGTCCATCAAGTTCAACCATTTAAGTCTATATATAACCTGCCTAACTGCCAGTTGATCCAGAGGAAGACAAAAAAAAAACATCTGAAGCCTCTCCAATTTGCCTCAGAGGAGGAAAAAATTCCTTCCTGACTCCAAAATGGCAATCGGACTAGTCCCCGGATCAATTTGTGCTATGAGCTATTTTAAACCTGGTCCAGTTTCCCACCAGTCTGACCACGAAGTAGTCAAGGAAGTCAGATATTCTGAGAGGCTGCTCCGATGTTCTTCTCCTTAGGAAAACAATTAGAAACCTCTCTCACATCTTTCCTAAGCAGAAGTGGTAAGTGGTGCACTCGTGTGCAGGTGGCTAGGTTGAACACTGGGTGTCAACAAGAGGGTTCCTCAGTGGCAGTCCCAGGTGGCCCAGTCCAACCCTGTATCTAATGTAAACATTTAATTTTAAAAGACCATGTCAACCAATACCTGGACACCTGCTGTCCAATGTCTCATTTCCTAATCTAAGGGGATTAATATGAAGTTCCTTTAGCCGCTATAACAGCCCCTACATTTCTGGGAAGGTCTCCAATGGATGGTGGAACATTGTTGGTGGGATTAATATGTTGCTATAACAGCCCATTCTCTTCTGGGAAGGGTTCCACAAGATGGTGGAACATCGTGGGTGGGATTAATATGAAGTTCCCTACTCTAACAGCCCCTACTCTTCTGGGAAGGTTCCCACTCAGGCCTGGACTGGCAATCTGTGGGTTCTGGCAAATGCCAGAGAGGCTGCTATAAGGTGCCATAGAAAGTCAGTATTTAGTGGGCTGGTGGGGCTGTTTGGGCCTCTATGTGGGCTGATTGGGCCTCTGTGTACTTGTAGTGCCAGGGCCTATTTTAATTCTCAGTCCGGACCTGTTCCCACTAGATGTTGGGACATTGTGGGTGGGATTAATATGAAGCTCCCTTTATTGTTCTAACAGCCCCTATTCTTCTGGGAAGGATCCCACTAGATGGTGGATTGGTAGGACACAGAAGTATTAGTGATGATGGGCACTGATGTTGGTGGTTCAGGCCTGACACAGCAGGGTTTCCAATTTATTCACAGGGGTTCAGTTGGGTTGAAATCACATGTGTGTGCCAGATTCATCTCAGCAAACCCATTTTGCTTGGACCTAGCTTTGTGCATGGGGCATTATTGTGCTCAAACAAAAAGGACCTTAATATTGCCACAAAGTAAGAAACACAAAATCGAACTGGATGTTGTAGCCTTAATGTTTGCTTTCAATGCAACCACTGGGTCTAGTCCAGGGATAGCCAACCTTCTTTATCTGTGAGCACATTTCGATATAAAAAGAATTGGGGGGGAAAACGAGCATTAAAAAAATGTTCCTGGGTGGTGCAAAATAAGTGCCGTTATTGGCCATTTGGTAGGTCATATGCGGACTAAGCCTACAGGAGGCTCTGTTTGGCAGTAGACCTGGTTTTTATGCAACTAAAACTTTTCTCCAAATCAGGAATTAAAAAATAAGCACCTACTTTGAGCAACATTCAAGGGGTTGGTGAGCAAGATGTTGCTCAGGAGCCACTGGTTGGGGATCACTGGTCTAGCCCATTATTGCTCCTCCCCTAAGCTTTACAGTTGGCATTCTGGTAGGTGCCAGGAAAGTAACCATACTTTTCCATCAGGCTGGTAGATGGTGAAACGCCATTTATCACTCCAGAGGACGTGTTTCCACTGCACCCGAGTTTAATACCAATGACCTTTCCCCACCTGGCCAGCACCCTGATCACCCATAAAAACCCACCTGGATTCTGTCCCTTAGACTCCTGCCTAAGCATTTTCCCCATTCAGAAACCCAGAAAAAAAATCAAGATGTAACTCAAAATATAGAAGTCTTTAATGAAATATAAAAACTCTTTACAAAATTAGTACAAAACTTATAGCATATAACAGGCAATAGGATTTAAAAAAAAAAAAAACCTTTAAAATACTTTATGCGGCTTCCATTAGAATGATTTCCCATAGGAAACTTAATTTATAATAAAACATGTTTCTTGTAAATAAAGTTATTACTGTAACAGCATCATCAGCTCCTCCCCTGACAAGCTCCCCAACATGCAACATGGAACAGAGGAGTGAAAGTTCTCAAAGAAATCACAGAGGTGCTGCGCCTCGCTTCATAGGCCTCCGGTTCTCTTAACATTTGGTTTTTATTATCAGGCTCTTGGCTGAGCTGCTCTAATTCAGAGCTTCTGTGCTGGTTACTATAGGGTTACTTGACAAGTCAGGTGGCGCTTTTAACTGACGCCACTCCGCACTCTACTCGTGAGGTCAGATTTAGATTTCAAAACTGTACAGGCGGTTTAGGTGTGGAGGCGGTTTAGCTGTACGGGCGGTTTAGATATAAAGGTGGTTAAAGGGATACTGTCATGGGAAAAATTTTTTTTTTCAAAATGAATCAGTTAATAGTGCTGCTCCAGCAGAATTCTGCACTGAAATCCATTTCTCAAAAGAGCAAACAGATTTTTTTATATTCAATTTTGAAATCTGACATGGGGCTAGACATTTTGTCAATTTCCCAGCTGCCACCAGTCATGTGACTTGTGCTCTGATAAACTTCAATCACTCTTTACTGCTGTACTGCAAGTTGGACTGATATCACCCCTCTCCCTCCCTTCCCCCCCAGCAGCCAAACAACAGAACAATGGGAAGGTAACCAGATAGCAGCTCCCTTACACAAGATAACAGCTGCCTGGTAGATCTAAGAACAACACTCAATAGTAAAATCCAGGTCCCACTGAGACACATTCAGTTACATTGAGAAGGAAAAACAGCAGCCTGCCAGAAAGCATTTCTCTCCTAAAGTGCAGGCACAAGTCACATGACCAGGGGCAGCTGGGAAACTGACAATATGTCTAACCCCATGTCAGATTTCAAAACTGAATATAAAAAAATCTGTTTGCTCTTTTGAGAAATGGATTTCAGTGCAGAATTCTGCTGGAGCAGCACTATTAACTGATTCATTTTGAAAAAAATTTTTTTTTCCCATGACAGTATCCCTTTAATATGTAAAGGCGGTTTAGATGTACAGGCGGTTTACTTGAACAGGCAGTTTAGTTCAACAATTCCCCCATGTGGTGGAATATTAGGTGCTGTCTGAGAGGCCAGACATTGGTTGGGGGATGGGTCTACCCTAAAAGGCTGCTTAAGTGGGGGATTTGACCATTTGCTCTCCTAAAAGATTAGCATGAAGGGCAGTTAGGATATGGGGTAACATAATGAAAAAGTAATTGCCACCCTAGGGATCCTGTCATTCCTTATTAATCTGCCTGTTAACAGTTTCCTATGGGACATGCACATGGGGTACAAGCAATGCAGCTGCCTGTGCTCCCCCAGCCTCGGGGATCTCTTGCTCTCCATATTTGTGCATGTGTTAACGTTATCCCTGGGTGCACCGGGGCAAAGGAGAGCGCAGTAAAGATACAGAGCCTGGCCTCGTTCATCATGTCCTCATTAGGCAAGAGAATATGTAACAATATAACAGTAAGAAGCTTCACATACCCTGGCGTTTTAGTTTCTCATAAACTTTATGTTATAAATAAGAATACAGTTCTGTGCTCTAACAAGTTGACCTCATTCCCATTGCTGGACACGTATGTACCCCATTCCCTGCTCCAGTTCCCCTTGCTAAATCTAACTGCAGTAAAGGGTAACTAAACCCAAACTGATGAGCTCTTTTGCAGTCATTTTCAATGGTTGTTGAGTCTAATGATAATTGGCTCTTGGCTCAGACATCATGAGAACTGTACAGAGCGGTGTTTTTGGAGACACCATAAGTATAATCAGGTAACCCTATGTCCTTCATCTTACTTTTATTTAGATGCTGCTAAGTTGAAGGCCATAGGGTTACCTGATTATACTGGTGGCAAACCATGAACAATATAGAATATACTTGCAAAAGTGGGTAAACTGTACTGTAAAGGGTTGTTCCCCTTTAAATTAACTTTTAGTATGATGTAGAGGGAGATATTCTGAGACAATTGGCAATTGTTTTTTTATTATTCATGGCTGTTTGACTTATTTCGTTTTTATCCAGCAGCTCTGCAAGTTCAGCCACCTGGTTGCTAGAGTCAGAATTACCCTAGCAACCATGGATTTAAATAAGAAACTTGAAAGTGAATAGCAGGGGGCCTAAATAGAAAAAAAATAATAAAAAGTAGCAATAACAATACATATGTAGCTTTACACAGTATTTGTTTTTAGATGGGGTCATTGACCCCGATTTGAAAGTTGGAAAGAGTCAGAAAAAGAAGGCAAATACTTAAAAAAAAGAAAAAAAAGGCCAATTGAAAAGTCGTTTAGAATTAGCCATTCTATAACACTATCAGATGACATAAAAGTTAAACCATCCTAAAGAAACTGGGATTTCTTTTTGGGTTTAAAGATATGCGGACGTCTTCCAAAGTCACTTCTCTAATTCAGTGAGTAGTAGGAGTAACTTTGTAACTTAAAGGGGTTGTTCACCTTTAAATTAACTTTCAGTATGATGTAGAGAGTGATATTCTGAGACAATTTGCAATTGGTTTTCATTTTTTATTATTTGTGGTTTTTGACTTATTTAGCTTTTTATTCAGCAGCTCTCCAGTTTGCAATGTCAGCAATCTGGTTGCTAGGGTCTAAATTACCCTAGCAACCATGCATAGATTTGAACAAGAGACTGGAATATGAATAGGAGAGGCCTGAATAGAAAGAGGAGTAATAAAAAGTAGCAATAACAATAAATGTGTAATTTATTCAAGAACTATATAAAATAAATAACGAAAAGTTGCTTAGAATTAGCCATTCTATAACACTAAAAGTTAACTTAAAGGTGAACCTTCTCTTACCGGAACTCCGGGAAGCAGACTGCAGCCAATCAGCTGTGAGCTAAACTCCTTTCCCTGCCTGATAACCTACCTGACGGTCTCAGGGTGCTGGTCCCAGTAAAAATGACCAAGGTATAGTTGAATAAAGCAGGAGCATGCCCCACGGGGGGTTATTGGTAGGGATGCACCGAATCCACTTTTTTGGATTCGGCCGAACCCCTGAATCCTTCACGAAGGATTCGGCCGAATACCGAACTGAATCTGAACCCTAATTTGCATATGCAATTAGGGGTGGGAAGGGGAAAACATTTTTTACTTCCTTGTTTTCTGACAAAAAGTCACGCAATTTCCCTCCCCGCCCCTAATTTGCATATGCAAATTAGGATTCGGTTCGGCCGGACAGAAGGATTCGGCCGAATCCGAATCCTGCTGAAAAAGGCCGAATCCCGAACCGAATCCTGGATTCAGTGCATCCCTAGTTATTGGTGGTACAAACCGCTATTCCATGTAAGTAAACACTAAAACTCACATCTGTCTTTTTGCCTCAGGTAAGTTGAACCTGAAGAGGCAGTTTTTGCTGTGCCGCTCGCAGATTACCTTGGTATGTGCAAATGGTGCCAGGGGAAGAGACGAGTTATTAACAAATAAACACGGTTACTCGCTGCTAATCCGAGTGTATAAGTCCGGTCGGGAGGAGCAAGAGAGAAATACAGAGGCACTGGCAGGGCAAACACTCGCCTTTGGAACAGAATAGGCTCCCGTCCTGCAGAAAGGAAAAGTCTGCGCCCTTCAATTAAAAAGGATTTTTGTTTGGAAATGTCATTATATGGAAAAAAAATATATATATTTCTATACATTAAGGCCATTTGCAGGCAGAGGCTAGAGAATATAAATTGTGACAGTTTCAGAATATTGCCAAGAGAAAGGATTTCCCAGACTCTGTGTAACAGCAAAATCGGAGGAGCAGGAACCCTGGGCGGAGGTCAGTCTCAGGAATGTACATGGATAAGGCATTGCAGGTCAGTGAGAGCAGTCTCTTCCAGAGACAGCAGTTCCAATGTGAAAGAAAACGTAGTCTCTTAAGTGGCGGGAATGTCAGAATGGTGCTCCACAGTCTCTACCTCTGTGACCTGCACTCCTGCCAGCTCTTCGGCCGAGACAATAATGGTGTCTCCATCCTCCAATACTGTGAATCTTTCCCCGTTCACTTGTTGCCTTTCCAGACTCTCCAGTTTGACTCTATAGTTCTCTGCCTCTTGTTCTTTCTCTCGGAGCTGCTGTCGGAACTCACAGGCACGGAGGTTGGCTTCCTCCAGCTGCTGCTCCAACAGTTGCCTCTCTTTATTGCTGTTCTCCTCCTGCTGGGAGAATAAAGGAGATTTTAGCTGATCTATGGCACAGGGCCAACCTACACAGAACATGGAGAAGATATTCTGTGCAGGTGGGAGAGGGGAGGGATACACAGTCCCAGTACAGTAGGTACAGTAGGTATGTGGGTAGGTAGTTTGTGTGCAGGTGGGGGAGGGGAGGGATACACAGTCCCAGTACAGTAGGTACAGTTGGTATGTAGGTAGGTAGTTTGTGTGCAGGTGGGAGAGGGGTGGGATACACAGTCCCAGTACAGTAGGTACAGTAGGTATGTGGGTAGGTAGTTTGTGTGTAGGTGGGAGAGGGGTGGGATACACAGTCCCAGTACAGTAGGTACAGTAGGTATGTGGGTAGGTAGTTTGTGTGCAGGTGGGAGAGGGGAGGGATACATAGTCCCTGTACAGTAGGTACAGTGGGGGGTATTTGGGGTCACGTGGGAGTGGAGTGGTGATAAGAGTAAGAGAAATGATTTTCTATAGAGAGAAAAAAATGAAGTACCCCGCAATCACTTATTATTAATCAAAAGATCACTGCCAAATCTTTAAAGGGGACATATACCATACTTTTGAACTTAGACTTAATCAATTCCTTTTGTAAGAAGATTGAATAAAACGTTGTGTCTCATATACCTTTTGGGTGCACTTTCTCTGTTATCTTTGTATTTCTTATCTCGCTCCTCCCTTTCTCTTCATTTCCTGCGCTGATATCTGCAGAGCCAGCAAGAGCGGCCGTCTCTTTCTTGCCTGTCTTTTTCTGCGAGCAGCAGCCACTGAGAAGGACTTGGGGTGCATAGGGGGAGGCGCTGGTTATGGCTCTTGGAGCCACATCAGTCACGCCGAGGTCCTTCTCAAGGCTGCTTGTGCTCGTCCCTCCCCACCTTCTCCTGTGCAGACCGCAATGAATCAAGCCAGCGAGAAGGTTTGCTGCGCTCGTACTCGTTCATCATCATTATTTATTTATATAGCGCTCCTGCTTTTGTTGTTACAAGTTGGGACTAGTGTGTCCAGTGTTGTTAGTTTCACGCCCTGCTATCCCAGTGAAACCATATATTTAGGGCGCGCAAGAGTCCGGCGGAGCATGTGGTCCTAGGGCCCTTCAGGACTCATTGGCAGCTCACCGCAGCCATGGAGAATCGGCCAATCAAATGCTTTATTGTGTCCCATCTGCTAGTTCCACTACTACTTAAAGCCGAGCTCTACAGAAGAGCTGCGAGTGCCGGCGCTTCGTGACCGGGAGCGTTACCACGGCAACGGCAGATCTCACCAGCAGCCGGCAAGAACTAGAAGTGAGATGCTACGACGCTCCCACGTTGAACTCAATGCTCCCTGTCAATGAAGTGCCGGCGCTCACAGCTCTTCTGTAGAGCTCGGCTTTAGCACTTTGAGTAGTAGTAGTGGAACTTGCAGATGGGGCTGCACCTTTGCAGAGACTTAAAGGAAAACTATACCCCCAAAATGAATACTTAAGCAACAGATAGTTTATATCAAATTGAATGACATATTAAAGAATCTTACCAAACTGGAATATATATTTACATAAATATTGCCCTTTTACATCTCTTGCCTTGAACCACCATTTCGTGACTGTATCTGTGCTGCCTCAGAGATCACCTGACCAGAAATACTGCAGCTCTAACTGTAACAGGAAGAAGTGAGGAAGCAAAAGGCAAAAGGTTGCCATGGTAACGCTTGCACCCCCCCCACACCAAGCGTTTTTGTTATCTGTGCTGTAAGGAGGAGGGGGAATAGGGTTGCCACCTTTTTAAAATAACCTTTACCGGCACGTGGAGGGGCGGTCTTAAAAGGGCGGGACCATGACAATAAAGGGGGCAGGGATGGGTCGCGCTATTGGCTGACTGGGTTGTGACGTCAAAGGGGGCGGAGCCAAACGTGCCCAGGAAAAAAGGTACGTTTGGAACAGGCTGGGGGCAGGCCACGGGCTTTTTTTTAAGTATATTACAAATTTACCGGCAGCTACATTGCCGGTAAATTTGTAATACCGGCCCCGGCGGTGGCTGGTGTTTTACTGGCTAGGCGGGTAAAATACCGGCCGGGTGGCAACACTAAGGGGGAAGCCGTAGAATGAGTGAGATGGGGAGTGAGAGCCTGTGAGGGAGAAAGCTGCTAAGTGAGAGGAACCGGTAAGAGAAGGGGAGTGAGAGGGGCGTCAAGAGAGGTCGGAAGATACACTTGAAGAAGGCAATAGAAATGATATGCCGCAATAAAAAAAATGTATATTGGTAGTTCTGCCACAATAATGCTCAGGATAGCATATCTATACACCACCAATACCACTTAATTTGCCTATGGTATCAAGTAGTGGAATTGCACATTTTTTACTAACAATTTCCTGCATCCACTTATTTCAGCACAACTTGGGAGTATTGTTTTCTGTTACAACTAGATCAGGCAGCAGCAAAGACAGCTACGTGCAGCTGGGGACAGACTCGGGCAGTGGGAGGGGTTCTCCGAGCTGAAGCAGATTTCAGCCTGTCAGTCATGTGAGCACTTCCTGTGAGAGAATGAACAGACACGCCCACACCTCATTTCAGCTGAGACTCGCAGCAGTAAGGATCTCTCTGCAGCTCTGATATAGTGACAGTTTTAGGAGGTAAACGGCATTCAAAATGCTTTTTTCTCTGCATCGTGACACATCTGGGGGTTGGGAGACTACTATATCTGAATATGAAGATTATATGAAATGTCCCCTTTAATTACTTCAAACCAACTAAATTTTCTAATTAGCACGATTGGTATTGCACACCAAGTGTCCCTACTATATACAGATCCACACCCCACCAATAGCAATTCACAGGATAAAAAAAAAGAAAAAAAAAGAAAGAAAAATTAGAAAATTTAGTTGGTTTGAAGTAATTAAAAGATTTGGCAGTGACCTTTTGATTAATAATTAGTTATTGCAGGGTACTACATTTTTTTTCTCTCTATAGAAAATAATTTCTCTTACAAAAATTCTACAGACCTCTGCTATAACTAAGTGGATATAAAATTTGTTTAAAACAATTAAGGAGACTATCTTACTATTTTCTCACTAATCACTTATTTCGGTGGTGATAAGAGTGTCATTTACTACCAATGCAGTGCATACAGCTGGTTTCCTGACCATCTTGGGGAGGTAGTTAGTGCTCATAAGGGTATACTACAAACACAAGGGTATACTATATATACACACACACACACACACACACACACACACACACACAAGGGTATACTATATACACACACAAGGGTATACTATATACACACACAAGGGTATACTATATACACACACACACAAGGGTATACTATATACACACACACACACACAAGGGTATACTATATACACACACACAAGGGTATACTATATACACAAAGGGTATACTATATACACAAAGGGTATACTATATACACACACACACAAGGGTATACTATATACACACACAAGGGTATACTATATACACACACAAGGGTATACTATATATACACACACAAGGGTATACTATATATATATATATATACACACACACACACACACACACACACAAGGGTATACTATATACACACACAAGGGTATACTATATACACACACACACAAGGGTATACTATATACACACACACACAAGGGTATACTATATACACACACACACAAGGGTATACTATATACACACACACACAAGGGTATACTATATACACACACACACAAGGGTATACTATATACACAAAGGGTATACTATATACACAAAGGGTATACTATATACACACACACACAAGGGTATACTATATACACACAAGGGTATACTATATACACACACAAGGGTATACTATATACACACACACAAGGGTATACTATATACACACACACAAGGGTATACTATATACACACACACAAGGGTATACTATATACACACACGCACGCACACAAGGGTATACTACATACATACACACATACATACACACACACACACACACACACACAAGGGTATACTATATATACACACACACACAAGGGTATACTATATACACACATAAGGGTATACTATATATACACAAGGGTATACTATATATACACAAGGGTATACTATATATACACAAGGGTATACTATATACACAAGGGTATACTATATACACACATAAGGGTATACTATATACACAAGGGTATACTATATACACACATAAGGGTATACTATATATACACAAGGGTATACTATATACACAAGGGTATACTATAGGTGGGAAGGATGTGACAGCGGTAGAGCTGTTATACAGGACACTTTCTGCCAGGCAATTTCATCACTTACTGGGCCTTCCTCTGTAGCAGCTGATGCAACTCTGTACTTTTTGGCAGGAGGAGAAGGAGGCGACACTTCCAGCACGACAGTCTCTTCTACAACTTGCTCTTCAGCCACCTCCACTGCTGCAAAACAAACAAGAGTTCAATCAGCTTGAGTGGAAATGGCAGTTGCTGTAATATCCATTTTCCATTCTTGTATTGCTATCCTCTTGCTGGAAATGTTCCCAAAGCTACTGGCAATGGCCACTTGAACTGCTGGAGAGTCCACACACACACACACAATAGTTCCCTGGTAAGAACTGAACCAGGATCCCAATGCTGTAGAGCATCAATCACAAACACATTATTCAGGGACAGACACACTCAATAGCAACACCAGGCATCAAATATAACCAGGCCTGACCCTTGCTAACAAATATTTTCAGGCCCTGCCCTATTGATCTTTCATTTTGACTTCCAAACTGCTGCCTGGTTGGTAGGGCAATGAAGCCCTAGCAACTGGATAACAGTAGAAATTACAAGCCTGAAGGATGTAGAACAATAAAATGTAAATGAACTTCCTTCATAAAGTGCAGATAGACCTGTAACAGTCATGAGCATATTGGACTTGGATATGAGGTTAAGTGCAGGTATTAAATCATCTTTTTTCCCAAAAACAAAATATAAAAAAAAAAAATTAGATATAGAAGAATTGTGCATAAAAATTAGTTTTTCAGGCTGATTTATTGAATATTTCTGTAAAAAAAAACTACGGTAATAATTCCTCCCGTCTCTTGCTGCTCCCTGAATTCCCAGGCTGTGCACTCAGTCCACTGCACTGTAGAACATGAACCAATCAGCAGCTAGCAGGACCTGACAGGGAACTGAACAATGTCTGCTTGTGTGACTGCAGGGCTGTGATTGGCTGTCCCCCTCCTACTGTGCTTCTGGCAGATACAGTTAGGACACGCCCACCCCTCATTTGAAACACAGACAGGGACCAGAGAACATCTATAGGGAGCTCCAATAAAGGGGCTATTTTTAAAGATAATATTCATTTTAGCCCCATGTAAAAGCAATAGGGATGCACCGAACCCACTATTTTGGATTCAGCCGAACCCTCCAATCCTTCGCAAAAGATTCGGCCGAATACCGAACCAAATCTTAATTTGCATATGCAAATTATGGGTGGGAAGGGAAAAACATTTTGTACTTCCTCATTATTTACCTCCCCTCCCCTAATTTGCATATGACATTTAGAATTCAGATTCGGTTCGGCCGGGCAGAGGGATTTGGCCGAATCCAAATCCTGCTGATTGAAAAGGCTGAAGCCCAAACCGAATCCTGGATTCGGTGGATCCCTAAAAAGCAACACCATATATTACTCATAACTGCCTACAAAATTAGAATTTTTTCATTTATCCTATATGTCTCCTTTAAAAATGAAGACTAATTGCAAAGGTCTTAGAATTCAGATGCTTTTTTATATATATATATATATATATATATATATATATATATATATATATATATATATATATATATATATATATATATATATATATATATATAAGTACAAAGAACTGCCTCTTTAAGGTGCCAGACTGTACAATGCTTCTGTTGCAGCAAAAAGTGGTCACAATATTGATGTCAGGCTGTTTCTACATCTACAGTTGCTGTATGCACTACAAATCAGGAGAATCCACTGGCATGTCCAGACCACACGGATTCAATTCCTCTAAAGAAAAGTTGGAGTAAAGCATTTCTCTAGCTGCATATTTCAGTTACCATAGGAATCGATACAGCAGGCAATACATTGTGACATCACTGTAGGCTGTGCAGCATCTCACACTCTAAGGAGAGGGGTATTTCCAGCCAAGGAATGTACATTTGGGCTGCAGGTTACCTTGATCTCCATTCTGGATGGTTACTACTCGAGGACTGCGTAGGCTCCCGACAGAAAGTTGCCCGGGGAGGTTGCCCAGCTGAATGCCGTCTGCTACGATTGTGATCACTCTCTGACCTCCGTTTTCTACCAACTGCTGCACTGACGGCTCCAATGTCACAACTTCAGTGCCTCGAGCTGTGGAAATTAAAAGATTTAATGTGTATAGAGATTTATTTTTTTCCTTCTACAGACCAGCAAGGAAGGGATCCACTTAAAAGGTTTAACATAATAGACGGCAATTCTCCAGCTTTAAACTACCAGAATGCCATGAGGTACTGGGACAGGGCCCTGCCTTAAAGGGATACTGTCATGGGAAAACATGTTTTTTTAAAAACACATCAGTTAATAGTGCTACTCCAGCAGAATTCTGCACTGTAATCCATTTCTCAAAAGAGCAATTTAATCTTGAAATCTGACATGGGGCTAGACATATAGTCAGTTTCCCAGCTACCCCAGTCATGTGACTTGTGCCTGCACTTTAGGATGGAACTGCTTTCTGGCAGGCTATTATTTCTCCTACTCAATGTAACTGAATGTGTCTCAGTGGGACTTGGCTTTTACTATTGAGTGATGTTCTTAGATCTACCAGGGAGCTGGTATCTTGTGTTAGGGAGCTGCTATCTGGTTACCTTCCCATTGTTCTGTTAGGCTGCTGGGGGAAAGGGAGGGGTTATATCACTCCAACTTGCAGTACAGCAGTAAAGAGTGACTGAAGTTTATCAGAGCACAAGTCACATGACTGGGGGCAGCTGGGAAACTGACAATATGTCTAGTCCCATGTCAGATTTCAAAATTAAATATAAAAAAAATCTATTTGCTCTTTTGAAAAATGGATTTCAGTGCAGAAGTCTGCTGGAGCAGCACTATTAACTGATGTGTTTTGAAAAAAACATGTTTTCCCATGACAGTATCCCTTTAAGCATGCTGATTTGACTTTGTTTAATATACTATGGTATAGCTGAAGCAAGAAGGTTGGACCGAGCTAAAAAACAACCAACCTTTGTGAGTTGCCATACACTAATCAGGTGGAAGCAATGCAAATCAATGGAGCATTTTGGTAGTGACAGACAAATACAGGGACCTACCATTAGAGGATTTCATATTCGCTACAGGAGTCAAGATATAGTGTGGGGAAGATACAGAGATGACATTTGGTCTCCTTGTTAGGGGTTTGCCCTGCAGCGCATCCTAAAAAATAAAAAAAAGCAGAAAGTGTTAATGAAAGTGTTTAATATCTCTATTCTGTATTACCCACAACAAAGGGAAGCCACTTCAGTTAGTAGGCTATGTATTCATTTACTTTGTGGCCTGAAATAAAGTTCTGTTTTGTGGTATCTGGGAGTGCCTGCTGTCTTCTGATTGGCTGGATACCTTCACCTTGAGCTGTGGGTCTGGGGCATGGGCACAAGTACTACTGGAGACATTACAATGTATTGGCTTTGCATTGGGAATTTCCTTTTTTGAATGTACCCACTTGAGTTGGACACCCAAAGCACCAAGAAAACATATGTGTAAATAAATGCATTTTCCCTGCATACAAAAAAAATAATTTTGAAGTAGGATTACTATAAGTTTCCCAAGGTATGGCTGAGAGCAAGAGAGATGGCAGCCGCCTGTTCTAACTGGAGGAACCTCAGCCCGGAGCATCGGACAAGTAATTAAAGGATAAGGAAACCTTTAAAATAAGTGAATGTAAAATTGATGAGAGTGTTATTCTAAGTATTCATTACAAGATATTAAGGTATACATGTACTATAGTGATGTGCGGGTCAAGAATTTCTAGACCCTAAACCGCCCCCTCCCACTCTCTTTTAATAGATCCGATCACAAATCGGGTCGGCTCGCACATCACTAGTGTACTGTTAATATGAATGAATTTTGTTACAACAGCACCACCTGCTGGTCATATTCCCACCAGTCTGACCAGCAAGTAGTCAAGGAAGTTGTCAGGAGAAAGAAAGAGGCTGCTCTGATGTTCTTCTGCTTAGGAAAACAATTAGAAACCTTTCTCAAATCTTTCCTAAGCAGAAGAACATCAGAGCAGCCTCTTTCTCTCTCCTGACAACTTCCTTGACTACTTGGTGGTCAGACTGGTGGGAAACTGACCAGCAGGTGGCGCTGTTGTAACAAAATTCATTCATATTAACAGTACATGTATCCCTTAATATCTTGGAATAAAAAATAAATAATGAATGCACATTGCAAAAGTGATTATATCAATTTTACATTCACTCATTTCAAAGTTTTACTTATCCTAAATCATTGGGGGGTTTCTTACAAATTGTCTGTCAATGTCCCTATGAAATGATGTGTGGCTCAGACCTCTTACCTGCATGGTAACCAACAGCTCATGGTTGTTCTTGTCCAGCGCAATGTCAATGGGAGTCTTGCCGAACTTGTTGTAAGAGTTGACATCTGCCCCGGACTTTATCAGCAAGTGAACCACATCGTGGTGACTGTTCTCTGAGGCCCAGTGCAAAGCGGTCATCTCTAACATGTCCCTGGCATTGACATTGGCACCATTCTGGAAGGGAGACCAGAAAAAAATAGCACCAGCATTATTTATATGTGCAGAGACCCTCAGCATAGAGTAGGGATCCCCAACCTTTTTTTTACCCCTGAGCTACATTCAGCTATAAAAGGAGTTGGGGAGCAACACAAGCATGAAAAATGTTCTTGGGGGTGCCGAATAAGTGCTGTGATTGGTAGCCTCTATGTGGACTGGCAGCCTACAGGAGACTCATTATAGTAGTACACCTGGTTTTTATACAGCCAAAACTTGCCTCCAAGCAAATAATTCAAAAATAAGCTCCTGCTTTGAGGCCACTGGGAGTAACATCCAAGGGGTCGGAGAGCAACATGTTGTTCACGAGCTACTGGTTGGTGATCACTGGCATAGAGAATGCCCCCCACATAAAGGGGCATGTTTACTAACATTGGAAATAAATATCTGGAAAGATTTCTGGAGATGTTGCAACCAATTAGATTTAAAGGATAAGTAAACTGATTAGAGTGCTATTCTAAGCATAATATGAATACATTTAATTACAACAGCACCACCTGCTGGTCAGTTTCCCACCAGTCTGACCACCAAATAGTCAAGGAAGTTGTCAGGAGAGAGAAAGAGGCTGCTCTGATGTTCTTCTGCTTAGGAAAGATGTGAGAAAGGTTTCTATTTTTATTCCTAAGCAGAAGAACATCAGCCTCTTTCGCTCTCCTGACAACTTCCTTGACTACTTGGTGGTCAGACTTGCGGGAAATTGACCAGCAGGTGGCGCTGTTGTAACAAAATTCATTCATATTAACAGCACATGTATCCCTTAATATCTTGAATTAAAAACACAATAAATAATGTTAAATGACAAAAAAATGCTTTGAATAGCACTCTCATCAATTTTACACACTTATTTTTAAGGTTTACTTATCCTTTAATATCTTGGAATAAGAAAAGAACAAATAATGAATGTAAATGACAAAAGTGCTTAGAAAAGCACCCTCATCAATTTTACATTTACTTATTTGAAAGGTTTACTTATCCTTTAAACAGCCATCTATAAGTTAGAAAACAAAAGCAATGATCCGATTGGTTGCTATGGGCAACATCTCCAGATATTTATCTCCAATGTTAGCAAACGCGCCCAAAAAGAATTCTCTCTTACCTTGATGAGCAGATCTACGATAGGGGCGTGTCCATCTGCAGCTGCCATATGCAGAGGGGTCCTATCCACCTTAGTGCGGGCGTCTCGGCTAATGCCGGCCTGCAGGAGTACTTTGACAGTGGTGTAGTGGCCGTACTGAGCAGCCAGGTGCAGGGGAGATGTCCCAAGCTGGAAAGACATATGCAGAGTAATGTATATACACAGCAGGACACAATCCACAACACCATAGCCATTTATGGCAACCCAAGGCTCTAGAGTGGCTAGTAACATCTTGTCATGTGCTCACTGGAGCATACATACCCAGTCTGTAGTGAAAGGTGCGCCGTTTTGCATTAACACCCGTATTTCATTATCTTCTCCGACGCGGGCAGCTTCCAGTAATCTCTTGCCGAGGTCGAGCGCCATCTGTATATTATGAAAACACAGGAGCCCATCAGTTATTTCCACATACTGTGGGAATTCACTCAAATGTCAGTCTCAACAATAACTTGACAACGTAGAAAGGCAAGGACTTCCGGGCAACTTTAACAGAAATCCATAGGTTTTCTTCATAACGGAGTGTTCCAACGAGCAATAGCTTGTAACATACATTACAATTTGTGCCTATTAATCAGAACAGCCTTGTTAAAGGGATACTGTCATGGGAAAAAAAAAATTTTTTCAAAGCACATCAGTTAATAGTGCTGCTCCAGCAGAATTCTGCACTGAAATCCATTTCTCAAAAGAGCAAACAGTTTTTTTTATATTCAATTTTGAAATCTGACATGGGGCTAGACATATTGTCAGTTTCCCAGCTGCCCCCAGGCATGTGACTTGTGCTCTGATAAACTTCAGTCACTCTTTACTGCTGTACTGCAAGTTGGACTGATATCATCCCCTCCCTTCCCCCCCCCCCAGCAGCCTAACAACAGAACAATGGGAAGGTAACCAGATAGCAGCTCCCTAAGGGTAAGGGCACACCTGGCGATTCGGGGAGATTTAGTTGCCTGGCGACTAATCGCCTCGTCTAATCTCCACGAACGCCTTCCGTGTGTCTTGCGCTGGCTATAATGAAAAATCGCCTACGGTATGGCACAAGCGGCACTTCGTATTCCGAAGTCACCCGAAGTTGCCTCACGAGGAATCTTCGGGCAACTTCGGAAAATGAAGCGCCGTGTGTGCCATGCCACAGGTGACTTTTCATTATAGCCAGCACAAGACAGAGGGAAGGCGTTCGGGGAGATTAGTTGCCGCAAAGATGAGGCAATTAGTTGCCCTTACCCTAACACAAGATAACAGCTGCCTGGTAGATCTAAGAACAGCACTCAATAGTAAAATCCAGGTCCCACTGAGACACATTCAGTTACATTGAGTAGGAGAAACAACAGGCTGCCAGAAAGCAGTTCCATCCTAAAGTGCTGGCTCTTTCTGAAATCACATGACCAGGCAAAATGAGCTGAGATGCACCTACACACCAATATTACAACTAAATACACTTGCTGGTTCAGGAATGACATTTTATATTGTACAGTGAATTATTTGCAGTGTAAACAGTGTCATTTAGAAATAAAAACTACCCCATAAAAATCATGACAGAATCCCTTTAACTGACCCACTGGCTATAGAGGTCTTGCCCTTTTCAATAAAGCTTTAGTCCGCTTAAAGGAGAATTCAACCATTAAATGAAAAAAACCCTACCCTTCATAGACCCCCCTCTCTCCTGCCCCCAGCCAAAGTGTTACCCCAGGCAAATACCCCGAAGTCTTTACTTATCCCTCCGTGCAGATTCTGTCCATCGGAGTTCACGGACACCATCTTTTTCTCTTCGGTAATCTTCAGAATGAGAACGGCGTAGCAGCGCAAGCGCAGTTGGAGCAATTTTCTGTTTTGCGACAACTGCGCAAGTGCCGAATCTTACGAAAATTACTGAAGCGCCGGTCTCATTCCGGACATTACCGAAACGGCTGTGAACCCCGCTGGACAGAATCTGCAAGGAGGGGTAAGTAAAGACTTAGGGGCATTTGCCCGGGTAACACTTAGGCTGGGGGGGGGGGGAGGAGGAGTGGGGGCCTATGTAGGGTAGGGTTTTTTTTAACTTTAGGGTTGAATTCACCTTTAAGCAGTTAGACCATACCTCAGTCTCCCAGAGACTTGTCCCGAGTATATCCAAAACTCTTCTTTTCACAGACATCCCTTAGTTAACTCACACTCACTCACTTCCTGCTTCCTACTTCCTGCTTTTGGCAGAGAGCTTCCTTCCTCCCAGGTGGTGACATCACTGCCACACTTGCAGTGCTAATTAACTGCAGATTGTTCCCAGCATCTGTAATTCTTATTACTTTGTGTCTCATAGAGCATTCTGGGAGATATGTACCTTCCCTCTAGAGTTCTCCCAGACACTGTATTACAATATGTAATTATAGAAGTGGTTTTATTCAGAGCACGACTGAGAATACAATTCATAAATGTATCAAACACGCCAGGAGACCATTAAACACTGCTCGACAGTTATAATTACCTACATTTCAAGAAATCATTTCTAGAAAAGAGTTAATACTCATATTGAGCAAACAAACATTACACAATCATTTAATCACATGTAACATAAATGTCTGCAGGGCAAGCAGATTGAACCTCCCCATAAAAGCACTTTACGTCTGAAAGAGTTAACAGGGTCCTGGCCTATTGAGCTACTGACCTGAGATCAGCTGGTATGGCCTCCCTCACTGCTTCTTGCTCCAGCAGATCCAACCATTCCCCTCCCCAGGAGCACAACAAACACAACCCCCCCCCCCTCTTGCTGATAGGGATGGGAAATCCAGACTCACAGCAGCAGGACTTGGCTGCCCCACGCAAGACAAATTCTCACGCCCCATAATGCACTGCTCTGATGTCATTACCACCCCTGCAATGGCTTTTGCCTTATATACTGGCTGGGATATACAGTACATACAGTAGGGACACAGCCGGGGACAATATACTGGCAGGGATATACAGTACAGACAGTAGGGACACAGCCGGGGACAATATACTGGTATAGATATACAGTACATACAGTAGGGACAATATACTGGCAGGGATATACAGAACATACAGTAGGGACACAGCCGGGGACAATATACTGGCAGGGATATACAGTACATACAGTAGGGACACAGCCGGGGACAATATACTGGTATAGATATACAGTAGGGACAATATACTGGTATAGATATAAAGTACATACAGTAGGGACAATATACTGGCAGGGATATACAGAACATACAGTAGGGACACAGCCGGGGACAATATACTGGCAGGGATATACAGTACATACAGTAGGGGCACAGCCGGGGACAATATACTGGCAGGGATATACAGTACATACCGTAGGGGACACAGCCGGGGACAATATACTGGCAGGGATATACAGTACATACCGTAGGGGACACAGCCGGGGACAATATACTGGCAGGGATATACAGTACATACAGTAGGGACACAGCCGGGGACAATATACTGGCAGGGATATACAGTACATACCGTAGGGGACACAGCCGGGGACAATATACTGGCAGGGATATACAGTACATACCGTAGGGGACACAGCCGGGGACAATATACTGGCAGGGATATACAGTACATACCGTAGGGGACACAGCCGGGGACAATATACTGGCAGGGATATACAGTACATACCGTAGGGGACACAGCCGGGGACAATATATTGGTATAGATATACAGTACATACAGTAGGGACACAGCCGGGGACAATATACTGGCAGGGATATACAGTACATACCGTAGGGGACACAGCCGGGGACAATATACTGGTATAAATATACAGTAGGGACATTATACTGGCAGGGATATACAGAATATACAGTACAGACACAGCCGGGGACAATATACTGGCAGGGATATACGGTACATACAGTAGGGACACAGCCGGGGACAATATACTGGCACAGATTTACAGTACATAGAAATAAAGCTACATGACAGTTAAGCATAATACCCCAATACACAAACACTATTTAGTTTGATTTCTTTATCTTAACTGCCCCGTGCATATATTTAGGCACCCTGGTGCCCCCAAAATCCACCCCCAGTGTCCAACAACTGTTACAGATCTACACAATCTCACCACATCTGACTGTGGCTATAGTGCAATACAGTAGCTTTTTACAGAGGCAGAAAACAATTAGAACATAGTGGGAACTGGCAGTGGGACTAAAGCTGGCCATAGACGCACAGATCCTATCGTACGAATCGAGGATTCGTGCGATTTTCGTATCGTGTGTGGAGAGTGCCGACATCTTTCATCCAGCGATCGGTCGGACAGGTTTGATCTTGACCCGACCGATCCCGAGGCCATTGCGCATCGTAATCGGATCGTTCAGCCATACAGTCGCACGTTCAGATTACTCCCGAAATAGTCATACTCGTTAATGGCATATCGGGGAAAGATCTGCTCGTTTGACGTAGAGAGGGATATTCTGAGACAATTTACAGTTGTTTTAATATTTTATTATTTGTGGTTTTGGACTTATTTAGCTTTTTATTCAGCAGCTCTCCAGATTGCAGTTTCAGCCATCTGGTTGCTAGGGTCCAAATTCCCCTAGCAACCATGCACTGATGTGAATAAGAGACTGGAATATGAATAGGAGAGGCCTGAATATAAAGATGAGGAATAAAAAGTAGCAATAACAATACATTTGTAACCTTACCGAGTGTTTGGTTTATAGATGGGGTCAGTGACCCCCATTTGAAAGCTGGAAAGAGTCAGAAGAAGAAGGTGAGTAATGGAAAGTGTTCAATAAAAGGAGGATCACGTGTGTAGTAATGAAAGTGACACAAGTACAGATATAATAGAGGCCTGAGAGGGTTAAGCGAGTCCCGCCCTTTTGAGCTACAGACCTGAGCTCAGCTTGTTCGGCCTCCTTTGCTGCTTTCGGCTCCGGCAGATCCAACCATTCCCCCTCCCCAGCACCGCCGCATAAACACACAAAAGGCTCCTCTCTCAGCTTTTCCGGATAAGAACGGGGGAAACTCTCAGCGTCCCATAATCCGCCGCGCTGCTCTGACGTCATCCCCAGCGGAGTCTCCTCCCCCTTAATGATTTGAGGTGAGCGCCATGTAGCCACGCCCACTCCCGCCGCTGTGAGGAAAGTGAAAGCATTGGGGCTTGGTCTGTGTATGAGAACGAGGCTCCTCAGGGTTTGGGGACATTTATGACACAAAAGGACTTGTATCCAAACCAACCTCTGCTGCGCTCCTATTTCACGTGGGCCTGGGCTGCAAACCTGTCACCTGTCGCCATTTTAGTCTCGGGAATGTAGTTTTTGAGGTGATTTTAAAGGCAATACTAGGGGCAGAATTTTTTATTTACAAATTTGTAATACCCTTAAAAAAAAGCCCTTGGCCTGCCCCCAATTCCCTCAGAACTTACTTTTTTTCAGCCTTCTGTTCCGCCCCTTTTGCTTCATGCCATGTGACCCCACCCCTTTTGCATCACAGACTGGACCCTTTTGTTCCCGCCCCCCCACCGGCCGGCAACATTTTTCAGAAATGGTGGCAACCCTAAAGCTCCCTATAGACGCGACGATTCTTCTTGCCGAACGACCGATTTTAGTGAAGTCCGACCAATCCTTCGAAATTATCGTGCGGTTAGTGGGATTCGAACGATCGTACATCTTACGATTTTTCGGCCAACATCTGTCAGGAAATTGATCGGCCAGGTCAAAAAATCTTTGTGGGTCCCAGTGCAATGTATCTATGTTTGCAGGGCCAAGCAGGCAGCTCCCCTTTGTTTTCCTGCCAAATTGGTCTTTTTAGTTGATGGTCAATTCGTACGATCGTTCTGAGAAAATCGTGGTCTCACGATGAGGATCTGATCTTTTAAAAATCTCAGCATCTATGGCCATCTTAACTCCCATGCTTAGGCAGGCCCAGATTTGTGCAAATGCCACCAAGGCCCAGGTCTAGGGCAGCAGGATTTAAGGGGGCGGCATGCTGCCTAACCACACCCACATTGCTTCTTAAAGCTGGCCATAGATGTTGACATTTTTAAAAGATCAGATCCTGATCGTGAGACCACGATCTTCGATCGTACGAATGTACCATCAACTATCAACTAAAAAGACCAATTTGCCAGGAAAACAAAGGGGAGCTGCCTGCTTGGCCCTGCAAACATAGAGAGATTGCACTGGGACCGACAAACTTTTTTTGACCTGGCCGATCAATTTCCCGACAGATGTCGGCCGAAAAATCGTAAGATGTACGATCGTTCGAATACCACTAACCGCACAATAATTTCGAAGGATTGGTCGGGCTTCCCTAAAAACGGTCGTTCGGCAAGAAAAATGTGAGAATAAAGGGGAGGGGACAGGGCGACGAACTTCAGCGGGCCTAGGGGCGCCTGCTATGTAAATCCAGCCGTAGGCCTAGGGCGGCACATTTGTAGGGGTGGCATGCCAACCCCTGCCGCATCTATATTTCCGGGTTCCAGCAGGACACCCAGAGTGGAGTTACAGTGGGAATCAGCAGAACAAGCGGTGAGTTTTTGTTGTGAGCTGGGGTAGGAGGGACACGCACAGATGCATCGGTGATGCGTGTCGGGGTAGTGTGCACTTGTGCATAAGTGGTAGCAAGCGTGTGTCGGGGGTAGGGGGCACAAGATTCGAAATTTTTGGGACGTTCGTATTCGATCTAATATTAGACTTTTTTTCATATATAACCTACCATTTGAGTTGAGAGTAAATTCGCATTTATAAGAGTTACAAAAAAAATAAATAAACATAACTTCAAAATTCGACCTTTGATAAATCTGAACTATGCTTCTGTAGTTTTTAGTGGAAATTTAGAAAGCTGTGTTTACATATTTTTGAGATGATTTCCTGGGGTCATTATTGGGCTAGGGCCTATTCTTTAGGCCCTTCCAAAGTTAACCAAAGGTGGATGTAAGACACGCCGGGAGATCTGTTTTACTTACATCCCAGAGCGCCTCTCTTTGTGTGTGCAGGCTCGCACTTCCTGCCTGACTACGCTGACGTCATGACAACATTTTAAAAGCCTGTTCCACCATTTTGCTGTGCCCAAGCTAGGCTTCAGTTTACTGTTCCTTATCAAGCGTTACTATTATTTGATTTCTTGGTTTTTGACGTCTGCCTGACTCTCGTTTACGATTCCTGCTGCCTGCCTTTAATCCTTTGCCTGTCTGACTACGCCTATTCTAAAATCCTTGCCGGTACCTCGTTTTCGGACCTTTTGTTTAATTTGCACTTCCTTGTTGGTTTTCCGCAGCAGAAAGCCCGGGGCCCCTAAAGGGCATTGTTGAACACCGGAGACCGCAGGTTTAACCTGTGCAACTGAGTGTAGTCGTCACTACGCGAGGTTCTGATAACGAGAACATTACAGTGGATGTACGCACACCAATTTTATGGTACAAACCATTTCGTACAATATTTAGTGTATGGTGGGCGATGAGGCAAACTATATCAGCAAAAGCCTCCGAAATCTGTTGTCTTGTCATTCGGATCTTTATCGGAGTCTTCATCGGCAGAAGGTTAATGCCGATTCGTCAGACAGAGGTCGAATTCTATTGTTTCCTGCATAGCTGATGATTGTAGACAAAACAATCTTTCCTGTAAAAAATATAGTAATTGTAATGCGTACAACATCGCCATTGTCCCCCCTGAGCTTGAAAACCGCTCCACCTAACAGGCCAAACCATTTCCATAAATGAACACTGCTTCAAAGACAATTATTTTGTCACCTTTGCATCACAGAAAGCACTAAGAAGACATCCAAGGGCTTATTCTTGACTATAACCACAGTTGTAAACTCTTGTCGGCAAAGGTAATTGTATTGTTATTAGCCAAAAATGACGGTTGTTTGCACTTTTCTTAATGAGGTGCAACTTTTGGGGCACCAGGATCCCTGGTATAAACAGCTGCCTTGAGGTGTGTTAATTCCTATTGTGTGTTGGTTCTGTATTTTCAACTGATGTGCATCAGATGGTCGTTAGATCTGCACACTCATTCTGTTTTCAACAGTGTAACAAAACAGGATGCACACCCCAGCCAGGGTGTGTTGTTTGTATAATTGGAAGCTGAATGATTTTGTGAAGTTTTTGGATATCAATTTAGTGCACTTAGGCTGTTTTGTTACACTTTGGGGCCCGACCATCCTAAAGTACAGTATGTAAAACAAGCTAGATGGCACTCAGGACAGTAGTATGTGATATTTCTGCACTATGGATCAAACCCAAGACTTCATAATAAATATGTACTAAGTAGCACGTCATGATTGGAGTGTCATCTGATTTTTTTAGATAGTATATGCACCTTTGACCAACAGGGTATCTGGATAGTGCACCAAATGTGTAATTATGAATGTAGCATCAAATACATGATATACGCATAGCCTCTACACATTTTTGTCCAGCCCCACCTCATTTCAGTCAGAATTAGCAGAGCTGTCAATCAAGATAGCATGAAGAGAAGGCCACCAGAAAACTGCTGGATGGTTTTGGCCAAATCACTACTTGTCCAGTGATGTTAACACCAAGGAGCCTACCCACCTGAGACATTGCCAACAAGTCATTCTGGCTGGGTTCAGGTGTTTAAAACCTTCATAAACCTCAAGAAAAATTGGGCACTGGTTGAGAAGGAGTAGAACCAGAAATTCCTATTGGATGTAGCTCTACAAGATAGCCACTCAGCAATGGGTTGCCCTGGAATCTCAAAAGTGGGAGATTATCTTGCTTGTTGTGTGATTATTTAAGTGCACTTGCAATGGGAAGTCCAATAGGAGTCAATCTAAATGTGTTACTTTGCTCGTGTCCTTGCTGCTAGCTATTGAACTGATGTTTTAAGTTATTATTTCCCTAAGTTTCATGTCGTAGGCAATCTCCCAAAAGGGACTATTAACAGGGGCGGAACTATCGGGGGAGCAGGGGGTGCAAGCGGGCCAGGGCCCGCACCCCCTCAGGGCAGTCCGGCCGCCGCATGTTCCCCGGCCAGTTCCGGGTGTACGGAGGGGGGCCCGGCTGCACGTCCTGCGCCAGGGCCCGCCCGCCTCTAGTTCCGTTTCTGACTATTAACTACGACAATATATCCATTTCTGCTATGGAAGAACTCTATCACCATTAAGCTTCTTTATCCAACTTGGGCATATGGAATATACTTCTAACAGTTCCAAAGATAAAAAGACACCACCAATATTATTTGCTGTGTATTTTAGTTTTTTTTTTCTTTTTTGTTAGTTTTAAAAAGAAAATAGACAAGTATATAAGTACAGTGAGTTAATGAACATATAGAAAGATTGCTATGAAATGCTCAAATAGAATGAGAAAGACCACCGGGGTCCTGCAACAAAAATAAATTAAATAATAAATGCATATAATTTGTGAATGACCAAAGCTGAGAAGGCAGATGGCTGGGACAACGATCTTTAAAACAGGTCGAAATCAAAGACATCGATGCTGGCAATGGGAGCCCTCCAAAAATTGAAGGCACTGTACTGGGACAGATATTCTTCCCCGTCTTCCTTCTTCTTGTCTGCTGAGGTCTTGGCTCTGTGGCTTTTGATGTCTTCTATGCCCAGGCATTCAAGTTCAGAGAGGTCCAGCTCTGGAATCGGAAGCTTCCAGAAGATGAAAGAGTCATACTGGGTGCTCAGTGTGTCCAACATTTTCACCTAGGCATAGAGAAATCACTGTGCATCAGACAATGACCCATTAACAATGACTATATGAATGCATTTTCCTCTAACTAGGCCAGCACAGTCAGTATGAAATACAGTAGAGAATTAAGGAACCTGGCCTTTCCTTATTCCATTTGATTTTAAAATATTAAACATTTCCTTATTCACCATTAATTTTTGTGTTGTATGATTCTCCTCAGACTGCTCACAAGCAGTGTACAAGAAGAAGTCTAATCTTGACCAATACGGACTTTGACACACCAATTACGCCTTTTATTCATTAGAGCATTCACACCCATTGCCATCTTTCAAAAAAGAAGAATAAATCACATATTCTCATTTGAGGCACACCTAAGAAAAGGGTTCTGTGCTACAAAGTCTTGCCATTAATAAACATTTTAAGGTGATAGCCAACACTCATTACCATAAACAGTAAGATGACTCTTTTGGCAAGTTTTCCTGATCATTTAGCCCACATGGTCAACAACTTGATCTCTTGCCATAAGGCGTGTGGGTGGTCAAATCTTGCCCAGATCCCTTGTTTGGCGACCTCAGCTAATGAGCGGATAGAGCCAAACTGTTGAATCTGATCATCTAGCCCACATGGTCAACAACTTGATCTCTTGCCATAAGGCGTGTGGGTGGTCAAATCGGGCCCAGATCTCTTGTTTGGCGACCTCAGCAAATGAGTGGATCTGGCCAATTATGGCCACGTTAAGGCTAGTTTTGTGTGGGGGGGGTTTGTCTTGAAAACATAAGACAAAGAATTATCTCATAGAAATTTCTAGAACAGACATGTCCCTTTAAGATCTACTACTGTACGGTTTTGATAGGATTCTGAAATCTACCGCTAGATCACACCACTACCCTACTAATCTAATCCTACTGGGCACCTCAGTCTAGGAAATCTGGTTATGGCACAATAAGGTAATAATCACCCTGCCCAGATGATGTAGACATTTTTGGGGTCAGAAATAACATCCAACCTGTGCCCTCACCCCAGAAAATCATTTTTAAAAGATAAAGCAGTTGGGTCCTACTTCCTTCTTTGGACCTCCAGCTAGGTACTTGATTCTGGATCATAGCCATACTGGCTATACCTTTAAAACACTCTGTATCATTGTAAGAAGCTCTCACTTATAAGCAAGTACTAGGTACAACAAGAAATGTGACTGTAAGACTGTAAGGCTGCGCTAATAACATACCTTCTACAATAAACTATTTTGTTTTTTTATAGGGGTCGCCTACATGGATTGGGCATTCTGGAGGGAGTGGTGTCACAATGTTAAAATATACGGGGAATATAAATAGAGAGGAAGTCAGAGCAGGGTGGGTGCAGCAGAGTAGGGGCTGTGTCTGTCACTCAGGCGGAATAGAATTAAATATGTATGCACTGGTGGTGGTGCTGCTGCTTCTGCAGTGCTGATGGCAACGGAGCTGCTGCACTGTGTGGGAAGCACAGAAGTATTTCATACAATGGACCAATAAAATCAAACAGCCAGTCCTATATGAAATTATTAGTATATAACGGGACTGATGTCACCCAAGTTATGGATTATATGAAAAGGGTGCAGTAGACTCACCATTGTAGGGGAGGGACCTTGGTGCTCTTCAGCTAGGAGAGAGACCAGCAATCATTAGAGGCAGGCATATGTTTCATAGCCCGAGAACCATACATATAACCATACAACTTTATTCTGCAATAAAGGCTAAATACAGATAAATATCATAGCCATTTTCTGCAAAATATTCCTTGTATCGCCCATTGTCGATATTAGCACAAGTAGAATATTTTTAAACATTGGAATGGAAGGTGCCATTGTTTTCAGTCTAAGGGTTTTCTACCTGAATGTTTTTGAAATGTCATTTCAAATTAGGAAATGATGACAATGGGGTGGGACTGCTAGAACTAAATGTCAGCTTTGAGATGGTCTCTCTCTCTCTCTCTCCCTCTCAGTCCTGTTTGTATGACTTTAATTTAAATTGAAATTAAATTCCAAAATGTTAGACTTCTGCAGTATATAAAATGATATATAATGTAGGGGCATTGGTAAAACCCAGTATTGTCCATCAGTCTATGAAAGGCTAGGCAATCCCTAATCTGTTAGTAAAAGCATGTGTCATATATATATATATATATATATATATATATATATATATATATGCAGCCTGGGCAGAGAAATTGTTTACTTACTGTGGGTACCAGGATGTTGCAGTCAGGGTGCAAGACGGTGGGTGGTTGCCTTCCCTGTGGCAGAGAAGCTGCTGTGATATGAGCCGGGCTTTGTCTCCTTCTGGAAGTCAGCTCCTCCTATACAGACGGATTTATCCCTGCTCTACTGCAGCACAGGATTCTGGGCCAATGAATCAGCCTAATTGGAGAAGATGCTCATTGCCTTATAGGAGCAAGTCCCAAGGGGCCGGAACCCATTAGTATTCCACATACAAGAGCGGGGGTGTAAGGCTGGGATGCACAGTGTCTTTCCAATAATATCATTCCATACAATATATTCCTTAAGCACTGCAGGTGAAATTAGAAAATAATGATAAAATTATGAAAATTGACTTTTTAGCAACAAAATGCGGAAATTAATAAATATATGGTCTGTGTGGTCAGTCAGACAAAGGTGTAATCCTTATATTGGTTGCTCGGAAAAGCCACATGGGGCACTGTTTCACTGGAGTGTATGGGACATCTAATAATGTGTTATCTATAATTATATACTGTATATATAATTTGTGTTTGCTACCTTACCTCGGCTATGGGTGCATCTGTAAAAAGCCTGAGACATAAGCAGGTCAATGATGGGAGATTAGCAGCAGAGCTATTGGGATTATTATCTCTAGTAATCCACCAAACACATTGTCCTTATGTAACAACCAATAAAAAAAAGAGAAGATTTTAGACCTCCGGCAGCAGATCAAGCCTCATGCTTGCGTGGGATAAACAGATATGGATTTAGGATTAAAACTGCATCCTGACAGCACACATTTAAATCAGTATACACGTTTGTACAGACCTCCAGTCTTATTGAACTACCATTCCCAGAACCCTTTGATAATCAAAGGAAGGCAGGACAGATAGATGAAGCTGGTTTAGGGTTAGTGTTGGAGAAAGAATAGAAAGGAAAAAGAGAAGTCAGAGAAGAGGTGAGCCAGGGGAGATATCATCAGTTCAATAGTGCATGCAGGTGTTAAAGGACAACTAAACCCTAAAAATGAATGTGGCTAAAAATGGCATATTTTATATAGTGAACTTATTGCACGAGGCTAAAGTTTCAGCTTGTCAATAGCAGCAATGATCCAGGACTTCAAACTTGTCACAGGGGGTCACCATCTTGGAAAGTGTCTGTGACACTCACATGCTCAGTGGGCTCTGATTGGCTGTTGAGAAGCTAAGCTTAGGGCTCGTCACTAATTATCCAGCAGAAAATGAGCTTCCCTGGCTGTAATATAAGCTGATGCTACAGGTTGGCTGATTATTAAATTCTGATGCTAATTGCACTGGTTTCTGTGCTGCCATGTAGTCTTAAAGGACCAATGAGGTTACAGCAAATCTTAATAGGAGAAAATCTTCCGTGCACAGAGCTGATGTGCAGCACGCTGAAAGCAGGGGGGTCCGGCTAATCAAGTAAGTGAAGCATGGCAGGGCCCCCCCTTAGACACAAAATCCTGCGAGCCCGGGACAATTGTCCCCCCTGTGACCCCCTGATGGCGGCCCTGGCAGTAAGTATCTATAATGGTAGGGAGAGAGTGTGAGTGTCCTCATAACCACCTGCAAGATCTTGCGATCCAATACAGTACAGTTGCCATACCAGGTAGCAGCTATGCAGCTGCATAGAATGCTTTCATTAGTCCCTCTGTAAAAGACAGTGAGGATGGATGGTGGAATATGGGCTTTTTTCAGCTTTCGCAAGTAGAGATGCCGCTGTGCAACTATCGAACTGGTGTTAAGGGATCAGGAGAGGTTCTCCGTCAGAATTACACCAAGGAATTTGGTACTCTTGATTTCAACTGGGGATCTGTCGATGTACAGTGGGGATGATCACTTCTTGGTCTCCTGAAGTCAACAACTATTTCCTTTGTTTTGTTCATATTGTTAACTTTGCACCAGTCCGTTTCACCTGTAGTCTATATGCTGATTGTTCTTGTAAATGAGATCCACCACCATTGTGTCATCAGCGAACTTGATGATGTGATTTGACCCGTACCTTTACTGCACAGTCGTGGGTCAACAGTGTGAACAGCAGTGGACTGAGCAAACAGCCTTGAGGGGCCCCACGTGCTAAGTGTGATGGTGCTGGAGATGTTACTTCTAATTGGACTACCTGAAGTCTCTTGGTCAGGAAGTCCAAGATCCAGTTACAGATATTGGTGTTCAGACGCAACATGCTCAACTTCCCAATCAGGTGCTGAGGAAAGATTGTATTGAATGCTGAGCTGAAGTCTATGAAAGCATTCGTACATATGTGTCTTTATGGTCTAGGTGAGCGAGTGCCAGGTGCAAGGTAGTGGCAATGGGGTCGTCCGTTAAGTGATTGGAAAGGTAGATAATCCCATATCTTATTTTCCTATTGTCAGTGCGTAGGGTATTGACCAAGGGGCAAATTACCTAACCAATGAAAATTCACCAGCGACGGCTTCGCAGCCATCGCAACACTTCGCCAGGCGTAAATTCACTAGGACAACACATTCACTTAAGTGTGAAGAAACGTCCAGGGCACTGAACGTTGGCAAATTTTTGCTAGAGTTACTTCAGCAATCAAAGCAAAGATGCAATAGCGTTGCCTAATTTGCATACGGCGGGAAATGATAAAAGTTACATGGATGTATATGTTGCAGCAAATACATTACATTACAGTGAACCTTAATAAATAAAATAGAGTTGTTATAATGCCCTACACATGAGCCCACTGTATAGTTTATGTTCCATATGTAAGAAAATGGAGGGGGGAACCCGGTTACCCAAAAAAATTGACGGACCTTTGCAGCCTATCACTCTGAATTAAGGAAAAGACGCCAGTGGTTTTTGGGACTTAGAAAAATTTTGCACTAAAAATTGAGGAAGATCTATGCACTCCATTGCACTTCACCTGGTCTGAGCTGGCAAAGGCAAGTCTGGTAACGTTTAGTAAAATCCGCATCTTGGTGAATTTCCGCAGTTACGTCCGGCGTCGCCTGGCGTTAGAGTGCGAAGCAACGCTAGCGTCTATCTCCTTCACTAGTGAAGTGACACCTGCGTACGTTAAGAAATCGGCGAAGTCCCGAAATGATGTCACGCTTGTGAATTTTCACTAGTGTTAGTCAATTCGCCCTTTAGGGAATCTGCCCCCAAGACTCTAGCATGGGGATGGACATAGAACATGCAGACCCATGCTATAAAGCGGGGTTCAATTAAATTGCACCAGCACTTCCCAAAACATAGCCACCCATGAAATGGGGGGTTCAACAAGACAACGACCCCAAACACACCAGTAACCAAGCAACATATTGGTTCAGACCAACAAGATTGACGTTATGGAGTGGCCCAATCCTTGGACCTTAATCCAACAGAAAACTTGTGGGGTGACATCAAAAATGGTGTTTGTGAGGCAAAAGCAAGAAATGCAGAAGAATTGTGGAACAGGTTGTTGGAAGTTGGTGGAGTCCATGTACCACAGATGTGCAGCACAGAAACTGATTATACAACTCAATATTAGTTCAGTCATACAAAGGAAAGCAACAGTTTCAGTTCATACAGTAAATGAGTTTATAAAGAAGAATGCAGGGACTGCTATTTTTTGGAACAGCCTAATATTCCCTTTTCTTAACTTTCTGTAAAGGAATAACACTAATTTGATAAATGTTTCTTCGTGTTTTGATTTGGAATAGAATGTGCAATGTTCCCAATGCATTTGAGGGGATGCAAATAAAAGCTATTATAAGGATTTTGAGCTGTATTCGCTTTTTTTTATTAAAACACATCTGTATTACTATATTACCTCTAAGGTTAATATCAGTCATTTTTGAGGGCATGAATCCAGTTTGATCGGGTGGACAATATCACCTATTACTCGTTTAAGCCTGTTGGCTAAGATTTGGGCGAGCAACTTTACATTGTTATTCAGTACAAGTACAGCACTCATCCTTGGTGACTCTGATGCTCAAAGATTGAAGTATCATGATTGGAGTACCCAAATCAGCTATGACTGGAGTACCCAAAGTACTGGGGTGAAGAGCTGCCCCCAGATAGAATGGTGTAATTAGTTGGTTTCAAATGGGCAGGGCTTGCAGGGGAGTGGGCAGTTTTGGCATAATTGGGATAGACCAAAAGCATGACTGTGTGCATGAGGCTATTTTTTCATTGAGCCCTAATTTATTTGATGTCAGTGATGATCACCAAGGAGACCCTGGATCCTGTTCAGTTACTAATTTAGGTACTCATAATTACTGATGGCAACCCTGACTACAACTGCCAACTGGCCTTCAGGTTTGGTCCCTATTACAGATCGTTATTTGCATGGGTTAAGCACACTGTAGGGACAGGGGCATGTGTTAGCCTAGGGTCTTTGTAATTGACTCTCATTACAGACCCAAATAATGTGGGTGGATCAAGTAGTTGAGATATTGCCAAAAAAACAGGTACCGTAGGTGTGTTAGACTAGATAATATGAGGACATGGATTCCAGGCGACCTGGAATCCTAAAGCATCTGAATTTAGGCAATTTGTGTTCATCTTCTTCTCTATTTTCTTAACTCCAGTTTATTTAAGCCACATTTAGTCACCTCACACACTAATAGACTGGGTTCATAAACAGCCTACATGTTGGCCTTCCCCAACACCATCTCACAAGACTGTACAGCCTATCACTTAGCTGCAGCCCCTTCACATGATAGAGAGAAATCTATGGGACATAATGGAGTTTGTTTGCATGGAATTGCCCCTTACGAGCAGCAGGGCCTGGGTCCCACTCCCCAAATACATATTAGTTCTTAGATAACTGCATATGTTATAAAATGACAAGATCAATGCATATATTTTTTTTTTAGTTCACCTTTATTTGGTCTTGTTTCTTTAGAGAATAGAGCAGTGTTAGTTTATTCCCATGGCTAATACACTGATTCACCGTGAGACGCTTCCAGGGAAGGAAAGACTATATCATTCAACACAAGGCACATTCTACAATGACTACAGAGAACAGGGGAGCTCCGGGCAGGTTGCAGGTTGCACTTGGTCTTTAACGTAACTGCAGAGGGCTGATCCTCAATCCAATCACATCCTTGCCGATTTCTGTCACCTATGAGAAGGGAGAGACCCAGCCTGTTAGACGTGTCGTAAAGGAGTGGTTCGTCTTTACGTTAACTTTTAGTATGATATAGAATGGCCAATTCCAAGCAACTTTTAAATTGGTCTTCATTTTTAATTATGTGCCTTCTTCTTCACACTATTTCCAGCTTTCCAATGGGGGTCACTGACCCTATCTAAAAAACAAATACTCTTTAAGGCTATAACGGTGTTGTTATTTCTACTTTTTATTACTCGTCTTTCTATTCAGGCCTCTCCTATTCATATACTTGGATACAACATGGTGGTAGGGCAGTCTTCAAGATCGTACCCCAAACTGATTTTTATGGAAGACGTGCATTGGCCTGTTCCACAAGTTTGGAGATTAGAGAGACTTGTATAAATGATGTATAGGTCCTAGATTGAAGTGACTTACCGTTGTGACCCTACAGATTTGTCCTTTGAACTCAGGACTGTAGCAGGCGCCACTCAATGGGCATTTCTCAACAGGTTTCCCTCTGTAGATGGGCCGGTAAGAGGCAGCGCAGATATCAAAGGGATTGTGCATGTCATAGTTGAGCTGATAGGTGTCTGTCAAGTTCTTCTCACAAGCCGACAATATTTTACGGGTCTGGATGGGGGCAGACAAACAATTACAATCTGATCTAGAATGAGATCCCCAGTAAACTCATTATGGCACATTTCCTTTACCTGTTGAGCAACCTCTGGCTTTGGACCAAGCTCAAGGAGTCGCCGGGCAAAAGTAGCAGCTGTTTTAAAATTCTTGAGTTTGAAGAAGAGGTTGACTGCTGTTCTCAGTACCAGAATCATGTGAACGGGCTGCAGGTTGGAGTGTGTGAAATAAGCGGCCATCTGTGCCCAGGAAAGAAAATGAAACACACAGCTGATTATCACAACTAACCATGCTCGTGGCAAGTTAAAATATAGGGCCAAATTCACTAAAGGGTCAATTTTCGCCAGCAACCGATTCTCCACACTTTACTCCACTTTGCCAGGCGCAAATTCATTACTACTACACTAATTCACTAAAAAAGCTGGCAATGTTATACTAGCGTTTATTCGTCAGCACAAGCATTTCTTGGCGATCTTTCGCTAGCATTCTGCCTAGCGAAAATTCATTAGTACTCTTACGCTAAGGTCAATTTGAATAGGGCAGGTACATATAGGTCGTATATATGTCTTTATTAGAGATGTAGGTTAAAACGCTTGCAGTGGCCAATTATTATTACACCTGTCCAAGGAAGCAAAAAAAGGCAAAATAGATCCTCTAATGCAATAGACACGAGCCCACCTTAAAACAAATATGGCATGCCCCTCAAATTGGTTAAAAAAATTCTTAACATAAAAATCTTTAATAGTTAGAACTTTTGACGACAATCCCACTTAAAAAAAATGATTTTTTACAACTTTTATGAGTTTCCGGCATACAGGATATGATGTCACTGATATAATGTTGAGGAGGATGTAGTTTCAGCTCATCCGTTCACCAGGTCTAAGCTGGTAAAGGAAACTGGTGAAAGAGGTAACGTTCAGTAAAATTTGCACCTGGGTGAAAATGCGTCTGGCAACGGGGCGAAACTGCGCTAGCAACAGTCTCTTTCACTAGCGAATTTTCGTCTAAGCTTATTAGTAAATTGGCAATGTCCTTGCGGATGAGATTTCTGGGGCTAGCGACGGCCACTTCGCCCTTTAGTAAATCTGCCCCATAGTGTAGAACAGGGGGTTAGGGAGCATGCCTCATTAGAATTTCTCATCCATAGTTAAATAGTTAAATTGGGTTGAAAAAAGACAAAGTCCATCAAGTTCAACCCCTCCAAATGAAAACCCAGCCCCATACACACACCCCTCCCTACTGTCACATAAATGATATATACCCATATCTATACTAACTATAGAGTTTAGTATCACAATAGCCTTTGTATTATGTCTGTCCAAGAAATCATCCAAGTCCCTCTTATAGTCATTAACTGAATCATCACCCGGCAGATAATTCCCCAACCTCACTGTCCTCACTGTGATGAACCCCCTACTCTGTTCCTTTAAATGAAACTTCTTTTCCTCTAGTCTGAAGGGGAGGCCTCTGGTACGTGATTCTCTTTATGGGTAAAAATAATGTACTTGTAAAGTGTAATCACATGACTGACTTTGTCTCAGTCATATTAATACAACCCTTGACTGGGTACTAGACCTTAGAGATGCCCTATGTAATTTGCCATTTCCCCCCACTCAAATGGAAAAGATCCAACCATAGATACGGTTTCCTATACAAGCCTTTGCACGGTTTGGTGGCTTACCTCACAGATACGTTTTTGTTGCTCCAAAGTGTCTTTCGGGAGTTTCTTGCGTTCAATCTCCATGGACAGACCCACAATGTATTCCCGACAAATAGTGATTAGCTGCTGGGCCTGGGAATTCAAGACAAGAGTTAAATGTGATACATTCAAGTGGACACGAAAACGTCACACAGTTCTGAGCCAGCAAAGGCCTTGCACCTAAACCAATATACAGAAGCGAGTCAATCCATTGCTCCCAGTCTCTACAAATAATAATTCTCTACCTCTGAAATCTCTTGCTTATTGTCCACGACAAGCAGTGGCAAGCTGAGAAGGATCAGGCGGAACTTCTCCACAGCCTCCTCAAACTTGCCAGAGGTGGTGAGCTGGTAGCAGAGCTGTAAGCGCTGGATCAGGTCGTTGAGCTTCAGGCCAACAGCAGGAAGCCCGTTCTTCAAGCCTGCATCCTTCCTGAAAGGAGAAAGGAATAGTGCATAAAGGATTAAGGCCTGAGGTAACGGGTGATAGTGCATAAGGATTAAGGCCTGAGGTAACGGGAGAAGTTTAGGATGTTTACAAGCTCTAAAGGGGAAAAGTTCACTTATGGAGACCAGCTTACCAATTGCGCTGGGGGTAGCCATACATGGCAGGGAGACCCGGCAGGGCCTGGTATGTGCTGCGACCTCGGGAGAAGGTGTGGAGGAAATGTTGCTTAAATGGGCCAAAGTTTACCACTCCAACTTGGTCATGGAGCAACTAGAAACAAGCGAAAGAAACAGTCAGCAACTAAACCCAGTACCAGCACTGCACTTACACAACCAATCGGCTACAGAGCGACTCACCCGCATTGCAGTTTCAAAGGAGCCGGCCAGGATGTGATCAACAGGAAGCTGGGAGTTATTACACCATGTCTGAAGGCAAAAAGGTAAAGATCAGTTTGGTTCTACAAAAGGACAGCAACAAAGGGTGGGGTACTGGCAGGCTCAGAAGCAAATCAGTGCTAAGGTCTGAGAAAAATGTGACATTACAGACCTGGATAACGAAATGTGGGATGATGCCCTGGAGCAAGTTCCAGAAAAAAAAAACATATCAAGAGACAGATTTATTCAAAATTTTTGAACCAAGCCTATTTGACACTTAAGGGAACATTTACTAAGCTCGAGTGAAGGATTCGAATGAAAAATACTTTGAATTTCGAAGTATTTTTTTGGGTAGTACGACCATTGAATAGCCTCCTACGACCTTCGACTTCGATTCGAACTATAAACCGTTCGACTATTCGATAGTCTAAGTACTGTCTCTTTAAAAAAAAATTTGACTACATACTTATGCAGTTTAAACCTACCGAGGTACAATGTTAGCCTATGGGAAAGGTCCCCATCACTTTTCTAAGCTTTTTTTGATCGAAGAAAAATCATTCGGTCGATTGCTTAAAATCGCTCGAATCGTTCTATTCGAGGATTTTATCGTTGGATTTTACTTCAAGGGTTTATTAACACTCGATATTTGACCCTTAGTAAATGTGCCCCTTAGTGTGAGCCAAGGTGTTGAACTAGAAGCAGGTCTGGTGGGAGATGTCTGGTGCACTGGATGCCCATAGGAAGAATGAGTATATCCCACCAACTAAGCTCTTCTGTCCTGTGAGATCAGGTCCCGAACACAACTGGGTGGTCTGATAGATGTAATAGCCCTGGTAGAGAATCCAGCATGAGGGCTAACACTAAGAGGCCCATTTACCAAAGGTCGAATTTCGAATTCATGTGAATTTTTTTTTTAACTCTAATAAATTCAAATATACTCAAAATTCGATTGGGGGGTTATTTTATAAAAAAAATAGAATATGTAAAACTCAAACAAATAATACCAACCTGAACACTCAAATCGAATTCGACTAAAATAGAAATGACTTTTTTCTCTGAATAAAACTCGAATGTCAGGAAGGCTGGTAACATCTTCAAATTGGTCATTGGACCTCTCCAATTGATTTATACATGAACGCAGCAGGTCTTAGGTGGCGAATAGTCAAATTCGAATTTTTAATAAAAATTTTTATAATCATGTTTGAATTATTCACAATTCGAATTTGAGAGTTTTGTCCATAAAAAAAAAATTTGAATTTTCAATTTGACCCTTAATAAATCTGTCCCTTAGGGCAGAGACACACAATGCTATTTCGGGAGATTAGTCGCCCAGCGACAAATCACTTCTTCTTCGGGCCACTAATCTCCATGAACTGCCTTCCTGCCGGCCAGTGGGATGGCACTCAGAACGCTTTGTTTTCCGAAGTCACCCGACATTGCCTCACAAGGAAACCTTGGGCGACTTCGGAAAGCTGAAACGATCCGAGTGCCATCTCGCCAGCGATTTAGATTCTAGCCGGTGGGAAGGCAGTTTAGATATCTACTCAAGTATGTTCTTAGACAAAAGCACTCCACTAGCTCAAAGCCCTTGAGACGGGACACAGGCCTTATAGTTCCTGCTCTGAGATACAGACCTTTGGCCTCTGAGGAAAGATCCACTTCTCTAATTTGTTAATCAAAATCTAATCACATGAAGGGTGCGGTTTTACCCCAAAGATTGTTGTGTCCCCTGCACATGCACAGGAAAGCAGCATTACCTGAGCTGGACTGCTGCCTTTAGTTGGGGGCACAAAGAAGCCATCTTCAGCAGTGCCAGACGGGCCAGAGGGAACATCCTAGGAACCAAAGAATAGTTATTATTGGCTAAGTTCATCCAAGGTAACCTTGAATTTGAAGTGCATTCATCCAGACCTTTTGTGCTCATCATTTAATATCAATGATCAGAGTACTACTCACCAGCTCAGGGGGAAGGTCAAGATCCTCTTCCACATCCCATCCTCCACCCTCCTCTTGTCCTTTTCCTGCCATCTCGTCTCCCAAGTTTTCCCCAGCATCCACAAAACCATCTACAAAGATTAAAAACTCTTAGCTCCCTCTTCTACCTAAATCATACCTGGTGGGTTTAGGGCTGAAATCTTTTGCTCACCTTCATCCAACTGAAGTTCAGCATCTTCTCCCCAGCCTTCACCTCCCACAGTATCCACATCAATATCTGCGGCCAGTGCTCCGCCTTTACCTGTGAAGGCAACAACCATAAAGGTAAACAAAAAGAAGCACAGGAGCTGCTCACTGTCCATGTTTCAAAATGTTCTGTTCTTATGTACTGATATTTCGCTTATATAATATGCTTTTGGAGAGGACGGGATAACAGATAAGATTATAAGCAGACGCCTTACCTTTGTTTGCAATGGTTCCTTCAAAGAAGCCCTTAGACATGGTCAACAGAGGCCAGTTAGTGTCCAGAGGCATGATGGGGGGTGGAGGCATCAGCAGCTTAGCATCAGGGTCAACCTCTGGGATCTGTAACAAAATATTTGACTTTATGAGTGATGTCTAAAGAAAAAGCTAAATAGGAGCCAACACAAGATTTCATCCACCATAGTTCTTACTATCTCTTTTTCTAGGTCAAAGGTCTCCTTCAAGCTCTCCTCTTCATCGTTGATTCCGTGGGTGGCAGCTGTCAGGTAGGCCAGAGATTCTGAAGGGAGAGCAGAAGATAAGCTCACAGGAAAGAACCAATTAAACAAGATAGATTAAGAAAGAGTATGGAAAAGCAACTGTGCTTACTCTGCCCACAGTTCTTCAGTATCCGCACCCTTTCATCCACATCCCCAAGGAAGAGAGCATTCTGGTACTGGCCACTCATGTCTTTACGGATCTCCGCTGTAGCCCAAGACAAGAGGAAGGGCGTTAAGCTTTACTTTACATAACCCTCAGATTTTAAGTCTGAGCAACAGAGAAAAGGCTTACCGATTTTCATCATCTTGCGCAGTTTTTCGAGGTTGCCAGTAATAAGGTAAAGGAAAGAGAGCTTGTCAAAATTCTTGGTGCGCTGGTAGCACATCTCCACAATCTGGTGGTTCCCTTGTAGCAGGGCCACCTCCCCCAGTTTCTCCCAGCAATTCTTGTCATCCAGAGCTTTGGCTGCTTCAAGGGCGATCTGATGATTAGGCAAATAATTAATTAGGTTCATGGACAACAATCTAACTATCTAAGGCAGGGGGTCCCAATCTTTTTTACCCGTGAGCAACATTAAGCTGTAAAAAGAGTTAGGGAACAACACAAGCATTAAAAATTTTCCTGGGTGGTGCAAAATAAGTGCTGATTGGATATTTGGTAGTCCCTATGTGGAAAGGCAGTGTACAGGAGGTTCTGTTTGGCAGTACACCTGTTTTTATGCAACCAACACTTGCCTCCAAGCCTGAAATTCAAAGCCACTGGGAGCAACATCCAAGAGGTTGGGGAGCAACATGCTGCTCATGAGCCACTGTTTGGGGATCACTGATATAAGGCACCAGCCTACTCATCCAGAGGTCACAATATTGAGAAGACAGAGTTTAGCAAACCTAAGTTTAAGATGGTGAAACCTCCTTAAAAAGAATCTTAATGTAGAAAATGAGACGGTACCCTCAAACATTTGAGACAGATGAGCTGTTAGCATCCCATACCTCAATGTTTCCACATTCCAGAGCCAGGCTGAATCGGGTCTTCTCATCCTTCACAAAGTGCAGCGCCACTTCTGGGTAGCCCTTCTTTTGGAGGTAGGCAATTATGGACTGACCCACGAGTTTAGCATTTCTCACCATGTGCAGCACCTGAGGATGACAGTATCAGAAACAAATTAAATGTATTTAAATCAATATATTAAGAAATATATATATATATATATATATATATATATAGATGTGTGTATATATATATATATATATATATATATATATATATATATATATATATATATATATATATATATATATATATATATATATATATATATATATGTGTGTGTATGTGCTAGACTGAACAAATTAGTATGAGCGGACGCACACCCACGACACCCTCCTGTAGAGCCGCCTGGTGCTTGGTAATGGAAGTTTCGGCAGCTTCCTATTCACTGCGCAAGAAGAAAATTACCAGCACTCACGGTCTTAATTTGCAGGCAAACCTTGCTTTATTTCAGTGCGGTGATGCAACGTTTCAGGGCCACGCCCCTTTATCAAGCATGTACTTGTATATGTGCTATACTGCCCTGTACTAGAAGTCCTGATTAGAGATACCGTAAGTAAATAATAATAATATATCAAAGCCTCCATGTAAATATACTTTCTGGTTTCTGAGCATCACTGACCTAAGTAACCAGATAGAAAATAGAAAAACAAATAAAAGAATGCAACAGACAGGGAAAAGATAATCAGTTCAAGAGCAGTAACACCAAGAGAAGAACAAACCCTAAATACATTTAGATATCATATTCAATAAGCCTTTACACACAAGATTAGAATTCTACCAATCAGACCTCAACCTCTTGGGCAGAAAGCAGCCAATACAGTATGTTACAGTCGATCGTATTCCCCTATAGATTTCTTTCGCGAGTGAGGAAGGCCATAGCCCAGCGGGTAGCAGCTCTCACCTCATCGTACTTCCTGTTAATCAAAGCGAGCTTGAACTTGAATTCAGTAGGATCGATGGTCAGCACTCGAGGCCTGCATTCTCTATCCAGGCAATATACATTGTTGCCCTTGACACGTGTTATGTAAATGGGCAGATCCAGTGTCCGTATAATACCGTGATCTCTGTTATTGAAAGAGACAACATTAAGACTAGAGCTTAAAAGCACGGGGTTCTAACTAGTCCATAATAAATTCATGATGATATCACAGGGTGCAGCTAGTTATAAGCAAGCAACCGTTAACCACCGTAATCTTGCACTTCAGTATGGAAAGGCATGGAAACAAACAGCCAGACTTGAAAAGACAGCGCATTTTAAACAGACATACCCAGTGGTGAGAGCGTATTTGATGTGGTTGCTGGTAGTGTAGATGAACACCCCACTCTCCTCCCAGGCACCACTCTTGACACGGATATTCTCATGGATGTTGCAGAGGGATTCCAGCTTTCTATTGCAGATCATAATAGCTGTGGAAGAAACGGCAAGATCGTGAACTCAGCCACTCTCGTTTTTGTCTTCCTTAAAGGACCAGTAACATCAAAAATTTTTATTTAGGAAATCCATTCTATATGTTAAAAATAATGGTCATGCCCTACTACATTAATATAATATACCTAGCATTTTTTTTAAAAAATTGTTAGAATACCTATTCTCCATTGCGACCACTTTGTGCGCGTCCCCGACGCTGTTCCGCCGCACAGTACCGTAAGTAAGTAACCGGAAGTCAAAATACAGCGTGGGAGCCAGAGCGGTGATGAGTGAAACTGCCGCTGGAGAGAAAGGCTGAGGCTCTAGAGAGAGAGCGCATGCAGGGGGAGGCAGGCAATCTAAAGGAACGGCTGGGTAAAGGAGCGGGGAGAGAGAGAAATGCAGTGGGAGGCAGGGAATCTAACGGAACGGCTGGGTAAACGAGCAGGCAGAGAGAAAGAGCGAGATGCACGGGGAGGCAGGCAATCTAAAGGAACGGCTGGGTAAAGGAGCAGGGAGAGAGAGAAATGCAGGGAATCGAACAGAACAGCAAGAGAAGATAGAAATGGTGGGAGAAAGAGACAAAACCAATGAGGGCTGTGTGGAGTACAACACTGGGGGCTAAAGACTGTCACAAAACCGGAAGTGACATCACAAACCAGGAAGTCGGGTGCCGGAAGAGAGACACAGCAGCGAGCACGTAAGGAAGAAGAAGAGAACAAGCAAGAAGATGGCGGAGACCCTGTGGACGTCGTGGGACAGTGCCGGTTTTAGTTTTTTCTGATGTCTTACCCAAACAGCAGGAAAGATCAGCATATTGGAGGTAAGTAATGTATATGCATTTTTTTTTTCTAAAAATAAAAAATGGTGTTACTGGTCCTTTAACGTTCTCTGCCCCATGCTCTCTCCTGCAGGGGAAAGGAATAATACTTCCCTGGTGTTAAATGGGGGACACCACCCTGCAGAAAATAAATGCACCACCTCGCTGTCCTTCTCTCCCTCCCACATAAAAGAGAAAGAGCAGCAACTAGAACACCCTTTTATAAAGCTTACCGTGCTTGGCCAGAAGAGCCACATGGGACATGTCTGATGACCAAATGACATACTTCACTTTGGAGATCTTTACAGATGCCAGAGTTCTGCATGGGAAGATAACAATAAATGTAGTGGGGTTGACAATAAATAGGATACAGCTTGTCCTGTCCCATACAGATTGCCTGGTACCTGTGCACGGCTCCCAGAACTTTTTGGAGAACAGGGTCGGATTGGGAGGACCAGGGCTGCTGTCTCAGGTCGCCCCTGCTCCCGCCACCCGTGCTTCTTTTTTTTTTTTGCTACACATGCATGTCTTTTTCTTGCAACTGTCCCAAGTCGCGGCAGAAAGATGAATGAGGGAACGGGGAGCCAGGGCCCATTGGGTTTATACCCTTTGTCCCGCCGTCCCAGTCAGACCCTGTTGGAAAACAACCACCTAAAGCCACCCTTCTGCTCTCTGACAAACTCTTTCCTATTCCGACATTCCGAAGTCACAAAACAAAATTATTCTCACTGTTTTCAATAGTTTCTCTGAGAATCCCAGTTCATAATCTCCATGTTAAAGCAAAGGCAAAACTGCACGAATCTGCCAGTCCAACTCACCGCTTCTGCTGCACGTCAAACAGAGTGATGGAGTCAGAGTCTCGGAGAAGCAGGTTCCCCGTCCCAGCATAAAAGATCTCATCGCAGTTGGGCACCTGGACCTTCTTGGTGATCTCGTTCTTCAGGTTCTTAATGAGAATCTGCAGGAAAAGGTGAAGTCAGTGGCTGAACGGAAATCTAGTCACATGCTGAAACCAGAACAATTTATGGCACTTACTGAATGCATGCGATCCAGGACTGCAAATCTATTCCGCGCCACCCACACTGCAGTCAGACCAGAGGATCGCTTCCCTTCAGGGGCTGAGTAGAGAAACAGTATCAGCAGTTGCACCAAAACCTGACTGTAAAATGCTCCAATAGCTCGTAACATATATTACACCTTACCATCGGGATTCTGGGAGTCGGTATCCTTGGGGATGGTGTACAGGTCATAGGTGCTGTTCTCCAGGTTGCTGGCTCTCTGTTATAAGAAATTTGAAGTGGAAGAATATGAACAACCCCATAGTACGTGGATTCCTGGATTATTTGGATTTGGGCATCGTGCCTATTCTTACCGTGCAAAGCAGGACAGCATTTTCAGCTGGGTTGTACGACATATTGAACACCGGGAACTTGGAGCCGCTGTAAATATAAGATATAAAAACAATAAGTTGCATTTGGAAGTCCACTGTGGTGTGCTGTTTGCAAAATGCATCTCCGTATTCCCCTTCCGAAATGATTTAAGACTTAAGTTACCAGTGCCTCACACATACAGTGAACCAATCTAATATTGAGTGTCCATATCAGGAGAATTTAGTATCTTATTAAGCCTACACAGTCTTACCTTCTTAGCTGCATCACAGCCACATCCTTGGAGCTGTTAAAGTCCAACTGGCGCAGGAATCTGTCCTTGACATAATACAAGATATTTCCATGCACAGCATAAGCGGGCCGCTCTCGTTCCAGCTTGAACACGATCATCCCACCATCATGTCCTTTGTAAAGATAACATACAAGAGAGGGTCCGTTACTAAAGAAAGCGACTTATGCATTTTCTGTGATATCTGGACATCCGTTACTGCAGATTATTCTACTGTATGACTGTGGTATTACCTGCTGCAAAAAGGTTAAGATTGGGGTGGGCGGCAAGAACCCAGAAGCGGTCGTGGTCTCTGCGGAAAGTCTGGACCCCAGTCCTGTAGACCAGATAAATTTGCAAGTTATGAATAAAATCAAGAAGAGTTGAGTTGTAGCCCCCGATATCTTTAAAGATTACGATAATTCTTTCTTATATTGGTAGCAGAAAAAAAATGTGGACCAGGCCAATCACCTTTTGGACATGTCCCACACTCGAATGCTTTTGTCCTCGGAGTTACTGAGAATCAGCTCTTGGCGAGGATGAAAGACGGCGCATGAGACATTGTTGTAATGACCACGGCATGTGTCTACTTCCCAGGCTTTCGACTCTGCACAGGACAATGAAATCAACAGTCACTTATCACACATATGTGGGCTGATATGATCACACACACACATGCCAAACAGGATTCAGCTTAGGAGTGAGGAGAGTCTGACTTCTGATGAATGTACTGATCCAGTAATGATAATGGACAATACATGAAAACCTATTGTCCAACCTTTTTCATCCGGGAGCAACATTCAGATGTAAAAAAAAAGCATGAAAAATGTTCCTGGTTGGTGCTAAATAAGGGTTGTGATTGACTATTGGTAGCCCCTGTGTGGATCCGCAGCCTACAGGAGGCTCTGTTTGGCAGTATATCTGGTTTTTATACAACCAAAACTTGCCTCCAAGCCTGGAATTCAAAAATAAGCACCTGCTTTGAGACCACTGAGAGCAACATCCAAGGGGTTGGGGAGCAACATGTTGATCCTGAGCTACTGGTTGGGGATCACTGGTCTTGAAGTTCTGGTCAATGAGAAAATGTCTTCCAGGACAAAGCTCCCTAACTGTGTCACCCCTATACACAACTAGAGAACATGTATAAGCAGCACCCTTGCTATAAGACCACGCAAAGACAAACTTCTACTGCACGTGGCTCTTTAGATAGATCTGTATATAAACTGATAAACTGTGTGTAGGGTGGAGAATGACAGGACTCAATGGCCCTCAGGGAACTCTAACGAGCAGGGTCGAATTGAAAATTCAAATTTTTTTTATATTCAAAACTGTCAAATTCGACTAGAGTTATTCAAAATCGATTCGACTTTTTTAAAAAAAAAAAAAAAAATTCTAATTAGATTTTCAAGATTAATGATACTCTGGCCTTTAAGAACTCGAATTTGACTATTCACTACCTAAAACCTGCAGAATTGCTGTTTACGTCATTGGGAGATTCCAGGGATCAATTTGGAGTTCCTGACATAATGGAGTTTTGGGGTTTTTTTCGGAGAAAAAACTTGAATAAAGTTTTTAAAATTGGAATTGAAAGGATGATGATTGAAAGGACACTGTATCCAGCTGAGGGACCACTGGATCTTAATTTCACACAAATTAAAATGGGGCATATAGTCCGAAAATGCAGTTCAACAGTTAAAAACCTGCCTCCTACTGGAGGGCCCTACACCCCTAGTATCATTGCTGGGTGTCGATATGTAATATATACAGTGTTCAACGAATTTCCTAGTACATTTAATTGCTGCATATAGAAAAAAATTGCAAACCAAACTCTCACACTGTGCAGCTAGTAAGCCTGTTATAACTTCAAGCTAGTTATTACCTACACCATAGTGTGCTAGTGCAAGATCACTGTAGTATCAGCAGCTGTACTGTAAAGATTATTGGACTGCACTAGAATTGGGATCACTTACACAGTCAATATAAACACAGAGAGGGCTCAGGGACATTACAAAGGGCAAATGGGAAATACCTTTAAAATAAGTTAAAAAATGTAAAATTGATGAGAGGTCTATTCTAAGCACTTTTGTAATTTACATTCATTATTTATTTTCTTTTAATTCCAAGATATTAAGGGATACATGTACTGTTAATATGAATGAATTTTGTTACAACAGCGCCACCTGTTGGTCAGTTTCCCACCAGTCTGACCACCAAGTAGTCAAGGAAGTTGTCAGGAGAAAGAAAGAGGCTGCTCTGATGTTCTTCTGCGTAGGAAAGATTTGAGAGAGGTTTCTATTATTTTTCTAAGCAGAAGAACATCAGCCTCTTTCTTTCTCCTGACAACTTCCTTGACTACTTGCTGGTCAGACTGGTGGGAAACTGACCAGCAGGTGGCGCTGTTGTAACAAAATTCATTCATAGTAAAAGTATATGTACCTTAATACAGTGCTGTCCAACTTCTGTGGTACAGAGGGCCAAAATATTTCTGGCCTACATAGTGGAGGGCCGATAATGGAAGCCAATGTTGACCACTCCTTCTCTTTTTAAACCACACCCACTTAAAACCACACCCATGTAACCACAAGACCATGTCCACATTAATTGTGGTAACACACCAAAAAACCAAATGATTGGTGTTCACTGCAGGGATATCAGGAACAAGGTGAAGCAGAGCATACTCTGGTATCTTCACAGAGAACGCCTGCTGCACAGCGTAGAGTACGGCCACCCCCAATGTATAAATGAAATCGAAAAACGCTCGCACTCAAGGCAAGTGAAATGCAGGGTTCCCCCTTGCTTTTTATCTCTTGTGCGAACGTGCAACGTTTCGGAGAGAACCCCTTTATCAAGCATGCAGGGATATTACTTATCACTCATATGGGAAAAAAGTTGTCATATTAAGACATAACCTTACATCTGTATGCCTCCTCTTCCCCTTGGATAACAAAGGCAGAGTATGTCACACACAGGCACAGTGCCAGAGCATGTGTCACGGCGCAGGCAGGTTATGTCAGATTACAGCAGGGAGGGGGAAAAAGGAGGGGAGATGGAAAGAGGAACAAACTGAGCATGCTCAAGCCCAAGCCCTGGAGGTTTAAGATGAAAACAGGAAGTCTGATACAGAAGCCCATGAGTACACAATAGAAGGAAAGAAATGTGCTGTTTCTCTTGACAGAGGACTCAGAGCAGCATTACTTTACTGGTGTATTTATATAGACCTTTCTAATAAAGCTTAATTAATGTTAGCCATTTCCTTGCCTTTAAAAGCCAAGAACGGTGGCATGAAGTATAAAATCAATCCATTCTACTATTATATATAAACAGGGTGATCACCTGTGACTAGCGTTGCCACCTGTCCGGTAAAATGATGGCTGATCCCAATGTTATTAATAGGGAATAAAGATAAATATATAGGAAGGCCAGTGATCCCAATGTTATTAATAGGGAATAAAGATAAATATATAGGAAGGTCAGTGATCCCAATGTTATTAATAGGGAATAAAGATAAATATATAGGAAGGCCAGTATTTTTTTCCACAAAAGGTGGCAAGCCTACCTGTGACCTAAATCCATCTGAAGCATTCGGGATACCCCAAAGAAAAACATTACCAGAATATCAACATCCAAGCAACCAGCATAAATGGAGGGAGCGTCAAGCACTCACCGTTCATCCTCCAGATTTTCACTTGTCTGTCGTCTGCTCCTGACACAATCAAAGGCATGGTGGGGTGGAAGGCGGCCCAGTTAACTCCACGGTCGTGCCCCTGTATAGAGAGAGAGGGGTCATGTCTCCAAACTTCTTCTGAAGATGTACATATAAATCCATGATGCATTCAGTACCTCTAGAACATGCTTCACCACCGCATCAGACGTCCCAAACAGATCCACCCCAGAGATCCCCCGGACATCGGCTTCCACTGCTCCAGGAGACAAGTTCTTCTTCCTCAGGCCTTTCCGTGAGAACAGGGCAGGTTAAGACGAGCAAAATATAGACTACAATATCCAGACTTACCAAATGTAGAACCAAAAACACAGACCGAGCCCCGTGTTGCTTGTCCTGCCCATTTATTTTGTTCGGAATTCAAACTATCTTGTGGCAAAAGTTATGGCCCCTCGCAAACAAAAAGTGGTTTGAAATGCTAACTGGGAGCTGAATAGGAACGGCCTGCTTTCTGGTTGCCGGGGTCACTGACCCAGACTATCACAGGACAGTTTGGTTGGAGAAATGGCAGATAACAATTATGACTATCTAAGGTTGATCTTAGTGATATGCAGACAGTGAAAATGAAGTCATGGAAGGCCGATTCCTGGATCTGAGGATGGCCGCAGGGCCCTGCTGGCAAGTGATGCAGAGGCACGAATGGAAAATGTCTGGAACTGCACAGACCCAGAGGGTAGGGAAGGACACTTTGGATGGACCAGTGTACTGTGTAAACTTGATGGTGGCCAAGGGAAATGTGGGTTAATGGGGAATGCTGCGGGTTAGATCCTGCATGCATGCACAGGGAGGGGGGAGAATTAAAGGATAAGTAAATCTTTAAAATAAAGTGAATGTAAAATTCTTGAGTGTGCTATTGTAAACACTTTTGCAATGTACATTCATTATTTATTCTTTTTTAATTCCAAAATATTAAGGGATACATGTACTGTTAAAGGAACAGTAACACCATTTTTTTTAAAGGGTAAGTAAACCTTTAAAATAAGTGAATGTAAAATTGACGAGGAGGCTATTCTAAGCAATTTTGTAATGTACATTCATTATTTATTTTGTTTTTATTCCAAGATATTAAGGGATACATGTACTGTTAATATGAATGAATTTTGTTACAACAGCGCCACCTGCTGGTCAGTTTCCCACCAGTCTGACCACCAAGTAGTCAAGGAAGTTGAAGCAGCCTCTTTCTTTAAAGGGATCCTGTCATCATAAAACGTGTTTTTTTTCAGAATTCTGCACTGAAATCCATTTCTCAAAAGAGCAAACAGATTTTTTTATATTCAATTTTGAAATCTGACATGGGGCTAGATATTTTGTCAATTTCCCAGCTGCCCCCAGTCATGTGACTTGTGCCTGCACTTTAGGATGGAACTGCTTTCTGGCAGGCTGCTGTTTCTCCTACTCAATGTAACTGAATGTGTCTCAGTGGGACTTGGCTTTTACTATTGAGTGATGTTCTTAGATCTACCAGGCAGCTGTTATCTTGTGTTAGGGAGCTGTGGAGGGGGGTGATATCACTCCAACTTGCAGTACAGCAGTAAAGAGTGATTGAAGTTTATCAGAGCACAAGTCACATGACTTGGGGCAGCTGGGAAATTGACAATATGTCTAGCCCCATGTCAGATTTCAAAATGAAATAGAAAAAAATCTGTTTGCTCTTTTGAGAAATGGATTTCAGTGCAGAATTCTGCTGGAGCAGCACTATTAACTGATGTGTTTTGATGACAGTATCCCTTTAAGGGAAACAAGATGGCGTGCCTAAATACAAATATAGCCATAGGTACAGGGGATGTTGTCTGTGCATAGTGAGTTTGTGGGCTCTCCATATAATACAGTTAGTTACACAGTTATTATCAGGATATTATTGCACTAAGGCTTGATGCGACAGTTAAACATACAGTTAGTATAAAACAGACAGTCCTTACAGCACGATGATATATTTACAGTGTATTATTGCCGAGACGCACATTGGAAATAGTTAAATGTGTTTAATCAGCATGCGCCCCACATCTAAATTAGCATTTCATCCAGAGACGGCAGAAAGAGGTTGGTAGAACAACTTTAGAACTGGTCTGATCTGCCGTGTGCTTTTATAATAACGTGGCCTGTCCCACTCAGAACTGCAGGAGAGAAGTGACGGAGCAGGGGAACGACCTCCTCACTGAGACAGAGAATAACTACTCAAGGTGCTGCGCTGATTTGCTAACATAGAGGCTAATGGCAACCAATCAGATCTTTGCTTTCGTCTTCTACATCTTTAGGAGGCTTTAAATACTTCAAGAGAGCCACCCGATTAACCCCAGTGCACGTGTAAATTAGGGGAAAGTACTATACTTCACATGTGCCATTGGGAATAGGGGATACATTGGTTATCATATGCAACATGGCAGCGCCATGATTAAAGGAGAACTAAACCCTAAAAATGAATAGAGCTAAAAATGCCATATTTTACATAGTGAACTTATTGCAGGAGGCTAAAGTTTGAGCTTGTCAATAGCAGCAATGATCCAGGACTTCAAACTTGTCACAGGGGGTCACCATCTTGGAAAGTGTCTGTGACACTCACATGCTCAGTGGGCTCTGATTGGCTGTTGAGAAGCTAAGCTTAGGGCTCGTCACTAATTATCCAGCAGAAAATGAGCTTCCCTGGCTGTAATATAAGCTGATGCTACAGGTTTGCTGATTATTCAATTCTGATGCTAATTGCACTGGTTTCTGTGCTGCCATGTAGTAATTATGTGTATTAATTACTAATCAGCCTTATATTGTGCCATTTCTATTCTATGTGTACTGTATATTGTGAGTGGCTCCCTAAGCTCAGTAAGTGACAGCAGCACAGAGCATGTGAATCAGTGAATCAGCAGAAAAGAAGATGGGGAGCTACTGGGGCATCTTTGGAGACACAGATCTTTACTGCTAAAGGGCTGTGGTTTCCTTGGGCTGGTACAGAAGCATAAAACATCATGTACAACATTTCTAGATACTTCTTTAATTTAACTTTCCTTGACCTTTAAACCTAAAGATCTCAATCTTTTCAAAGCAAAGGAATGCAGAGGAAGAAAACTCATCGGGTCTAGGGCGCCGTTCGTGTAACACCTACTACAGGTATGAGCCCTGTTATCCAGAATGCTCGGGACCTGAGGTTTTCCGGATAATGGATCTTTTTGTAATTTGGATCTTCATACCTTAAGTCTACTAGAAAATGATGTAAACATTAAACAAACCCAATAGGCTGGTTTTGCTTCCAATAAGGATTAATTATATCTTAGTAGCTTGTACTTGATCCCAACTGTTATATTACTACAGAGAAAAGGGAAATCATTTTAAATAACATGGATTATTTGGATAAAAAAAAAGGAGTCTATGGGAGACGGCCTTTCTGTAATTTGGAATTTCTGGATAACCAAACTAAGATATAATGAATGCTTATTTGAAGCAAAACCAGCCTATTGGTTTAATTAATATTTACACGATTTTCTAGTAGACCTAAAGCATGGATATCCAAATTACAGAAAGATCCATTATCTGGAAAACCTCAGGTCCCGAGCATTCTGGATAACAGGTCCCATTCCTGTACCTGAGTGCTGCTATAGCCTTGCCTTTCACAGTACAGTTATGGGACCGATTATCCAGAATGCTCAGGACCTGGGGTTTCCCAATTAACAGATCTTTCCGTAATTTGGATCTTCATACGCTAAGTCTACTAGAAAATCGTGTAAACATTAAATAAACCCAATAGGCTGGTTTTGCTTCCAATAAGGATTAATTATATCTTAGTTGGGATCAAGTACAAGCGACTTTTATTATTACACAGAAAAAGGAAATCATTTTAATGGATAAAATGGAGTCTATGGGAGACGGCCTTTCCATAATTTGGAGTTTCTGAATAACGGGTTTTCGGATATTGGATCCTACACCTGTATGAGTAGAGCTGATAAGAAAAGCAAATGAATCTGAAACAACCGGTGGCCCAGGTGTTTCCCTATGTATTGGTTAATGGGCTGCAACTCCCTGAACCCTGCACCTCCCAGCATTTCTACACTTCCTCTGCTCCAGCACTTCTCTCCCCTCGCAGTTGGGAATAGGCAGGTGCCACAAGGACCCCCTCAACCTGGGCAGCTCACCAGAAATATCCCAAACGCGCACAGTCTGATCCAAGCTGGCAGAGACCACCAGGTCTTCAGAGGGGTGGAACTGAGCGCACATGACGTAATGGTTGTGACCAGTAAGAACGCTGCAAACAGAAGGAAAAAGAGGTTATTGCGACATTAAGGGCAAGCACCCCCTATGGTATGAAAGCCATGCCAGTAGCCCATTTTACCAAACACAAGTGCGAGACTGCCAGTTCCAGATGCGGATGGTCTGGTCATCGGACGCGCTCAGGATCCAGGGGTACTCCTAATAACAACGTACCGCGGGTTAGTCTTGCGACAGCATAACGCTAGTCAATTTAAATGTCAAGCGCCTGATTGGTTCAAGTATATGAGTGGCTGTTTGGCCTTTTCTATGGTCATTATAGGGGAACTATCGCGAAAATAAAAATTATATAAGCTTCCTCATACTGAGGTAAGAAACATTCTAAATACAATCAATTAAATATTCTGCATTGTTTCTGAAATAATCAAGTTTATCTTCACTATTCCTCTCTCAGCATCTGTTTCTCTTCATTCTCTCTTCATGCAGCAGTTGGGTGTCAGATATTCACTGACAGTTAGATCCAATATATCTTATAGGGGTCTCCTTTTGCCTAGAAGATGTATTAGAGCTCACTCTATTAAACTCACCAGACATCATGTCTCTCTACATGCAGAATTTGTGCAAAAGGCAGTTATTTTGTTACATTTTGTTTGTAATGGAATCAGTTATTTGAGTGAGCTCTAATACATCTGCTAGGAAAGGAGCCCCCCTATAAGATATATTGGATCTAACTGTCAGTGAATATCTGACACTCAACTGCTGCATGAAGAGAGAATGAAGAGAAACAGATGCTGAGAGAGGAATAGTGAAGATAAACTTGATTATTTCAGAAATGATGCAGAATATTTAATTGATTGTTCTTAGAAAGTTTCTTATTACAGTATGCTGAAGCTTATATCAAAGGGGAACTATCGTGAAAATGAAAATTTAAAATAAGCTTCATCATAATGAAATAGACTTTCTAAATACAATCAATTAAATATTCTGCATCGTTTCTGAAATAATCAAGTTTATCTTCACTATTCCTCTCTCAGCACCTGTTTCTCTTCATTCTCTCTTCATGCAGCAGTTGGGTGTCAGATATTCATTGACAGTTAGATCCAATATATCTTATAGGGGGGCTCTTTTTCTAGCAGATGAATTAGAGCTCACTCAAATAACCGATTCCAGTACAAACAAAATCTAACAATCTGCCTTTTGCATAAATTCTGCATGTAGAGAGACATAATGTCTGGTGAATTTAATAGAGTGACCTCTAATACATCTTCTAGGCAAAAGGAGCCCCCCTATAAGATATATTGGATCTAACTGTCAGTGATTATCTGACACCCAACTGCTGCATGAAGAGAGAATGAAGAGAAACAGATGCTGAGAGAGGAATAGTGAAGATAAACTTGATTATTTCAGAAACAATACAGAATATTTAATTGATTGTATTTAGAAAGTTTCTTATTTCAGTATGGTGAAGCTTATATTAAATTTTTATTTTCACAATAGTTCCCCTTTAAAATCACAGTACAATGTGGCATTATAAGAAGACAAATGATAGGGTTGCTGTATGAGACGACTTGTACACCAGCTCTGTGCTTGTTGTCTCAGCAGCACAACTTACATGATGGAAGAAGGTGGTGCGGATATAATCAAGATGTCCCAGCAGAGTGAAGAGGCAGCGCCGGAGCTTGTAATTCCACACCTTAACGAGACACAGTCGTTGGTTACATCCCCATAGCATTATTATTTAGGGGTGCACCGAATTCCCTTTTTGGGATTCGGCGAATCCCTGAATCCTTTGTGAAATATACCGAATCTGAATTTGCATATGCAAAATAGGGGCGGGAAAGGAAAAGGTGGGGAAAAATGTTTTACTTCCTTGTTTTGTGATTTTCCTTCCCACACCTAATTTACATATGCAAATTAGGATTTGGTTCGGCCATGTACAAGGATTCCTGCTGAAAAAGGCCGAATCCCGAACCGGTACATCCCTATTATTATTAGGGATACCACCGAATCCAGGATTCGGCCTTTTTTTAGCAGGATTCAAATCCTTCTGCCCTTCTGAACCGAATCCAAATTTGCATATGCAAATTAGGGGAGAGGAGAGAAAGTAGGGATGCACCGAATCCAGGATTCGGTTCGGGATTCGGCCTTTTTCAGCAGGATTCGGATTCGGCCGAATCCTTCTGCCTGGCCGAACCGAATCCGAACCCTAATTTGCATATGCAAATTAGGGGCGGGAGGGAAATCACGTGACTTTTTGACAGAAAACGAGGAAGTAAAAAATGTTTTCCCCTTCCCACCCCTAATTTGCATATGCAAATTAGGGTTCGGATTCGGTTCAGTATTCGGCCGATTCTTTCACAAAGGATTTGGGGGTTCGGCCGAATCCAAAATTGTGGATTCGGTGCATCCCTAGTCACAAGACAAGTAAAAATTTTTTCCCCTTCCCAACCCTAATTTGCATATGCAAATTCTGATCCGGTGTTCAGACGAATCTTTCATGAAGGATTCTGCTAAAATTCAAAATAGTGGATTCGGTGCAGCCCTAATTATTATAAAGTAACATTTAACCCCTTCTTTCTTACCTTGATTTTGTAGTCATCTCCCCCAGAGACAAACAGTGGCTGCTGCTTGTGGAAGTCAACGCCACGGACGGGACCTACAGGGTAAGACCATTTGCCATTTAATAAACGCAAAGCTAATGAGCCGCATACAAGTGCCAGTTAGTAACTCACCGTCATGCTCATCAAACTTGTCGATAAGAGTGCACATCCGGTAATCCCACAGCTGGATGACTCCATTGTGCAGACTGGTGAGGACCCACGGCCTCTTCGGGTGAAAGCTCAGCCCTGTGGCACCAGAGAAACACTGAGTTACGTTGTGAGACGCCCAGGGATACGATAAGGAATAAAGACATGGAGAAGGCTCGGAGATGAGCAGACAACCAGGGATGGGGTGGAGAGAGTATGGAGAGCAGACAAGACAAGGGTGAGAGGAGCCAAATTATACACAAAGTCCTCACTTCTGCTCAAAACACACTTTTTCTTCTTTAAAGGAGAATTCAACCTGTAAAGGGGCGGGGTCTACCCAGGGTAGTGGGGGGGAGGGTTTCTTTTTCATTACAGGTTGAATTCTCCTTTAAAGGGGTGGTACACCATCCAAACACTTTTTCATTTGAGTTGCTTTCAGACAGTCCACCAGAAATAAAGACTTTTTCCAATGACTTTCTATTTGTGACAGTTTTTCTAATATTTAAGTGTCATTTTCATCTTCTAAAGCAGCTCGGGGGGGTCGCCGACTCTGTTCTAAATTGATACATTTAGTTGATACATTTGTTATCTTTGTCCCTGCTGAGCAGAATCTCTGGGTTTCATTACAGGCAGCTGTTAGACTTGATACAATAGTTACTGATACTCCAGAGATGCTGCTGAGCAATGTTTCAACTCAATGTAAAATTGTAACAGTTCAGAGTCTGAACCTGATTTACTGAGCTGTCACTCAAACACCAGAGACAGGGACATTAAATGAGCGGATTCACCTTTAAGTTAACTTTGATTATGTTATAGAATGGTCAATTCTAAGCAACTTTTTAATTGGTCTTCATTATTTATTTTATATTGTTTTCTAATTATTTGTCTTTTTATTCTGACTCTTCTTCTACGTTTTAAGGGGTTGTTCATCTTTACATTAACTGTTAGTATGATGTAGAGAGGGATATTCTGAGACAATTTGCAATTGGTTTTCATTTTTTATTATTTGTGGTTTTTGACTTATTTCGCTTTTTATTCAGCAGCTCTTCAGTTTGCAGTTTCAGCCATCTGGTTGCTAGGGACAATATTCCCCCAGCAACCATGCACTGATTTGAATAAGAGACTGGAATATGAATAGGAGAGGCCTGAATAGAAAGATGAGGAATAAAAAGTAGCAATAACAATAAATGTGTAGCCTTACAGAGCATTTGGTTTTTAGATGGGGGTCAGTGACCCCATTTGAAATCTAGAAAGAGTCAAAAGAAGATGGAAAATAATTAGAAAACTATATAAAACAAATAATGAAGACCAATTGAAAAGTTGCTTAGAATTGACCATTCTATAACATACAAAAAGTCAGATGCAGGGAGCATGGGCTATGGCTTGATTGTGGGGTTCCATTCAGTAAAAGCAGGGGTACAGGCAGGAAAGAGGGGGTGCAGTGATTGTGTAAGGGAGATGTTGGGGGTCAGTGATTGTGTAAGGGAGATGTTGGGGGTCAGTGATTGCGTAAGGGAGATGTTGGGGGTCAGTGATTGCGTAAGGGAGATGTTGGGGGTCAGTGATTGTGTAAGGGAGAGGTTGGGGGTCAGTGATTGTGTAAGGGAGATGTTGGGGGTCAGTGATTGTGTAAGGGAGATGTTGGGGGTCAGTGATTGTGTAAGGGAGAGGTTGGGGGTCAGTGATTGTGTAAGGGAGATGTTGGGGATCAGTGATTGTGTAAAAGAGATGTTGGGGGTCAGTGATTGTGTAAGGGAGATGTTGGGGGTCGGTGATTGTGTAAGGGAGATGTTGGGGGTCAGTGATTGTGTAAGAGAGATTTGGGGGTCAGTGATTGTGTAAGAGAGATTTGGGGGTCAGTGATAGATGAATAAATGTAGAATGACAAGAGAGAGGAGTCGGGATGCAGCAGGCGGTGGCCCAAGTAACAGTGAGTAAGTGACAGTAACAGGCCCTGCGCTCTCTGCGCCTCCCTCCCCGGCCCTGACACCAAACAGCCCCACGAGCACCTTATCCCCTGCTCCGGTACCTTTGACTCGGGCGGACTTTGTCTCGAACTTGGTCAGCATCTCCCCGGCTTCTCTTCCCACCGCTCAGCACACGTCACCCTGTCTCTCTCTTAGTCCCGGAAGTGCCGCGTTGGACGTCGCTACATCACCTCACTGCGCCTGCGCAACGCTAAATCCTCCGAGGAACAGTGAACGGCTCACCCTGACTTCCTGTTTGGAACACAGCTGAACTCGACGACGGAAGTGGACTGTGGCCGTTTCCGCTGCACAGATTGTAGGCGGAAGTAGTGGAGCTTGTGACTATGGCCTTGCGGACTGTTTGTTGTGTGAGGAGACTGAGCGAAGCCTATCGGGGCTGGAGGTGCCTGGGACTTGTCGTGGCTCTGCTGGCTGGTAAGGGGCACCCAATTGACTGGCTGATGTGTTGCTGCTGTTTCTATTGTTGTGTCATTCGGAGCATGATGGGAGTTGTAGTTTCAGTATGAAATGACTGGGACGTGGGTTGAGTCATTGTACATAATAATAGTTGTGTCCTGGGGCTGGTGAGGGTCAGTATTAGAGACAAGAGAATCCTCCTGTCACACTAAAAGTCAACTCCCCATATTTATATATAATACAAGTAAATCCCACTCTCAACTCTCTGCTGTATTATATCAGTATGTGTCTGACTCCTCCTCCTGCACTGCTGCTTCTCACTCCTGAAACATTGGATTCATTAGGAACAGCATTTCTCCTGTTTAATGCCAAACACTCCTGTTCTTTCCCTCAGTCGTGTGCGGTGGGAATTCAGTGGAGAGGAAGATCTACATCCCATTGAACAGCACCGCCCCCTGCGTCCGACTGCTAAACGCCACCCACCAGGTCGGCTGCCAATGTAAGTGACCCCTCCGCTGTGCCATTAAAGGACAAGTAAACCTTGAAAACAAGTGAATGTAAAACTGATGAGAGTGCTATTCTAAGCACTTTTGTAATGTACATTCATTATTTATTCTTTTTTCATTCTAAGATATTAAGGGATACGTGTGCTGTTAAATGAACAGTAACACCAATTTTTTTTCAGTGCTTAATTCCCCCCTAAATCTTTCAAGTGCCCCATAGGAGAGAGAGACGAAAAGGCGACCGCAGCGTAAAGGAGACATTTTGTGTAAAAAATAATATATAATATACTAGGGCGTTATACTCATTTAGATATAGAAGAATTGTGCTTAAAAAAGGTAGTGTTTCAGGCTGATTTTTTCAATATTTCTGCAAAAAAAAAAACCCTAATAATCCCTCCCTATCTTTCCACTTCCTGTTCCCTGAATTCCCAGGCTGTGCAGGGGAGCCGGCGGCACTCAGCTCACTGCACTGTAGGACAGGAACCAATCAGCAGCTAGCAGGACCTGATAGGGAACTGAAGCCTGTCTGTGCTTGTGTGACTGAAGGGCTGTGATTGGCTGTCCCCCTCCTACTGTGCTTCTGGCAGGGACCGTTAGGACTCGCCCACCCCTCATTTAAAACTCAGACAGGGACCAGTTAACATCTATAGGGAGCTCAAATAAAGGGGCCATTTGTAAAGATAATATTAATTTTTAGCACCATGTAAAACCAACGCCATATATTACTTATAATTGCCTACAAAATTAGGGGTTTTTCCATTTATCCTAAATGTCTCCTTTAAATTCCTCTGTGCGCTGAACCGGAAGTCAGCTTTGTACTTAGGAAAAAAAAATTAGAAACCTTTCTCAAATCTTTCCTAAGCAGAAGAACATCAGAGCAGCCTCTTTCTTTCTCCTGACAACTTCCTTGACTACTTGGTGGTCAGACTGGTGGGAAACTGACCAGCAGGTGGCGCTGTTGTAACAAAATTCATTCATATTAACAGTACATGTATCCCTTAATATCTTGGAATGAAAAAATAATAAATAATGAATGTACGTTGCAAAAGTGCTTAGAACAGCCCCCTCATCAATTTTACATTCACTTATTTTAAAGGTTTACTTATCCTTTAAATACAATAGGAGTGGCAGAGCATTTATTTTAAGTTTCTTTGTACCTCAGCGTCTAAGAACGGTGACACCGGGGTGATCCATGTGGTGGAGCAAGAGGAGGACCTGCAGTGGGTGCTGGAGAGCGGCCCTCATCCCCCCTATATTGTGGTGCTGGAGGCCCATCTCTTTACCAGGTTGGTACCTACAGATGGGTTATTGCTGCCAGGTTTTATTATAATCACAGACAGGAGATATGTATTGTTTGCCTCACCCGAGACTGCAGAACTGCACAACCATATTTACAATACAGAGGGCGATATTCCATTACTGATACTGTTTCTTTAGGTAAAAGGGGTTGTTCCCCTTTAAATTAACTGTTAGTATGATGTAGAGAGGGATATTCTGAGACACTTTGCAATTGGTTTTCATTTTTTATTATTTGTGGTTTTTGAGTTATTTCGCTTTTTATTCAGCAGCTCTCCAGTTTCAGCCAATCTGGTTGCTAGGATCCAAATTCCCCTAGCAACCATGCATTGATTTGAATAAGATACTGGAATATGAATAGGAGAGGACTGAATAGAAAGCGGAGAAATAAAAAGTAACAATAACAATACATGTGTAGCCTTACAAAGCATTTGTTTTTTAGTAGGGATGCACCGAATCCAGAATTCAGTTTGGGATTCGGCCTTTTTCAGCAGGATTCGGATTCGGCCGAATCCTTGTATCTGGCCGAACCAAATCTGAATCCTAATTTGCATATGTAAATTAGGGGCAGTGAGGGAAATCACATGACTTCATCACAAAAAAAAGTGAATTTTTTTTCACATTTTCCTTTCCCACCCCTAATTTGTATATGCAAATTAGGATTCGGTTCGGTATTTGGCTGAATCTTTCACAAAGGATTCGGGTATTCGGTTGAATCCCAAATAGTGGATTCGGTGCATCCCTATTTTTTTAGATGGGGGTCAGTGAACCCCATATGAAAGCTGGAAAGAGTCCGAAGAAGATGGCAAATCATTCAAAAACTATAAAAGATAAAAAATGAAGACCAATTGAAAAGTTGCTTATTTGACCATTCTATAGCATACTAAAAGTTAACTTAAAGGTGAAACACCCCTTTAATACACTGAAGATGGGCCCTGCTTGTGGGGGTGAATCTTATATTTGATTGAGTTGCTGCATTTCACCCCTTTATTTGAGTGGTATTAAAGTGCTGCTCATGCCGATGTTTTTGTGGGATCTGCTAATCGTCCTTGTGTCCCCCAGAGACACCATGCAGAAGTTAAAGGGGAGCAGGCGTGTGTCTGGTATTGCCGTTACCTTTTCCAAAACAAGCCCTGCTGCTGGATTCTCCCCCGATCCTCCGTGCCCAAATGATGGTTTTGGTAAGTCCGATTATTAATATTATTATTATTATCCTCAGCAGTGATTCCAGGGTTCAGAGTCTTACATTATATCTAAAAGCAGTGTTTGATTATCTCATTATATTCTCATTTCCCATGCAATCCTCTGACTCTTCAAACTAAGCAGCAGAAGCCAGAGTTTAAAGGGATTCTGTCATGATTTTTATGGTTTAGTTTTTATTTCTAAATGACACTGTTTACACTGCAAATAATTCACTGTACAATATAAAATGTCATTCCTGAACCAGCAAGTGTATTTAGTTGTAATATTGGTGTGTAGGTGCATCTCAGCTCATTTTGCCTGGTCATGTGATTTCAGAAAGAGCCAGCACTTTAGGATGGAACTGCTTTTTGGCAGGCTATTGTTTTTCCTTCTCAATGTAACTGAATGTGTCTCAGTGGGACCTGGATTTTACTATTGAGTGCTGTTCTTAAATCTACCAGGCAGCTGTTATCTTGTGTTAGGGAGCTGCTATCTGGTTACCTTCCCATTTGTTCTGTTGTTAGGCTGTTGGGGGGGGGGGGGGGGGGAGGTGGTGATATCACTCCAACTTGAAGTAAACAATGACTGAGGTTTATCAGAGCACAAGTCACATGACTGGGGGCAGCTTGGAAGCTGACAATATGTCTAGCCCCATGTCAGATTTCAAAACTAAATATAAAAAAATCTGTTTGCTCTTTTGAGAAATGGATTTCAGTGCAGAATTCTGCTGGAGCAGCACTATTAACTAGGGATGCACTGAATCCACTATTTTGGATTCGGCCGAATCCCCGAATCCTTCTCTAAAGATTTGGCTGAATACCGAATCCTAATTTGCATATGCAAATTAAGGGTGGGAAGGGGAAAACATTTTATACTTCCTTGTTATGTGACAAGAAAGTCACGCGATTTCCCTCCCTGCCCCTAATTTGCATATGCAAAGTAGAATTTGATTTCGGTTCGGCCGAATCCTGCTGAAAAAGGCCGAATCCCGAAAGGAATCCTGGATTCAGTGCATCCCTACTATTAACTGATGCGTTTTGAAAAAAACATTTTTTTTCCCATGACAGTTTAACTTTATATTGGTTGCTTAGGGTTCTGTATCCCTTTATGAAACACGGCTATTCCTCATTCTAGTGGGCTAACAGTGCTCATTCTCCCGCAGGGTTATACACCAGTGATCACGGCTCCCAGTATGCCCACTGCAACAATATCACATGGAACCCGCTCGGGACTGGGCTTTCCTACGAAGAATTCCAGTTCCCAATCTTCCTGCTCCGCGATGAGAATGAAACAGAAGTCATAAAGCAGGTGGGTTCCCAGCTGAGTGGTTCACTTTTGTTTTGTTTGATGTCTGTGATTCAGTTTTATCACTGATATGGGATATCCTTCATATATAACGATTTTTGGGGTTCATCGTCTCTTTGCAGTGCTACAGAGATCACAATGTGCCGCAGAATGGGAGCGCCCCCCAGCATCCTCTCTGTGCCATGCAGCTTTCCTCTTTTATGAACGCAGTCACCAACACAGTCACCTGCATGCGGCGCAACTCCCTCCAGTCATCATTTAGCCTTAGTGCTGGTAAGGCTGCTTATTGGTCAGGCTCTTCTCAGTGGGCGTGGGCAAGGGAGGGGCTCAGCTTGAGATGCTAGAATCAAAACCTAAGCAATAAGGATTTACAAGGCTACGGTTCATGATGAAACCAAACTTGAATAATACAATTAGAGCTTTTAGTCCATTTAAAACACAAAGGTTGAAGCGGGCTGGGCAACAGAAGCTTAAAGGGGTAGTTCATCTTTCAGTTAAAGGGATACTGTCATGGGGAAAAACATTTTTTTTCAAAACACATCAGTTAATAGTGCTGCTCCAGCAGAATTCTGCACTGAAATCCAGAAAAGAGCAAACAGATTTTTTTATATATTGAAATCTGACATGGGGCTAGACATATTGTCAGTTTCCCAGCTGCCCCAAGTCATGTGACTTGTGCTCTGATAAACTTCAGTCACTCTTTACTGCTGTACTGCAAGTTGGAGTGATATCACCCCCCTCCCTTTCCCTCCCAGCAGCCAAACAAAAGAACAATGGGAAGGTAACCAGATAGCAGCTCCCTAACACAAGATAACAGCTGCCTGGTAGATCTAAGAACAACACTCAATAGTAAAATCCCATGTCCCACTGAGACACATTCAGTTACATTGAGAAGGAAAAACAGCAGCCTGCCAGAAAGCAGTTCCATCCTAAAGTGCAGGCACAAGTCACATGACTTGGGGCAGCTGGGAAATTGACAAAATGTCTAGCCCCATGTCAGATTTCAAAATTGAATATAAACAAATCTGTTTGCTCTTTTGAGAAACGGATTCCAGTGCAGAATTCTGCTGGAGCAGCACTATTAACTGATGCGTTTTGATAAAAACATGTTTTCTGATGACAGGATCCCTTTAACTTTTAGTATGTTATAGAATGGCCAGTTCTAAGCAACTTTTTTTAAGTGGTCTTCATTATTTATTTTTTATAGTTTTTAAATGCTTTGCCTTTTTCTTCTGCTATGTAAAGCAGCAAATCTATTGTTATTGCTACTTTTTATTCCTCATCTTTCTATACAGGCCTCTCCTATTCATATTCCAGTCTCTCATTTAAATCAGTGCATGGTTGCTAGGATTTTTTGGACCCTAGCAACCAAATAGCTGAAATTGCAAACTCAAAAACCACAAATAATAAAAAAAATGAAAACCAATTGCAAGTTACTCTTTGTGTTCCCTAGAAGGAGTGTGTGATTCAATCATCGTGCACAACGTGTGGAGCTCCCTGAAGCCCATCAATACCACAGGCACAATTCCACAGGAGGAGGAGCTAGTTGTGGCTGCTGCAAGGGTAAGTTAACCCTTCTATTTGGCCTGCTTGTATGCTGGCCCCTGAACCAGAAACAGTCTCCTCTCGTTCCTACAGGCTGACAGTCACTCCTTCTTCTGGAATCTGGCTCCGGGGGCAGACAGCGCTGTGTCGGGGTTTGTGACCCTGCTGGCTGCGGCGGAGGCTCTGCACAAACTAAACGGCACTCAGGATTTGCCACGAAATATAATGTTCGTCTTTTTTCAAGGAGTAAGTTTTTGGTGGGATAACAGGGCATATAGTAGAATATTGCGTCGGGTTAGGTATTACACAAGAGAATATGATTGGTCAGTAAGACACAACTTTGTTTATGGGGAAGACAAGATTTTTTGATCGGACTACAACTCTCAGCATGACTCTGCAGAGGTACAGGGAGTTGTAGTCCAAGATATTAAGCAGAGCATGAAATATTAAACACTTGTGTGTATTTGTATATATATTTATTTTTAATTATGTACCCTCCAAACTCCTTGCAGGAAATCTACGACTATATTGGTAGTTCCAGGATGGTGTATGATATGGAGAAAGGCCGCTTCCCTGTCTCACTGGGGAACATTCATTCATTTGTTGAACTGAATCAGGTAAGTGCTTTGACCTTTCCCATTGAAATCAGAGTATAATCTATGAATCGTATTTGTCTTATTGAATTACCGTTACCCTTCTCTACACACTATAGGGTATATTTATCAAAGAGTGAAGTTAGAGATCGCCACAGTGAAATTCCGCCACTCCATTCAATTCTATGGGATTTTTAAAAGAGTATTTATCAGTGGGTGAAAGTGAAAGTTCATCCTTTGATAAATATGCCTTTCAAAATCCCATAGAAATGAATGGACAGTACCGTAATTTCACTCTAGAGGACTGTGGCGTTCTCTAACTTCACTCTTTGCTAAATATACCCCTATGTCTGAGAAAGCTTTTGTGTGTGATCAGAAACAGACTGATAGGATTGTATGGGGAAGTAATTAAGGAGCATTCTGTTGTTTCTCCTGCAGGTGGCGCTAAGAAATGACTCCTACCTGTGGATTCACACTGATCCCATCTCCAGGAATAACGAGACCGTGAATGCAACGGTAATGTCCCAGGCCCTGAAAATAGTGGTGTCAGAGTGCATAGTCTCCCAGGGGGGATTTAAGTCCCTCTTTTATGAGATTGCATGAAATATTAGTCCCTATACTGTCAATTCCATTCTGCATTTTGCCAGTCTGACCACCAATTAGTCAAGGAAGTTGTCAGGAGAAAGAAAGAGGCTGCTCTGATGTTCTTCTGCTTAGGAAAGATTTGAGAGAGGTTTCTAATTTTATTCCTAAGCAGAAGAACATCAGAGCAGCCTCTTTCTCTCTCCTGACAACTTCCTTGACTACTTGGTGGTCAGACTGGTGGGAAACTGACCAGCAGGTGGCGCTGTTGTAACACAATTCATTCATATTAACAGTACATGTATCCCTTAATATCTTGGAATGAAAACAAAATAAATAATGAATGTAAATTACAAAAGTGCTAAGAATAGCACTCTCATCAATTTTACATTCACTTATTTTAAAGGTTTAATTATCCTTTAAAGGAGAAGGAAAGCTCCAAGACAGTTTATTGCCAACAGATTAGCCACAACAGTGCAAGTTAGAATGCTATATTTAGTCTGCAGAATGCTTTACCATAACTGAGTAAACAGCTCTAGACACTGTCTCTGTTTGTTTAGGATAGAAACTGCCATATAAGCTTGGTGTGAAATCACTTCCAGTCTGAGTCTCTCCCTGCCCACTTACAGCTCTGGGCTCAGATTACAGCAGAGAAGGGAGGGGGAGAGAGGAGCAAACTGAGCATGCTCAAGCCCTAGCCCTGGAGGTTTAAGCTGAAAACGGGAAGTCTGATACAGAAGCCCATGAGTACACAAAAGAAGGAAAGAAATGTGCTGTTTCTTTTGACAGAGGACTCGGAGCAGCATTACTTTGAGGGGTTACTGGTGTATTTATATAGACCTTTCTGATAAAGCTTACTTACTTTTAGCCTTTCCTTCTTCTTTAAGGGAATTTATTTAGGGTAAAACATTGACCAATATGCAATAATTACCAAGACTAGAGTTCTGATTCATTGTACCCTCGTGTTTTATTTTGCTAGAGGAATAACCTGTGCTGAAACTTTCTCTCTTTTTCCTTTACTTTAGGTACAAGAGGTGGTTGATTCCCTAGTGAGTGCAAGTCATGATTCCAATGTGACTGTACAAGAAATTGGCCACTCCCAGCCCCTCCCACCCGCTTCCTTGCATCGCTTCCTGAGGGCTCGGAACATCCCCGGGGTTGTACTTACGGATCACAGAACTGCTTACAGCAACAGGTAAGTCACTTACTAAATACTCCCAGTGTTACTCACTGCCTGGGTCTGTAGATGATAGGAAGAGAAAACAAATGTGCAGTTTTCAGATGCAGAACCCACAGTGCAACATTTTACCCAGAATTCCAGGCCAGCACCATCCTAACCACCAGCCGAAAGGCAGTCAGGAAGAACAAGGCTCCAATACAACCTGCACCCTCTGCTACTGGTGTGTCTAAATGATGTGCAAGTTATTCCCCATGCCTCTTCACTTCTGTCCCTCACTAATACAAGTCTTATTTATGAGGGAAGTGTCTGAAATGGAGTGCGGAGCCCTGCAACAATTTTAAAACAGCAAAACATAATGTGCAAGGTGCAAAATCATTGCAGGGGAATAACAATTCAGCAGGAACAGTCCCCTAAGTTTGCTCATAGTCTGTACAGAGAGATCCCATAAAACTATGGCAGCATAGGTATTCCCTGTACTAAGAACAATTCAGCAGGAACAGTCCCTAAGTTTGCTCATAGTCTGTACAGAGAGATCCCATAAAACTATGGCAGCATAGGTATTCCCTGTACTAAGCACAATTCAGCAGGAACAGCCCCCTAAGTTTGCTCATAGTCTGTACAGAGAGATCCCATAAAACTATGGCAGCATAGATATTCCCTGTACTAAGCACAATTCAGCAGGAACAGCCCCTAAGTTTGCTCATAGTCTGTACAGAGAGATCCCATAAAACTATGGCAGCATAGGTATTCCCTGTACTAAGAACAATTCAGCAGGAACAGTCCCTAAGTTTGCTCATAGTCTGTACAGAGAGATCCCATAAAACTATGGCAGCATAGGTATTCCCTGTACTAAGAACAATTCAGCAGGAACAGTCCCCTAAGTTTGCTCATAGTCTGTACAGAGAGATCCCATAAAACTATGGCAGCATAGGTATTCCTCTGTACTAAGCACAATTCAGCAGGAACAGCCCCCTAAGTTTGATCATAGTCTGTACAGAGAGATCCCATAAAACTTATGACAGTATAGGTATTCCTCTGTACTAAGCACAATTCAGCAGGAACAGTCCCCTAAGTTTGCTCATAGTCTGTACAGAGAGATCCCATAAAACTATGACAGTATAGGTATTCCCCTGTACTAAGCACAATTCAGCAGGAACCGTCCCTAAATTCGCTTATAGTCTGTACGGAGAGATCCCATAAAACTATGGCAGCATAGGTATTCCCTGTACTAAGAACAATTCAGCAGGAACAGTCCCTAAGTTTGCTCATAGTCTGTACAGAGAGATCCCATAAAACTATGGCAGCATAGGTATTCCCTGTACTAAGCACAATTCAGCAGGAACAGCCCCCTAAGTTTGCTCATAGTCTGTACAGAGAGATCTCATAAAACTTATGACAGTATAGGTATTCCCCTGTACTAAGCACAATTCAGCAGGAACAGTCCCTAAGTTTGCTCATAGTCTGTACAGAGAGATCCTATAAAACTATGGCAGCATAGGTATTCCCTGTACTAAGAACAATTCAGCAGGAACAGTCCCTAAGTTTGCTCATAGTCTGTACAGAGAGATCCCATAAAACTATGACAGTATAGGTATTCCCCTGTACTAAGCACAATTCAGCAGGAACAGTCCCTAAGTTTGCTCATAGTCTGTACAGAGAGATCCTATAAAACTATGACAGTATAGGTATTCCCCTGTACTAAGCACAATTCAGCAGGAACAGTCCCTAAGTTTGCTCATAGTCTGTACAGAGAGATCCTATAAAACTATGGCAGCATAGGTATTCCCTGTACTAAGCACAATTCAGCAGGAACAGTCCCTAAGTTTGCTCATAGTCTGTACAGAGAGATCCCATAAAACTATCACAGTATAGGTATTCCCCTGTACTAAGCACAATTCAGCAGGAACAGTCCCTAAGTTTGCTCATAGTCTGTACAGAGAGATCCTATAAAACTATGGCAGCATAGGTATTCCCTGTACTAAGCACAATTCAGCAGGAACAGTCCCTAAGTTTGCTCATAGTCTGTACAGAGAGATCCCATAAAACTATCACAGTATAGGTATTCCCCTGTACTAAGCACAATTCAGCAGGAACAGTCCCTAAGTTTGCTCATAGTCTGTACAGAGAGATCCTATAAAACTATGGCAGCATAGGTATTCCCTGTACTAAGCACAATTCAGCAGGAACAGCCCCCTAAGTTTGCTCATAGTCTGTACAGAGAGATCTCATAAAACTTATGACAGTATAGGTATTCCTCTGTACTAAGCACAATTCAGCAGGAACAGTCCCCTAAGTTTGCTCATAGTCTGTACAGAGAGATCCTATAAAACTTATGACAGTATAGGTATTCCTCTGTACTAAGCACAATTCAGCAGGAAAAGTCCCCTAGGTTTGCACATAGTCTGTACAGAGAGATCCCATTAAACTATGGCAGCATATGTATTCCCCTGTACTAAGCACAATTCAGCAGGAACGTCCCTAAATTCGCTTATAGTCTGTACGGAGAGATCCCATAAAACTATGGCAGCATAGGTATTCCCTGTACTAAGCACAATTCAGCAGGAACAGTCCCCTAAGTTTGCTCATAGTCTGTACAGAGAGATCCCATAAAACTATGGCAGCATAGGTATTCCCTGTACTAAGCACAATTCAGCAGGAACAGTCCCTAAGTTTGCTCATAGTCTGTACAGAGAGATCCTATAAAACTATGGCAGCATAGGTATTCCCTGTACTAAGCACAATTCAGCAGGAACAGTCCCTAAGTTTGCTCATAGCCTGTACAGTGAGATCCCATAAAACTATGAGGGCAGCATATTCTTGCACTTGTCAGTGATTCATCACATTGTTCAACAAATTACATTCCAGGAAGAGTAACAATTGTACGAGTCTCTCATAATAACACAATTCCCGATTGCTCCATTCATCAGACTAGTGATTAATTCCCAGAATGCATTTCCTCATGCATCTTATAATAAGGGTGCTGCTTTCTCAGCTGGTTCTGTTTGGGCCCTCCAGCACTGTGCCAACTGAAGAGATGAAATCTTTCCTTACAGATATTATCACAGCTTGTACGACACAGCCGATAACATCCACATGAGATATCCAGAAGGGCTGACCGAGGAAGAACAACTGGAATATATCACGGATACAGCACGGGTAGGAGAGTAGTGTTAAGTTATACAGGACTTTTTAGCCAACTCCTGTGCCCCACTGGCACCCTATCCTTGTTCTGTTCAATAAGGCATTTCTGTGGTGCAGTGTAGTTCTGGTAGGAAATATCCCTGAGTAAAATAAATACTTTACCCTAAAAAACAGGACTCTGTCCACAGAACTGCTGATCCTGCAAGTCTGACACTTCTTTCTTTGCAGTCTCTTGCAGATGTTGCCACCGTGCTTGCAAACTCGCTGTACAAGCTAGCTGGAGGGAAGGGCACAGAGGAAATTAAGGCCGACCCCAAAACGGTAAGCACTGTATTTCATTATTTTAAATATTTCACACAGAAGTGCATTGTGTATAGAAGATACTACTTAAAGGGTTTGTTCACCTTTGAGTTTGCTTCTATTATGTTGTAGAGAGGGATATTCTGAGACAATTTTCAATTGGTTTTCATTTTTTATTATTTGTGGTTTTTGACGTATTTAGCTTTTTATTCAGCAACTCTCGTTTTCAAATTCAGCAATCTGGTTGCTAGGGTCCAAATTACCCTAGCAACCATGCATTGATTTGAATAAGAGACTGGAATATGAATCGGAAAGAGCAGTAATAAAAAGTAACAATATATTTGTAGCCTTGCAGAGCATTTGTTATTTTTAGATGGGGTCCCATTTGAAAGCTGGAAAGAGCCATAAGAAAAAGGCAAAGAATATGGTTGCTAGGTGTCCAAATGACCATAGCAACCGTGCATTGATTTAAATAAGAGACTTTAATATGAATAGGAAAAGGACTAAATAGAAGGGAGTAATAAAAAGTAGTAATAACAATACATTTGTAGCCTTACAGAGCATTTGTTTTTAGATGGGGTCAGTGACCCCCATTTGAAAGTTGGAAGTCAGAAAAAAAGGCAAATAATTCAAAAGCTATAAACAATAAATAACGAAGACCAATTGAAAAATTGCTTAGAATTGGCCGTTCCATAACGTACTAAAAGTTCATTTAAAGGCGACCCACCTCTTTAAAGGGACAGTGTCATTTTATCAAACAAGTAGTGGTTTGTGTGCTGGGTTAGAGATGAAAGAGAGAAGCTTGTTTTAATCTGTAGAGAGGTGGAGTAATAGAGTAAAGCACAGTTATGAATAATATTACTGCCCATATCATACTAAAGCTGGCTATACACAGCCTATATGAGATGCTGTCAGTTGATTGGTCCAGGTATGGGTCCAAACAACAGCCTGACCTTGTGATAGATTTCTGGCCAATCCAAGACCATATATCTGTATCAGGCCATTGTTGTACAGGTATGGGACGTGTTATCCAGAATGCTTGGGACCTGGGGCTTTCTGGATAAAGGAGCTTTCTGTAATTTGGGTCTTAATACCTTAAAGGGGAAGTAAAGTTTAAAATAGAATAAGGCTAGAAATGCTGTATGTTGTATACTAAACATAAACCTGAACTTACTGCACCACAAGCCTAATCAAACAAATGATTTATGCTTTCAAAGTTGGCCACAGGGGGTCACCATCTTGTAACTTTGTTATACATCTTTGCAAGACCAAGACTGTGCACATGCTCAGTGTGGTCTGGGCTGCTTAGGGATCGTCATAAATGATCAAAACAGCACAAGTCAAATAATATCTTCCAGAAGCCGATACAGCAAGACTGATTAATAATCAGAATATACAGACTGCACTGGGTCCTGTGTTGTCATGTAATCTAATGTGGATTTTATAGTTTTTGTATTGTTTAATACAAACTTTCTCCAACTCTGCGGAACCAGTGGCTGCAGCAAAATAATCCTCCAAATAGAATCCCAATTTATCTGTTTAAATCTGGCTCCATGATCTCTGTCCCTGCAGCTGGAGTTGGAAACAGTAAAGGGGATGTAAAGGCAAAAATAAAATCCAATTCAAATCTCTACACAGTCACCGACTGCTCTACAGGGAAACAAACAAAGCTGCTTGAGTTCTGCATGGCTGGGAAGTAAGGCGGGGGCTCCCCCTGCTGTTCATAAGTATGATTGTTTCCCTGTAGAACAGTTAGGGACTGTCTGACAATTCCTATCCACAGCAGTAAATGAAGGGAGAATTTCACTGCATACAGTCAGGTTTCTTATAAAAACATTTTTTAATTAAAGTATATTGGAGATAGGTTTCTTTTTAATTAAAGTAAAAATGGGATTTTATTTTTTTGCCTTAACATCCCCTTTAAGTCTACTTTACAACAAATTCAACTAAATATCCGACCCATCTTGTGGCTGCTGTTTGACTTTTCCCAGAATCTCTTGCTGTGTATCATTGCGGGAGGCTAATTGGTTCGTTATTGTTCTGCAGGTCACACAGATGTTATACGGGTTTTTAAAAATGTCCAACAACAGCTGGTTCCAGTCCATCATCAAGGAAGATTGGAGAAAAGTTCTGGGTAAGAAGAAACCGACCTTCGATTTCCTGTGGGTTTTCCTAAAATCAGGGCGACAAGTGCTGGCAGTTTGGAGCTACAGTGCTGCCCAATTTACAGTTCTGAGGGTGCTCCCCCTCTTCCCTCCAAATGGGGCTCAAACTGTGGAATGTGCTCCCCCTATTCCTGACTGTTACCCCAATGTTTCTATATATCTGTAACCTTGTTATGAACTAAGGGGGCCCAGTCTGAAGGCCAGTTAGGGGGAGATTTGGGGTAAGTGTTTATTTGTACCCTGGGTACCCCTGGAACTATAGCAGGGTGACTGTTACCCCAATGTTTCTATATATCTGTAACCTTGTTATGAGCTAAGGGGACCCAGTCTGAAGGTCAGTTAGGGGGAGATTTGGGGTGAGTGTTTATTTGTGCCCTGGGTACCCCTGGAACTATAGCAGTGTGACACCCCAATGTTTCTATATATCTGTAACCTTGTTATAAGCTAAGGGGGCCCAGTCTGAAGGCCAGTTAGGGGGAGATTTGGGGTGAGTGCTTATTTGTACCCTGGGTACCCCTGGAACTATAGCAGGGTGACACCCCAATGTTTCTATATATCTGTAACCTTGTTATGAGCTAAGGGGGCCCAGTCTGAAGGCCAGTTAGGGGGAGATTTGGGGTGAGTGATATTATTATATAGAGGGGGTAGAGGGATAAAGGTGGAAGGAAGCCCGGCGGGATCAAACTTTATATAGTTCAGTGCATGTGATTTTCTCTTTCTCACACTGTTCCTTGATTGTGTCCCGTCTCTAGAGAGTGGGCAGGTGCAGTATTATATGACGGGCACTATAAAGGGAAACTCAAGGGAACCTAATTATCCTGCCGGTCTTCTACTCTCTGTGTTGGCCAACCTCACCGGAACGGCGGTCAACCTGACCAAGGAGGAATGTCAGAACCCAGAAAAGATTGACGATCCCAAGAAAGAGGTAATTGCTGCACCACGAGTCACTAGACTTGTTAGAGTTAAATTAGAGTTAAATTGCCATTTGCTGCCAATCTGTTTAGGAACACTTGATACTGGAATTAGCACAAGGTGGTCTTAACCCAATGTTTCAACCTGTCTGGCCAAAACCTTCCCCTGTACTAAGCACAATTCAGCAGGAACAGTCCCCTAAGTTTGCTCATAGTCTGTACAGAGAGATCCCATAAAACTATGGCAGCATAGGTATTCCCCTGTACTAAGCACAATTCAGCAGGAACAGCCCCTAAGTTTGCTCATAGTCAGTACAGAGAGATCCCATAAAACTATGGCAGCATAGGTATTACCTGTACTAAGCACAATTCAGCAGGAACAGTCCCTAAGTTTGCTCATAGTCTGTACAGAGAGATCCCATAAAACTATGGCAGCATAGGTATCCCCTGTACTAAGCACAATTCAGCAGGAACAGCCCCTAAGTTTGCTCATAGTCAGTACAGAGAGATCCCATAAAACTATAGCAGCATAGATATTCCCCTGTACTAAGCACAATTCAGCAGGAACAGCCCCCTAAGTTTGCTCATAGTCTGTACAGAGAGATCCCATAAAACTATGGCAGCATAGGTATTCCCCTGTACTAAGCACAATTCAGCAGGAACAGTCCCCTAAGTTTGCTCATAGTCTGTACAGAGAGATCCCATAAAACTATGGCAGCATAGGTATTCCCTGTACTAAGCACAATTCAGCAGGAACAGTCCCTAAATTTACTCATAGTCTGTACAGAGAGATCCCATAAAACTATAGCAGCATAGGTATTCCCTGTACTAAGCACAATTCAGCAGGAACAGCCCCTAAGTTTGCTCATAGTCTGTACAGAGAGATCCCATAAAACTATGGCAGCATAGGTATTCCCCTGTACTAAGCACAATTCAGCAGGAACAGTTGATACAGAGTACAGAGAACTCCCATAAACCTGTGGGAAGAGTCACATTGTGAAGCCTCTCTCCTGTTTCCTGACAGTTGTACAGTTACACGTGGGTGCAGGGCCCTATAGAGAGTAACACCACATCCAGGCGGCCATATTGTGTGAGGAGTTCCATTCGTAGTCACATGGCAGAGTCTCCGGCCTTCGAGTTGGACCAATGGGACTCCACTGAATACTCTACATGGACAGAGAGTCGCTGGAAGGAGATCAAGGGGCGCATTTTCTTGGTGCCGAGCCGTGAGCTGGAGGTGAGCGGCGGATAATAAAGGGGAACTGACTCCACTCAAACTGATATGTTTACTTTCAGCAGCACAAATAAGGGAAATGATAAGAGGCCCATTAGGTGGGAGTGTGCGGAGGGGCTTGTACATGTCTTCTTCTACCAGCAGATGGCGCCCTTTATATTTTCTATTTTCACTGTATATAATAGAACTCTGTGTATATCCAATCAGGCAGACCCGTGCCCGAACGGAACCGCAGACCTGTAAGCTGACCCACTATGCCCAGACCCACTACCCGACCCAGCCCACAAACAGCTTTTCTACCCCCGACCCACCACCCCCAAAAATTGGAGTGCCAGTCCTTCATCATAGCCAGGTACCCAGACGTGTTACACACAGACCTGCACAATCAGCTACTCGGAAATTTCTGCCCAAAACCCGAACACCTTGCGGGTACGTGACCCCATGCAGGACTCTAGTATAGGCAGCTGGTCCAAGGCTGCAGTTTAGTTTCCATCATTCAGAGGTCAATACAAATATGGGAAAATATATAAAGCGGAGCTCACCCATCCAGCGTTACCGTCTCTCCTGCAGCGGCATCCCGCGAGAACTCTGCAGGTAAGTAAACTCCCGTGTCAAACAGCACAAAATGAGTTCAGTGCATGGGCCGGAGAAACATCAGAGACGAAAAATCTTCATCAAAAGTGGCTTTATTGTGGCAAAAAATGTGAAACGATGGCAATGACCGGGAAAATCAGTTTACGCTTTTCGTGCCCATAACTAACGCCACTTCTTCAGAAGTGCCGTCCGTTATGGGCACGAAACGCGTAGGCTGATTTCAGAAGTGCCGTTAGTTATGGGCACGAAACGCGTAGGCTGATTTCAGATGTCGTTAATTATGGGCACGAAGCGCGTAGGCTGATTTTCACGGTCATTGCCACCGTTTCACATTTGTTGCCACAATAAAGCCACTTTTTGATGAAGATTTTTCGTCTCTGATGTTTCTCCGGCCCACACGCTGAACTCATTTTGTGCTGTCGTTCAGAGGTGAGTCTGTGCTGGGAGACTTTAATACTGCAGTGATATTTGTATTATTATCATCATTTATTTATATAGCACCAGTGAGTTACAGTTCAGTATAGGGCTGCACCAACTCCACTATTTTGGATTCGGCCGAACTCTTGAATCCTTTGCGAAAGATTCGGCCAAATACTGAATCCTAATTTGCATATGCGTGGGAAGGGGGGACTTTTTTAGTTCCTTGTTTTGAGACAAAAAAGTCATGCGATTTCCCTCCTCACCCCTAATTTGCATATGCAAATTAGGATTCGCTTCGGTCGGGCAGAATCAGAATCCTGCTGAAAAAGGCCGAATCCCCAACCGAATCCTGGATTGATTGCATCCCTGGTTCAGTCCATTCATTTATAAGTAACGGGGCTTTTACAATAGGAAGAGCCAAACCTCACAATTTGTGCTGAACCCTCTCTCTGTAGGGGACCAATGTAGAGAAATTTGATGGCAAGCTCTTCGGGTATTTCCCAATATTGATTATTCTAGTCCTATTATATGTATTTATTCCTCTCCCCCTGCAGGTGATCACGTTGGTGCTTGGCATCGCCATCCTTCTCGTTTCTCTGGTCGCCACGTATTTTATCAACGCCAAAGCCGATATCTTGTTCACAAACACAAACGACAGCGAGGTGGCCTATTAAAGCTCCTCCCACAGATGCACCAATCACATTAGCTTTGTATTAAAGGGGAACACTGGATGGAACGTATTTAACTGAAATAGACGGGGAAGCAGAACTTTGTCCCCCCTGGTAGAGTCCTGCGCGGGTCCATTTTTTGGAACCCATACCCGACCCGCAACCTGTAATCCTCAACCCACGACCCGCTGACCATGAAGAATCAGGAAGTGCCGTCATTGTAAATTGGAAGTGACATCATCAGAAGTAGGCGTGATCAAAAAAAGGCTGAACCACCGACCCGCGTCTATACGCACACCCGGAAATTCCACCCGTAACCCGCAGGTTTTGCAGGTAACCCGCGAGTACCCGACCCGCTGCAGGTCTCTTCCCCCTGAATGTGGAGCTGAAAATCTGAATGTGGCCACTAGGGGCAGCGGTTCCAACTCACAGAGACCCCAAAATGTCTTTTGCACTGGATAAAACCCACTGTTCCCCTTCCCTTATTGCAGCGATGATGCCCCCCACTCATACGAGTAACCCCCCGGCTGGATACAGTACTGGACATTGTGTAATTCTTCCGATACTGTCGATGTATGGGGGAGCAGACGGGTTGTAATTTCCGTCGTTTGTCTTATTATTGTACAGCTCAACCGATCAATCACTTCATTTTTATCTTCTTCTCTCTACTTACTGATTTATGTCACTAATTCCTTTTTTAAGATATATATGGACCCAATAGCCCCCCACAGAGCTGAAAAGGGGCACAAAACTGCCCCCGGGAGAGATTTGTGATTCCATGAGGTGTTGGAAAACTGCTCCTATATCTTCCCTCTGTGCCCTTTGTACGGCAGCTGAGCTCCCCATCCCTGTAGCCACTGCTCATTCACGTTACCCTCCCCCGAGCACTTTAGGCACCACTTTTAGGGTGTAGAAAAAGCTAGAAACCCCCCAAAATAGGAAAGGCAGCAGCAGTGGGTTGTTCCCCTGTTTAAGTCGGTGGCGGCGCATTAGAAAAAGTCGTAGTTCTCCAAAACAAAGCTGTTTGACCGTTATCACCTGTGTGACCTGTCCCATAGAGAATAATGGAAAGAATTCTCAAGTAGGATTGCAGGGAGTTGCAGTTTGAAGGTCAGACACCCTGATTATTACATTTTTCCCAGTTTTGTGGTACTTGGTGTAAAAATACTAACGTGACATTTGGCTGCGGAGATTGTGGTGAATTAAATGTGCTGAACTGATCATCTGACAATAAGTCGCTCCAACTGCCACATCTGGAACCGACCTGCGCTGGGGACACGTGATCTCAAAGCCGAAATCAATAAATAAAATAAATAACATTCATTTTTTTTTTTATTTTTTTAACAGTATTTGATTATTTGTAAATAAATAAATATGTGAATCTGAGCCAGTGGTCTGCGCTGCTTTATTTCTGAGTGTCGCTGTGAATGCTGGGAGTATCAACAACAGATGGCAGTTTAGGATCCCCGGGGAAGAGAGTGATGGGAGCGAGACTGGGGCTGGGAAACTGTATGATGCAACTGCAGCTAATAACAAATCTCTCCCTCTAACTGACCTTCAGACGGGGCCCCCTTAGCTCATAACAAGGTTACAGATATATAGAAACATTGGGGTGTCACCCTGCTATAGTTCCAGGGGTACCCAGGGCACAAATAAACACTCACCCCAAATCTCCCCCTAACTGACCTTCAGACTGGGCCCCCTTAGCTCATAACAAGGTTACAGATATATAGAAACATTGGGGTAACAGTCACCCTGCTATAGTTCCAGGGGTACCCAGGGTACAAATAAACACTCACCCCAAATCTCCCCCTAACTGGCCTTCAGACTGGGCCCCCTTAGCTCATAACAAGGTTACAGATATATAGAAACATTGGGGTGTCACCCTGCTATAGTTCCAGGGGTACCCAGGGTACAAATAAGCACTCACCCCAAATCTCCCCCTAACTGACCTTCAGACTGGGCCCCCTTAGCTCATAACAAGGTTACAGATATATAGAAACATTGGGGTGTCGCCCTGCTATAGTTCCAGGGGTACCCAGGGTACAAATAAGCACTCACCCCAAATCTCCCCCTAACTGACCTTCAGACTGGGCCCCCTTAGCTCATAACAAGGTTACAGATATATAGAAACATTGGGGTGTCACCCTGCTATAGTTCCAGGGGTACCCAGGGTACAAATAAGCACTCACCCCAAATCTCCCCCTAACTGACCTTCAGACTGGGCCCCCTTAGCTCATAACAAGGTTACAGATATATAGAGAAGCTGTAACATTAGGTTTATATCAGAACTACAGTTGCTATTCAGTTGGCTGGGGCTGATGGGAATGAAAGTACAAAGCTTGGTTGACACATCACTGTCTCTTAGTTGATCAGTATCCACTGGGGGGAGGGGCCTGGTATGACAATAAGAAATATATATCATTGTTCCATGTTACAATCTCTCTGCCCAACAAAAACAGCAAGCCGGCCGCCTACAAGCTGTTCCGACTCCGTACAAAGATTGTGGACAAATAAAAGGTGTTCCTGGGTCTCCTGACCTCTGACCCCAGCTGTCTGCAATATTGGAGTGGGGGAGGGTTGTGAGGCAGGGAGAGATGACAGCTGGGCCCGGCCCTCAGGGGCTAATGCCATGAATCAACAACTTGCCAGGGGCACATGTCGCTAAATACACACGGCCCAGATGTCTCCCATCTCTATACAGGGAATCTGAGGGGCAGATTTATCAATGGTCAAAGTGAAAATTCTAAATTCAAGCCTATTTCGTGTATCTCGACTAGGGAATAGTCCAAATTCCATTTGAATTTTAAAAAAAAATCGAAAATTCTAAATTTATCATGTACTGTCTCTTTAAAAATTCGACCACCACCATTCACCCTCTAAAATCTTCCGAATTGCTGTTTTAACCTATAGGGGACCTTTTAGAATATAATATAAGGATATAAGAAGTCACTGAGGGGTTGTTCTGTGACCATATAAAGGCACAAGGCTGCAGGCTGAGTTATACAGGGAACTCTGAGTATCACTCATGTATTATAAGGGATAATGTACCCCCTACTGTAAATGATAAGGATATTAGAAGTCACTGAGGGGTTGTTCTGTGACCATATAAAGGCACAAGGCTGCAGGCTGAGTTATACAGGGAACTCTGAGTATCACTCATGTATTATAAGGGATAATGTACCCCCTACTGTAAATGATAAGGATATTAGAAGTCACTGAGGGGTTGTTCTGTGACCATATAAAGGCACAAGGCTGCAGGCTGAGTTATACAGAGAACTCGGAGTATCACTCATGTATTATAAGGGATAATGTACCCCCTACTGTAAATGATAAGGATATTAGAAGTCACTGAGGGGTTGTTCTGTGACCATATAAAGACACAAGGCTGCAGGCTGAGTTATACAGGGAACTCTGAGTATCACTCATGTATTATAAGGGATAATGTACCCCCTACTGTAAATGATAAGGATATTAGAAGTCACTGAGGGGTTGTTCTGTGACCATATAAAGGCACAAGGCTGCAGGCTGAGTTATACAGGGAACTCTGAGTATCACTCATGTATTATAAGGGATAATGTACCCCCTACTGTAAATGATAAGGATATTAGAAGTCACTGAGGGGTTGTTCTGTGACCATATAAAGGCACAAGGCTGCAGGCTGAGTTATACAGATAACTCGGAGTATCACTCATGTATTATAAGGGATAATGTACCCCCTACTGTAAATGATAAGGATATTAGAAGTCACTGAGGGGTTGTTCTGTGACCATATAAAGGCACAAGGCTGCAGGCTGAGTTATACAGGGAACTCTGAGTATCACTCATGTATTATAAGAGATAATGTACCCCCTACTGTAAATGATAAGGATATTAGAAGTCACTGAGGGGTTGTTCTGTGACCATATAAAGGCACAAGGCTGCAGGCTGAGTTATACAGGGAACTCTGAGTATCACTCATGTATTATAAGGGATAATGTACCCCCTACTGTAAATGATAAGGATATTAGAAGTCACTGAGGGGTTGTTCTGTGACCATATAAAGACACAAGGCTGCAGGCTGAGTTATACAGGGAACTCTGAGTATCACTCATGTATTATAAGGGATAATGTACCCCCTACTGTAAATGATAAGGATATTAGCAGTCACTGAGGGGTTGTTCTGTGACCATATAAAGGCACAAGGCTGCAGGCTGAGTTATACAGGGAACTCTGAGTATCACTCATGTATTATAAGGGATAATGTACCCAGCCCCAGTAGTTGTACGGAAACACTGCAAATCCCAATAGGATCTTTTACTGATGCTGGAGGAAACATTTACACAGAGTTGCTGCACCCAATCCTTGTGCAAAAAAAGCTTCACTCTACACCCATGTGCAATGTGCACCTTCGATGCATCTGGCGCAAGGCTCACAAGCTAATGCCCCCCTCTAGAGGCACTAATATTGGTAGGGTTGGCCATTCGTTTTGTAGGGAGGGGTATAGTTGAGCGTCGGTCCTGCTTGCTCTGCTGTTAGGGGCGTGGCTAGCATGATTTATTGTGAGACTCTTGCCTCCAGTACCAGTGCCTCCACTAGTGGAAAAACTCCAGGCATCAGGGAGGCCACTGCAGGGTCCAGAACCAACTGGCTGCTATACTTCCTAGCAATGCTCCCAACCCTAACCCATGCAGCCCAAACCCACGCCAGACCCAGCCCACTAAGTTTACCTACGCCCACCCGTTTATCAGAGAGGACTGGAAGTGGCGAGAGCGAGTCTATAAACAAGAGATAACCTGTGACAACTACTGGAGGTCAATCCAACTGCCACTGTTCTTGGGACCAGTGTCGGACTGAGATGCCAGGGTGCCAGGGGTCCACCAGAAAACCTCAGACCATGGGCCCACCAGAAAACCTTAGACTGTGGGTCCACCAGAAAACCTTAGACTGTGGGTCCACCAGAAAACCTTAGACCATGGGCCCACCAGAAAACCTTAGATTATGGGCCCACCAGAAAACCTTAGATTATGGGCCCTCCAGAAAACCTTAGACCATGGGCCCACCAGAAAACCTTAGATTATGGGCCCTCCAGAAAACCTCAGACCATGGGCCCACCAGAAACCTTAGACCGTGGGCCCACCAGAAAACCTTAGATTATGGGCCCTCCAGAAAACCTTAGACCATGGGCCCTCCAGAAAACCTCAGACCATGGGCCCACCAGAAAACCTTAGACTGTGGGCCCTCCAGAAAACCTTAGACCATGGGCCCACCAGAAAACCTTAGATTATGGGCCCTCCAGAAAACCTTAGATCATGGGCTCATCAGAAAACCTTAGATTATGGGCCCTCCAGAAAACCTCAGACCATGGGCCCACCAGAAAACCTTAGACTGTGGGCCCACCAGAAAACCTTAGACTGTGGGTCCACCAGAAAACCTTAGACCATGGGCCCACCAGAAAACCTTAGATTATGGGCCCACCAGAAAACCTCAGACCATGGGCCCACCAAAAAACCTTAGACCATGGGCCCACCAGAAAACCTTAGACCGTGGGTCCACTAGAAAGCCTTTGACCGTGGGTCCACCAGAAAACCTTCGATGGTGGACTCACTTTCCAAACTATTATTCCTCCTCTCCTCACTCAACCAGAAAACCTTAGACCGTGGGTCCACTAAAAAGCCTTAGACAGTAGGTCCACCAGAAAACCTTTGATGGACTAACTTTCCAAACTATTATTCCTCCTTTCCTCACTCAACCAGAAAACCTTAGACCGTGGGTCCACTAGAAAGCCTTAGACAGTGGGTCCACCAGAAAACCTTTGATGGACTAACTTTCCAAACTATTATTCCTCCTCTCCTCACTCAACCTCTTTATTCTCCTAGTCTTTTATTATCTACTTACTATATTCTATTCTTCCATTATTTAGCCTCTTTTTTTCCCATAAAAAAATATGGAATGACCATGAAATAGGCCAAATGTTTAGAAGCAAGAGGTCCACTGACACCTGGTCACACCAAGAGTTTTCCTGATATCCTGGTGGGCCAGTGTAATACAGCTTGGGACAATTAATTGGTGGGAATCTGCACGGGTTTTGCGTTGACCTGTGCATCACTTGTAAGTGTTATGGAGAAGCCAATAAAATTAGAAACACAGACCAGTGTTCTGAGTTTTCCATAGGCCTGGAATTTCTGACATTTATTGATATTGATGGCAACGGCAATTGCAACATATACAAGAAAGATGCTTAGAATTATTCTGAAGAGCTAACAATCTAGATAAGAAATTGAGCGCTCACAGGTCTCTCTCCCTGCATTATACATACAGCCGTGTCCCTTCTGCACTGCGCAATATGAAGGGCTCATCTGGGAAAAGCTGCGAATGGGAGAGGGATCCAGGCTGCGCATTTGGACTCACGATATGAAATTCAGTTTATTATGTAACGATTCTGCTGGGGGCAAGAAAGTCATAAAGAAAAAATAAATAAATAAAGCCCAGGCCTCGACAGTGCAGAGATTTAGTGTTGGGCAAGGGCAAGCCAGTTGTAAGCTCTGGGCCCAATTCCCCACGCAGCCCCTCTCTGTCTCCCCCGCTGCACCATTTGCAGTGAAATACGACCCAATGATGGGGCTATAAAAGCGAGATTTGTTGGCCGTATTGTTGCCCAGCCCCTCATACATTATTTACTGTCTATGAGAGAGGTGGGTTTGTGCGCGTCGGTGGATTTCTTCTATCCGGAGAGCTGTGTGCTGAAGGTTCAGGTGGCTAAGTGTGTGTGTTCAAGCGAGAGAGAGAGATTGGAAAAAGAGAAGCGAGGCAATCAAATGAGAAGGAATCATAATAAAACGCAGATGAGAAAAGTGAGATGAAAGAAGAGCGGAGAGGAGGAATAATGGGAGAGAGGCGCATAAAGGAATGGGGATACAGTAGGCAGGAGAGGGGGAACGCAGGCGGTGGAAAGCAACAGATGAATAGCACCAAGAGAAAAGGTCATATAAGGGAGGATGGGAAATATAAAGGGTGCAGGGGGTGGGGGGGGGGGGTGTATAGAGACGAGGATGGAGATGCCGGAGGCTGGAGGTATTGATTCCACAGATGATAACAATTAAATACAAGTTGGTTCATCGCGGAAGATTATGAGCGAACGGTATAGGAGAAGTTTTTCCCTGGGGTGTAGTAACCCATAGCAACCAATTCAGCATTGGGTTGCATGAGAGTAGTGTATCTGGTTGCTATGAATTGCTAAACCCTGATCTTATGGGGAAACACATAGATTACGGGGTGTAATGTCACACATGGGTTACTGCCTAGGCAAGATGGTTGCATGGGAAGGAGGGTCCCATGAGCAGACATAGGCTGATAAAAACTGCCCACTCACCCCCTTAACACCACGTCAGCAGCTGATTGGTCCATGTGTTGGCTCGTCCAAGTCCGACAGCCCATCAGATCGATATCTGGCAAGAATCCCATTGGAAGACATCAACAGTAGATGTAATATCCTTCCAATAGGTCTCCAAAGCCCTTAAAGATCTCATTGTTGGAGGCCAGATGATAACACCAGACTGTTTTGGCCCATCACGATTTGTAGGCCCAGCTCACTGCCAACGTTTACCCTCTAATCATCTTCTCTCCTTCTTTATTGCTTCTTCTTCTGGCCTGTTCTTCCACCTCTTCTCACTTTTGTATCCCCCTTTGTCTCTCTGCATCTCTTTTTTTTTGTTTTTTCCACGTCTATGGTCTGGATAACCTTTATTCTAGTTTTCATTTAATATTTTTTATGTCCCCTCTATTTATCACTCTACTTTCTATCCTCCTCTGTCTTCTTCATCATTCTTTCTGCTTCTCAGTTCCTTTTCGTTTCTCTTAAGTTTCATCACCTTCTCATCCTCCTGCTGGTGCTCTCAGGAGCAGATCAACGATTACAAGGTCTTTGATTTGTTGGACCCCAACATAGCAATGTTTAAAAGTAAAGGGCATGGAGCTGGTGTTGTACTTAAGCAGAGCCCTAGAGTAATAACTCTATTCATGATGGAGGCCATGTTAGCAGCTCAGCTTTCCATGACACAAAAAGGAGGAATAGGCATAGCTACAAGTCATGCAATTGTATCTGGGCAGTTAGAGGACCCAGTGGCACAAATAATTAGATCATTCACTAGAAGAAAATCCTTGTGATGCCCAACCTCACATGCAGGCATAGAGGAATTAGGGTGGCTACAGAGGGTGAGATGAAACTCATGGTCATTGGGGGGAAAGAGTTATGAAGAGAGGTCTATGAAGCAAATGTTACCCCTGGACCCATGTGCTTCTAACTGTGCCAAAACAGAAGGTCCAGCTGTGAAACTGTTGTAGTGACCCAGGGTAAAGGAGGAAAGGCATAGGGCTAGGGATTTAGGTCAACTGGCTGGGTAGACTAGAGGGTCACACTAATTATAATGTCCTAATGGGTCAATCATTGGTCTTTAACGAGGTTCAGTTCAGGAACATATGAGAGCACAAGACTATTTAATAATAAAGAACATGAAAGGTGGCACAGCACTAACCCCCTTTACCCAGGAATCAAGGTTTGGGGACAATCTAAGGGAGCAGAAGCACAATTATGGAACATTATAGAACCATGGGAGGAAAGGGAAAAGTTCTGTATCTAATGAAAGAGAAAAATATTGTCATTAGTAAGTAAAAGGTTAAAGATTGGGCAATATTATTTCTAATTAAACCCACCCAGGAAAAAAAATACTGAAATAAACAGTGAGATGTGAAAATCATTCTCATCCATTAGAAATGAAGAGTTTGCCCCTCGCAGGTCTGGCTGGCAGTCACACTGATTAAATGTCATTTTACACGCTTGATATTCCTCTCTTTTATTATGATCAGGAGTTTTATTCAGCCATATGTTATTTGCTAAATAGCTGTCACAGCTGAGCCTTCTGGCACCTCCAAGGAACGGGGTGCGAACGCAATGAGTCGCTTATGTAGGATAATTTTCCTGACACAACACTGTTAGTATCTGTGGAATGCTGTGATCCTGGTGGAACACTGTTACATCCATGGAATATGGTGTTGCTTATGGAACAGGGGCAGATCCACGGGATGCTGAGCAACTGATTTTACACAGGCCAGATCATGGAAAGATGAAGTATTGCTTGAACATGGGCCAGTCTCTAGGATGCTGAAAACTTGATTGGTTATGGGTATATCCATGCAATCTTAGATATATATATCGGTAATAGAAGTAGGGCTAATCTGTGGAATGCTAAACACCTGATGGAACATAGGTCAGCTTGTGAAATTTGATAAATTTGATGGGTCATGGCCAAATTATTGGAATGACGAGGCAACATTTGATGAAACATGGAGAAACGTGGAATGATGAGATGTTGAGGAACCTGGACCAATCTGTGGGATGCTGAACAGCTGATGGAACGAGGGCAAGAATGTGGATGCTGAACATCTGATGGATTCTGAACATGGGATGCTGAGCTACTGAACATTGGGCCATTTCAAGGAATGCTGAGGTCTTCATGAGACACAGGCCAGTCTCTGGAATGCTGAAAACCTAATGGGATATGGCAAATCCATGAAATCTTCATGTTTATAGAAAATGAGCCAATCTTTTCAACCTGATGGAACACGGGCCAGTCAACATAAGACGGAACATGGGTAAAATGATGAAATAATAAGAAGTTGAAGGAACCTGGTCCAATCTGTGGGATGCTGAACAGCTGATGGAACGAGGGCGGGTTGTGGGATTCTGAACATGGGATGCTGAGCTACTGAACATTGGCCCAATTTAAGGAGTGCTGAGGTCTTCACCAAACACGGGCTAGTCTCTGGAATGCTGAACACCAAATGGGATATGGCAAATCTATGAAATGTTCATGTTTATAGAAAATGAGCCAATCTTTTCAACCTAATGGAACATGGCCAGTCTACGAAATGCAAAACATTAGATGGAACATGGGCAAAATGATTGATTGAACTGCTGGTGGAACATGGGCCAACCTTTGAAACATGAAACATCTGATGGAACATGGACAAATTGATGGAATGATAAGGCCAATATGTGGGATGCCTAAAGGAACAAGGGTCTGACAATGGAATACTGAACACCTGATGGAATGTTGAATACTTGATGCTCTTAAATTCAAGAGGTCTCAATTCAGAGCTCTTGACAACACATTGACAATGTCTTTTCTGGTTTGTGTAAGTGATCTAGTTCAACTCCCTGAGCATCTTACTGACTAACGCATCTCTTCCTGTTCTTGTTGGTATAACTCAATACTCTTTGCCTTGACCTCTAACGATATCTTTCTACAGTCCTTTTAGTAAACGCACCAGTTCATTTAGCCTACAGTTTGGCCTTCAGTCATTCAAAGCCCTTCATTTGCTGGACTCTGTTATATTTGGACCTAGTCTACACATATGTTATGCATTTCTTTTGCATTAGTAAGCCCTTTGTGAATAGGTCCAACACTGCGTGTATTGGCAGAACAAGTTATATAAGGCGCAGTATCCTTGATGAGAACTTGTCTGCTGCCCAGTTCTCACCTAACTCAGGCCTTTTGCCATAGTATCAGTATAGCAGCTCCTTCCCACCTAGAGCAGGTAACATAGGCAGAGTAGCCAGACTGCAGTATAACTCCCAGAATCCTTTTCTGCAGCCACCTGGGTCTACTGGGAGGCTGCCTAAACTTCTATTGTGGCCCATTTATTGAGCTGAATGATTCCTTCCCATTTCTGTCCCACTTAACCATAGAACTGCTCAAAGCCGGGGCAGCAGCCGGCCGTCAGGAAGAGTCCGCACCTGCCTGTTATAGGTCCCATGGTGATTTTCTTACTTTTCCTTGCACAACTGACCTACTTCTCTACTGAAAGCAGCTGAGTCTTCACTCCTTCCTTTGCTATCAAAAAGCTGCTGATTTAGAAAAAATTATATGTAATGTATTTCCCTTAAATATTCTGTAAAATGTTGGGGCATAGATAAAAGGGCAACTAAAGGTGGCCATACACAGAGAGAGACGCTCCCACCTTGAGGTGGGCAATATCAGGCTGATCCGATCGTGGGCCCTAGGGCCCAACGGTCGGATCCTAATGAATGGGAATGGGGGTCGGATCGTGGGACCGCATCAACGAACAGATGCGGCCGCGATCCAACGGGATTTTTTGTCCCATCCGATCGAGATCTGGCCGACTTTCGGCCAGATCTCGATCGGGGAAGCCCGTCGGGGGGCCCCATACACGGGCCGATAAGCTGCCGACTTGGTGTGTCGACGGCAGCTTTTATCGGCTTGTGTATGGCCACCTTTAAGGACCATTAAAGGTTCCTTTTCTATTAATGGAAAGGTCTGCTGTACTGTCTCCCATAGACATCAGAACTATATTGAACCCCCCCCCCCCATATAGAGAATTTGGGAGCATCCATTCCGGATCGGTATAACAGGAAGGCAGGGGTTGAAACACAAGCCTTTCATTTATGCTAGATTGTTGTAGTTTAACAATTGAATCAAATGTTCTTTTAAGACTTTTTGAAGCAGAGGGTCCAGGAGAAATGGTCAGTTTTGTGGCTTTGAGGATGAGTGACACCAGGCTGGAAGCAGGAGCAGGTGCAACCAAATGTGCCTCCTCCAGCTGTTATAGGCAGAGCTCCCTGGACTTGACCTTGTAACCTTTAACCTGTGTATTTGAGGATACTCCAGCTTTCCCAGCATGCACTAGGGTTTATACTCAAGGGAGGGGTAATGTCATAAAAAGTAGAAAGTATATACAAGTATATACCAATCAAAAAGTACCAGCTACCAACCAATCAGCAGCCGTTGGCACAAATTTGTCTTTTATTTCCCCGATAGGTGCATTAAGCCCATTGCAGTGGCAGAGAGATAAAATACTCAGTTACTAGTAGCTCCTTATAAGGTGACCATGAAATTAGAGACCTGAGCCCTGCTCTTGATCAAGTCCTAATATAAACACCAAACTTGGCTCCACCCCACGCGCCAGCAGCTTTGTACATCACCATGGCGTATGGTGGTTTGTAACCTACCTTGCGGCTGTTTCTGCTCCGCCTGTTAATACCCCAGTGATGACAAGAGGTTAGGGGCCAGTTTAAAGGGGATGTTCACCTTTAAACTAACTTTAACTTTGATGTAGAGACTGATATTCTGAGACAATTTGTAATGGGTCTAAAGTCTCTAGGTCTCTAAAGTCTCTAGGTCTCTAAAGTCTGGAAGATAAATAAGAATAGAAAGATAAGTTCTAAAAATGAACAATAAGAATGAAATTGTAGCTTCACAGAGCAGTAGTTTATGGGTTGCCAGGGTCAGTGACCCCCATTTTAAAGCAACGGCACAGGAGGAGATAAGTTGCTTAAGATAGATCTCACGAGAAAACTTTAGGCAACTTCACTACTCATATAGGTTGTACCACTGGTGATTTCAATTATTGCTGGCGGAGAAACATTCAGGAGATTCCCCAATATCTCCTTAAAATGTTTCTCTACCATTCAGGCAGCAGATAGACATATCTTAAAGGAAAACTATACCCCATGAACAATATTTCTGGTCAGGTGATCTCTTCCTGTTACAGTTAAAGCTGTAGTATTTCTGGTCAGGTGATCTCTTCCTGTTACAGTTAGAGCTGCAGTATTTCTGGTCAGCTGATCTCTTCCTGTTACAGTTAAAGCTGCAGTATTTCTGGTCGGGTGATCTCTTCCTGTTACAGTTAGAGCTGTAGTATTTCTGGTCAGGTGATCTCTTCCTGTTACAGTTAAAGCTGTAGTATTTCTGGTCAGGTGATCTCTTCCTGTTACAGTTAGAGCTGCAGTATTTCTGGTCAGGTGATCTCTTCCTGTTACAGTTAGAGCTGCAGTATTTCTGGTCAGGTGATCTCTTCCTGTTACAGTTTGAGCTGCACTATTTCTGGTCAGGTGATCTCTTCCTGTTACAGATAGAGCTGCAGTATTTCTGGTCAGGTGATCTCTTCCTGTTACAG